>NW_013952472.1:1166600-1168090 GCF_001266775.1 Austrofundulus limnaeus
GCTTCTGAAACAGTGTGTTGTTTTTTTTTAATACATGCGCCGAAGCTTCAGCTTCAAACTGCCCATCACTACTACTGGGTTCATTCACCACAGACTTTGACAGAATGATCCAGTCCACTACAGAACCCAGCAGGCAGATCACTCTGTTTGAGTTTTTGGCTTGTGGGGAGGCCAAGACCGAGCAGAGAAAGGCAGAGAAAAGGAGAAAGGAGGTTCAGCTGTCACAGTCTGTTATCCGGTGTGGAGGTTTCCAGATGACAGATCTTCAGCCCGTCCGGAGACATGAACACTGTGGTCCTGAGATCGAGGTCCTCCCGTCCCCTCTCCTTCTGGAGGAAGAGAGAGCGAGGACGCAGTTTTGGGGGACTCGTCTGGCACTGAAGCCCACTCCACCATCCAACTCCTCTCAGCATCACTGTCGCTGGCGGAGAAAGGCGGTGGCCCCTCCTGAGCCAGAGTATGACCCCAGTTATGATCCCGAGAGCGATCCCAACTGCCCCAAGAAGATCTGTTACTGCTCGGCCGGGTCCATGATTTTCGGCTCTCCTGTGCCACCTCCGCCTCTCCTGTCAGCATCTCCTCCGAGAGGGTCCTGAACACCTCCTCCAGTGCTGCCTCTGAAAGGGTTTCGGGCGCCTCCTCCAGTGCTGCCTTTGAAAGGGTTTCGGGCGCCTCCTCCAGTGCTGCCTCTGAANGGTTTCGGGCGCCTCCTCCAGTGCTGCCTTTGAAAGGGTTTCGGGCGCCTCCTCCAGTGCTGCCTCTGAAAGGGTTTCGGGCGCCTCCTCCAGTGTCACCTCTGATGGGGTCCCGATGCCTCTCTCTCCTGTGCCACCTCTGAGGGGGTCCCGGTTGCCTCTCCCTCCTGTGCCACCTCCAAGAGGGCTACTGAGACCTCAGCCTCCTGCACCTCTGAGAGAATGGATGCCTCCACCTCCTGCTCTGTCAGCGCCTCCGAGAGGGTCGATGTCTCTACTTCCTGCGCCCCGACGAGGCTGGACACCTCCTCCTCTGTCTATTGTCCCCGCAGTGTTGACGTCACTACCGCTCCCTGTGCTCTCCAGAGGGTCGACGCCTCCACCTCCTGTGAGGAGGGTCTTGAGGGGAGGGAGGTGGTGGTCACCACTCTGGTTGCTGTGGTCATGTTCCTCACTGCAGCTCTGGTGGAGGTGTTGTCCATGCCTGCTGCAGCTCCAGAATTCTCAGAGCAGGAGCCAACACCTGAGCCTACAAAGCCCCCGGGTCAGATTGTAAAGTCCCCGGGTCTGCCTGAGGCTCTCAAGGTCTCCACGCTGGTCTCTGCTGCCGAGTTCACTCTGGCCTCGGCTACAGCAGAGATCTCGCCACCTGCAGCTGAGGTCTCCGTCCAACCTGAGCTTTCATCGCCAGCTGCAGCCACAGAGTCTCCTGAGCCGGCCCCTGCAGAGTCTCCTGAGCCGGCCCCTGCAGAGTCTCCTGAGCCGGCCCCTGCAGAGTCTCCTGAGCCGGCCCCT
>NW_013952472.1:1168115-1170589 GCF_001266775.1 Austrofundulus limnaeus
GCCCCTGCAGAGTCTCCTGAGCCGGCCCCTGCAGAGTCTCCTGAGCCGGCCCCTGCAGAGTCTCCTGAGCCGGCCCCTGCAGAGTCTCCTGAGCCAGCCCCTGCAGAGTCTCGTGCCCTCTGTCCTGTCTTTGTGTCACGTACCCCCCACCTCCCACCTGTGCTTGTCAGTTAATCGTCAGGTGATGAGTCGTTGAGGGAGGGTACTGTGAGGATGTGTGTTTTGTTGTCTGTGTTCTCCCTCTTGTGTCTTCCCTGTGACATTACTCATCA
Source organism: Austrofundulus limnaeus (assembly GCF_001266775.1). Lineage (NCBI taxonomy): Eukaryota > Metazoa > Chordata > Actinopteri > Cyprinodontiformes > Rivulidae > Austrofundulus > Austrofundulus limnaeus. The sequence goes on from NW_013952472.1 coordinate 1,168,388, forward strand.
TTTCTCCTCGGTCTGTTTCCTGTTGGTCACCTGTTCAATTATCTCTCACCTGTCAGTTGTTATCTAATCAGTTCCTCTCAGCTGTTGTTCATCCCCTCTCTTCCTCCATTGGTATAAATACTCTTCTCTTTTGTACATTCCTCACTGGATCATTGTATGGTGTTACCCATCAATCTTGGTCTCCTGTGTTTTCCTGAGTCCCTTGTGTTTTTGTAAGTTTTGCTGCCTTGTCAGCCTTTTGTTTTTGTTTTTTATTGAACATTTTATTATTTGAGCTCCTTATGTTTGCATGCTACTGAGTTCATTCACCAAAGGCCTTGACAATATCATTACAGTATGATTCGAATAATTCCTTTAAAGCCACTTAACCATACAAAGAGTAAAATGACTATTATTGCCCAGGTCTCTAAGTTTGACTCTCTTCTCTTGATTAAATAAAGAAGAATGACATTTTAAATGTCCTCCTTACGTGTTTCTGAGTGGCATGGGGCGGCTGAGTTCAATATGGACGTAAGGAGGTCATGTCAAAAGGTCCATGTATTTCAACAACCATCAGTCTCTGTAATTTTAATTTAAAATAATTAAACATCTTTTGGCTTTTACTCCCAGTTCCATTAAAGACTATCTTTCTCTTAAAGGGAATTGAAAGCAGCCAAATAGAGAGGCTACCAGCCGACTGTGGCTGTAATTGATGGACACTTGGCACACTCTGTGTGCTTGGCGATTTGTAGAATCCATAAAAAGAGATGTCGAGGTAATTATGTTTGTCATGATATATTGAAAGCAGAAATCGGCAACCTAATCAAAACGGCTGACAGCTGTAGCATGCAGATGCTATCAGACCTCTTGTCCACGGTGATAAAATGAAAGCGGGTCATTTTAACAGGTAACAGCTGTTCATAGCTAATTTGTTCAATTATGTGCAGAGAATGTAAGTGGAGGTTGATTCTCCGTCCCGAGGGAGCCCCTCTCCCCTCGCTTCCAGAGAGTGCACGGTGATGAAAATCCATATTCAACAGCCTGAACACTAGGCTCCGTGTGGATGCAGGAGGTTGCTTTCATTTCACAAAGGACTATTTTCTTCTAATTACTGGCAACATATTTTTTGCCTTTACATCGGCAGGCTGAAAGAGCTGTTTCATTAATTTCCTTTAAATAACCAACGGTGATTATGTGAAGCCTGAGAAAATGTATGATTATATAAAGCACGCACAGGAACCTTGGGGTATTCATGCCTTCCCTGATGAGAGGATCAATAAAATTCAGGAGACATGAAAAATGCTTATGATAATGATGATCAGGATTGTGGTCTCATTGAGAAAGATGAAAGCTCATCAGGGTTCCAATTGATTTAACATCACAGTTTCCTTAAAGTAATGGCTGAACCGGATCTTTCTGAGAAAGCTTGGATTTGTGAATGTAGGTCCAGCCTTGCTGCCAAGTCATTGCACTGTTATCAGCCCAGCAGGTAAAATTATTGCAACCTATCAATTAGTAAAATAAAAAAACATTTTTAATTATCCTAATATAATGTAAAATAATTAAATCAAGGGATGCAACAATAGCATGTATTAACGTTTTTGTTTTATTTTTTCTGTTGTTCTTAACCTCTTCAGCAAATAAAGGCCTTGCCTTCCTTGTCACCCACTGCCTCTCATGCTAGAGTTTTCAACTCAGACCATCTTTTGCTGAGAAATAACCCAGCCTTGAAAGTAACGTTATGTGCAGCTTCATGCAATGATGCAAAATGTCAAGCTTAGCGCTCGTGTTGTGAATTACTTTCAGCTGCTAATGCCAAATTTTAGCTCAATATTTGTCAAATTGACTGATTTATGTTTTTTTGTGCTGGCCCATGTTGATTAGCAATGGAACATGCATGATAAATAGTTATAATGTATTTTATTTTTCTTTAGTAAAAATCTCAACGTGCTACAAAACAGCTAAACACACCATAAATAATAAAAGTAGTCAAATCGAAAAACAAAAGAACAATAAAATTACACTAATAAAACCCACAGCCAGAGCTGGAAAGAGGCTTGATCTTCAATTTCTTTATTTTTTGAAACCGTGTCTACCAATGTGAAACTCAGAATTAATGACTGAGTGCCAAGTTAAGGCCCAACTTTTTAAATTTCATAAGCAGAGCATTATGGCTTGATGCTCCTATTTATTTATTTATTTGTTTGTTTATTTATTTATTTG
>NW_013952472.1:1171223-1183021 GCF_001266775.1 Austrofundulus limnaeus
TAATAATAGCGCCAATCTTTCTTTACCACTAAGTCTTTTGTTTATTTGGTTATTTTTTGTTTTAATCTGAGAATCCAGAGTAACAGAAAAATGTGCTTTGAGTTCTCCTTCACTGAAGCAGCAGTAACTGGCAAACACTTCTGTTATTAAAGAAACTTAATGTTTCTGTTTATAATCCAGATCAACTGGCAGCTAGAAAAAATTGCCAAAAAAGAAAGTCTGGATTGATTTATCTTTGCTTCACTCATGCCTCACATGTCAACATGTTTGGATTTGGAGACTCTATGCAGGGCATTTATTGGACTATGAAAAGTTCAGTCAGCACATGTTTACACAAGGTTTTTATATTTTGGCATGTCTACGCATCACAACAGATGTCAGAAAAATCACTCCACTGGCGTGGCATCAAACAATCAGAGAAAAATGTTTTTAAATTGGTTTAAAAAACAAAACAGAGTGAGTTAGTAAGAAAAACTCTGGAAGACACAGAGATAAGCTGCACCAGTGGGAATGTTAAGTATTAATGCCGGAACTAGTTTTTGAGACATCGGTTAACCATTTATGATTGTCTTACTATTGAATTGGCTGATTTAAAAAAATACATTTTAAAATTCTTAACTTTGAAATGTGTTCAGTTATTGTAACCCTTCTCTCCAGCTGGTAAAATGCCCATAGTTTTACTCTGGCAGAGGTTGTTTTACTTTGCTTGTTTGTTGTACTGTAATTTTAGCCACCAGAACTGGCTCAAAGAACAGAAATATCTGTGTGCTGTTCAGTTTGTACTTTTACCCAGACAGAAGTCTGCCATTTCTTTTGCTTGCTATTACTTACTTATTTCTATCCATCCGTTTGTTGTTTTCTTCTTGTTCCGGACTTCGGTCTTGAGGGAAGCAGCTTGAGCCGAGAGACCAAAACATTTCATTCCCCAACCACCTCTGCCAGCTCTTCCAGGACATTCTAAGGCATTCCCAGGCCAGCTGAGGGACATATATAAGGTGTATTAGGAAAGTCCTTTGGTGAGATTGTTTGCACACTTTATTTATTTATACATTTATTTGTATGGTGTGGCTTGCATTCACATTGTTCTTTATTGCAAGCAGACTATAATTTATCAACAAAGCCACATGGATGACGATCATTGCTCCTATTGGACAGAAGTGACGAAGCTGGGACGGAGCACGGACCCAGAAATATGGAAGTCCTGTATGCTGCATGTGTTATGTCTGTTATGTGTGCATCTGTCCAAATATCAAGGAAAGAATTGGGAAAACGAACTCTGGTAGATGTGAATCCACCCATAGTCTCTCCACCATGTCCTGGGGTTTTCTAGGGGTCTCCTTTTAGCTGGACATGCCCTGGAAAACCACCCTAAGGAGGTATTACCAGATGCCTGAACCACCGCAACTGACTCATTTGGGCATGGAGGAGCAGCGGCTCTACTCTGAGTCTCTCCCAGATAACCAAACTTCTTTAAAAGAAAGTTCACCTACTCTGCAGGAAAAAAAACGTATCAACCACCTGTATCCATTATCTCATTCTTTCGGTCACTACTGAGTTTGTGAGGTAAGGGTAGAAACGTAGACTGAACCGTAAACAGAGAGCTTCACCTTACAGCTCTGCTCCCTCTTCACCACAATGGATTGGTACAAAGTCCATAATACTGCAGAAGCTGCACTGACCCAGTTGTCAATCTCACAGCTCGATCTTCCCTTACACATAAACAAAACCCCAAGATATTTAAACTCCTCCACTTGAAGCAGCACCTCAGCCCCAACCCATAGGGTAACATCCAGCTTTATCTAAATGACCATGACCTCAGATTTGGAGGTGCGTACTTTTATACCAGCTGCTTCACATTTCGCTGTGAACCACTCCAGTGAGAGCTGAAGATCATGCTACAATGACAACTGGACCACATCATCCACATAAAGCAGAAACGGAGTTCTGACCTCTTCAAACTGGACTCCATTTACACCGAGATTTTTTTATTTCAAAAAATGAACAATTAGATGACTTCAGTTTAAAACTTTGTCCTGAAAAACACAGATATACTCAATTTCTTCAAACTAAGGTTGTTCAAAGAATTATCTGCAGCAAGTAAGATAGATATTATTTGTTCCCAACTTTTCCATAAAACCCAATTTTATCCCTTTTAAATTAGTTTTGATCTGCAGATATTATCAAACTAACAGCTGTCCTTTCTTTTTCCACCACTCAAACAAACTACAGTAATTGATAATATCACTGATGAAGTCATGTTGTTCAGGTCTAACAACACTATTGTTGCTCCATGCTTTGAATGTTACACAACATCTCTGTGTAGTTCTCCTTCAAAAGGAATTATTGGACAATGAGAACACACAGAATCACTGGGTGACAAGTCCTCAAACCCCATGAAAGACTCTGGAAGTTGTTTTCAAAATCAAATGGGTCTTGGTTAAAAAAATATAAATAACAAAAAAAATTGTCACTGCTCCTCCAGAATACATCATAAACTATGAAATATATTCACTCATCTTCTCAGCTGTCAGTCAAAGACAATATCCTGTGAGCAGCCAGCAGCTTCTTATTATGCAAAATCAAACAAGGCAGTGGAATTGAGTTTGGTGTCCCAGTGTAACATAAGCAAATATAGCCTGACAACTCATATTGAAGGAGACTTAAAAAGACTGCCTTTGCCTGGATGTTGGGACCAGGAAGACAACAGTTTGGGCAGCCACAGCCACAAGATACCTTGTCTGCAGAGGGAGCTGAACAAACAACTGTCTAAGCTTCAAATCCACCAAGTCGGAAGGAATATAAGGAAGTGGCTTGGCGTGATCCTGACCGAGACGTCCATCTGTGTGAAATGTGTCTTGTGTGTTGAGATGCTCAGATCCACCAAGCAGCGGGAGTCAGGATGACACATGCAGCCTGTCTCAGTAAAATAAAGTCATACAGTGTATTATTATGAATTCTAAATATGTATGTTCTGAAGGGCACTGCTGTGCTATTTTTGGTTTTATAATTTAGTGATAAACCCTTAAAGAAAATGTAAACAACAAAAAAAAGTAAATGAATAAGTAATTTCGAACAGCCTATTGACAGACGTCAGAGTTGTGTGGTGGGGCACTACTGCCCCCCTGTGGCATCTTTCTGCTCTGCACTTCAGGGTCAACGCATCATGGCTAAGTGATGACATTTACTGAAAAGGCTACCAGGAAAAAGCAATAAAAGAAAATTGTTTCATTTTTAAGAAAAAGAATGTATAATTTAAACTGTGCTGTATTTCTGTATTATTGTAGGACAGCTCAAACTGTGCTTTTAATTATTTAAATATTCTGAAATCCAAAATTGAGTGGCACAGATGTCCTCTATGATTCATAACCTGGATTATCAATAATAAGGACTTTGTTGGTTTTTATAATTGTTTGGGAGACAGGGAACAATTCAAGCCTAGTTTGTAATTCAGGTACAATGTTAAAAGTCTGAGAAAAAAATCTGTAAAAAAAATGATGAACATGTTCAAACTTTGTGATCTACAAACAATTTTTGATCCTGAGATTCATATAAGTGAAGAGAAGCAAATGCTGCTTTAAGTCTATATAATCTGTTTTTTATTAATTGCTTATTATGTCATTTTAAAATTGTGCACTGTATTTATCAGTTGTTGCATAAATTCATCATTTCAATTTAACATGATACTTGGTTGTTAGCAACCGACTTCTGCGTGATTTCTGCAATGACAGTACTAGCACTGAAGGAATGCACATTGTTCGCCACCTTTCATGTCAGAGATGTTGACTAAAATCAAGTTGAGAAATGACAGACTTGTTTAGGTCAAACCTTGAAAAAGAAAATTATAGACAAATTGCATGAGAAAGTATGGGATGACATGTTTAAAAAATGTGTTAAGAATGATCATGTTTTATTTCAGCATTTGTTAAAGTAATTGGAGCCATTTTTGCATTTGCTAAATGAGCTTAGGTGTGATGAGCTTCAGGTGGGTTGACTTCAGATGTTAATCAGCTGTAGATGTACATCTAATAGTTTTGTTCAGAAAGTTCCTTTACTATCAACTCATGAGATTCATGAGATATTTTGATATGAACAAAAGTGCTAACTTCAGTTGTCAATGCTAATGTTAAAGGTCTTGCTTTATTAAGTAGCACTTGAAGCATGTAATGTGAATGGCTTTCTTCTACAACCACACAGAATTTTAACATATTTGTCAAATTAACTGAACCATGGATATTTTGTGTTTTCTTGGCTGTGGCAGCCATCTTGAATAAAGTTGTCTATATAAACCTTGATCATTTAGGAAAAAAAAAAGAACTTGTAATTCTCTTTTTGCTGCTGTACAAAAAAAAACATTTTTTTTCAAGAACTTAAATCCATCCTTAGTCTCTAAATAAATAGCAGTGAGACTGATGGTTGTTGAAGATCAAAATATTTGAACTACTTTTTAACAAAATGTCCTCTTTGTTCCAGTTTATGCCATCTTTTTTAAGTTGTTGCTCTGTCATTTTTATAACTAACAGAAATGCCTGTGAGCAAAAACAGTACTGTGTCAGTATTTTTGTTGCTTTAAAAAAGCGTTTGATACTATTAACCACAGTATTCTTTTTGAAAAGCTAAATAAATATGGTATTAGAGGACCTGCATTACAGTGGATATAGTTATTTGGAAGATAGAAAACAATTTGTTCAAATAAATAATGTAAGATCTGAGTATTGTAACATCTCATGTGGAGTGCCGCAGGGTTCCATTCTCAGACCTAAGTTGTTTATTTTGTATGTGAACGATTTGGTAAATGTGTCGAGTCTTTTTGCGTCCTATTTGCTGATGATACAACTTTTTTTTTGTTCCGGAAATGATATAGAACAAATGTTGGAGGTGGTACAGACAGAATTTGTGAAAATACAAAGTTGGTTTCAACTAAATAAATTATCGTTAAACTTGGACAAGACAAATTATATGATTTTCTGTATGTTTCATTTAAAATTGATGATGCTGAAATCAGTAGAGTCAGTGAAGTGAAGTTTCTAGGTGTCATTATTGATGAAAAACTGACATGGAAAAATCATATAAATGGTTTAAGAACAAAAATAGTCCTGTACAAAGTAAGAGAACTGTTCAATGATAAAGCACTGTTTATGTTGTATAACGCTATAATTGTTCCACATTTAATTTATTGTATTGAAGTATGGGGTAAAACTTGTAAAACTACACAAATCCTATTTTTATTTTACAGAAAAGAGTTATAAGAATTATTACTAGAAAAAATTACAGCCATCCATCGAATACATTGTTTCATGATTTGAAATGATYAAAATTCTATGATTTGGTCGATCATAATATTTTGCTGTTAGCTCATACCTTTCGACATTCAAGTAAATTATGTTAAAAGAGAGAGTTGTTATTATCTTAAATGATTTGAAATGTTTGTGAAACCCTGGTTTCGTACGAGCCTGAAGGAGCGATCCACTTTAATCCAGGGAATAAGATTGTGGAACGGAAGATGAGGTCAAAAATGACAGATCCTTGTATATATTGAAGAGAATGATAAAAACTAGTTTTCTGAAGAAATACTGAGAAGTATGAGTGATTTCATGCTAACTGTTGTTTGACTTGATGTTTTAAATTTTGTTTTTAGTTCATTTTTAAGTGTTTTAAGTTGTTTTGATTTTTGTTGTATTTTACTTTTCTTTTGAACATATTTTAGGTACAAAAAGGGGCAGATATAAGATTTATTCTTCTTCTGCTGCCTTTCATTTTATTTGATTTTATTGTGATGGCATATTTTTTGTACTTTAATTTGTGTTACAAATGAAATGGTTGTACTGAAATATACTGAAAATGCAGGAAAATTTTTAATTTTTTTTCCTAAATCCTAATATTTCCTTATTTCATTGTATTTTTTCTTTATATTGTACATAGAACTAATTTTGATTTTAAGAAATGAAGTTTGTTTTTTAGAAATGAATTAAGTTTGAAATTAATACTATAACAGATAATTAAACAGTAATGTTTCACAGTAGATCTAAAAAAAAAATACAAGTTAAAAACAAAGTTGTTTTGTTTTATTATAGTTTTTTCAATCAATTATAAAATAGCCATTTATTGTATCTGTAGATATTTACACATAAACAAATGGTGCAAAATTTACTTTGACATTATCAAGAAAGTATATCTTTATCTTGTCACTTAGTAACATGAAACATTTTCTCATTTTGACATCATAAGCTGTTAAATCTACTCACAATATACAAATAAGTATTGCAGGTAAATAACATCTGTCATAACATTCTTTCAAATCAAAAAATACAATGGCCCAGATTTGTACTCGCACAAAAAATATACACAAAATGTAAAGTGATATGTTGATGAGTAAGTGGTGTAGAGAACCAAATCACCAACAACTCTCTTTCATCATCAACCCAAGACAACCTTCATTATTCATAAACACAAACAGAGAAAAATAAATGACTGCAATCAGCGACAATATTGGAGTTATTTTATTATTTATTTCATTCAAACTCTGGTGCAATAATACAGCACGATTGCAGCCCGGACATCACAAGTTCCTCTTTTTAAATTATAACATAGCAGCTCAGATTTCTTTACAAAAAAATTTTAATAAAAAGTAAGACTTATTTTTGTTTTAGAGGGGGATCTATCATATCCTTACCAGAAGAATTTTACCCAAGAATTACCTTATATACACTATGATACCTTCTCTTATAAAAATATGCATACTGTATAGTATGCTCCAGAAAAAGAATTGGAATGAAAAGCATTTAAAGTGTAGAAAATGTGGCAGTCAGAACAAAAATCAACCAGTGTGAATTTGTATTGTTTTTTCCACTGATGCCAACTAACACCGCCTGAATGTGACATAAATAAACAAAAAGACAAATAAAACATTAAAGCACCCATCCTAGAACTCTGGGGAATACTGCTGGATTGATAAATCAACACATTCAAAGCATATGGCTTGTCTGGTTAAGAAGGCAATTCAAGAAATAAGGTTAGTAACTGAAAGGATCCGTGTCACGTGAGACACGTGGAGTCAGGTGGAACGAGCATCAGCAGAGCAAACTGAGGTGGGAGGTGTGCTCAAGTCAAGGCCAATATTTGCTCCTTCTCATCAATTACAACACAAAAGGCCAGTGCCTGAGGAAGCTGGTAAAGTCTCCTTTGTGTTGCAGATAATTCTCCTGCAGCCACGTCTTATAATTTAACAGATCAAAGAAAATCTGGAAGGCGGAGAGCTCTGCTCTGCTTCCTTAATGTCCCTGCCGGAGACGAGTTACTTTAATCCAGGTACTATTTGAGGAAGCCTTTATAAAGGAGCTGCGAGCGACTGGTCTCTTTCTCATTCTCCAGACAGAAGAGCAGGTCCCGGAGGTTGACTCTTGTGATCCGCTGTCTCGTGAACTGTCTGGAGCCTGCTCCACTTGAGCCCCCAGGCTGGGAAGGTCCTGACCCAGCACCCTGTGAGCAAATATCAGAGAACCACTTAGCCTTTTACGGGCTTTTCTTTTTTAATCACTCAAAACATTTCTATGCAAACACAGTGATCCTTAGCAAAAGGTTCCAAACCCCCTCACCTCGGCAGTCGCACCCCTGACCGGAGAGTCAGCTTTCCGTTTTTTTCTCGGGCCAATTGCTGCCAGAGCTGTTAGGTTGGCTTCTCTCTGCCTGATCTGAGCCTCCTTTAGCTGCTCCATCTGGAAAACACACACACACACACACACAGCCACCCACACACATTATTCACACAAGAAAGCAACAGTGCAGAGACTTATTTTAGCATCTAATTACCTCTTTGGCCTTCTGCTTAAGTCTGAGCTGCTCGGGGTCTTCTTGTCGCGACCTAGACTGCAGGTAATGCAGAGGACATTTTAATATTTCAAGATGGATATGTTCAATTCATTAAATCCTGCGTTTTATTCATTCGCTCACTTACAGTTTGCATATCTGTTGGCTAGCAGCAGAGAAATTATATTTAATGTCAGTGGCCCAAGATCACACACTACCCTTATCTATGCAAATATAACTGTAAGAATCTGTCAGTTTTTCTGTATCCCTGTGCAAATTATGCTGAGTCATTCCACATCAATTGATCCAAGTGTTCACTTTTTCATTTTCCTTGAACATTTCATCTAAACTGATCCCAAATATTAAAGTCAGAGGAGTTCCTTTATTTTCAGTGGGTGACTCACCAATGATTAGATATGGCTCCATCAGGTATTATTTTAAGTTTAAATTTATTAGTTTAGAAATTGTTGGTTTTTGGAGAAAAAATATTAAAAGCAAGAGAAATTTTATGATATTTAAGTTTCTATAATTGAATAAATCAGGAATCCTAAAAACTGAATCTGTTGTGACAGTAACTCAAATACACAGAAAGTTGTCTTTGCTTAGCTAATGATTCTTCCAAAACAACTGGAGTTTGAGTTTTCTTTTAAAACCATTTACAGTTTTCAGCTCATTTGGTGGCAGGATTAGGATAAAGTGAGACAATTTTGGTGAGCCTACAAGAACTGTAGCTTCAGTTTTTTTTTTTCTTAGCCGACAGGAGTTACACCTGATGTCTTCTGCTGCTGTAGCCCGTCTGATTCCAGAGTGGACATGTGTATTCAGAGATGTGTTCTACAGACATTTCGTTTGCAACAAGTAGTTGTTGTTGCCTTTCTGACCCCTGCAACCAGCCTGCCCAATGCTCTCTGAAATTAACCAGGCTTTTTTTAACTACCCAACTGAAGCACTGTTTTTTTCCTCTTACCATTTAAAACCAAAAGACGGTTCTGAGTATTAATCCAAATAGATCGCATAGTTCGCATTGAGTACTTTGTTCTGTACAGAGTTGAATGTGCTTCACAAAAGTTTGATTTACTTGGACTTAGCGTGCGTTGTTTAAGTGTTCCCTTTATTTTTTTTTGAGCAGTAGTGTTCCCTTTATTTTTTTGAGCAGTGTATTTTCCAACTGCATAAGATTTAATGCCAACAAGCATTGTTACAATAAAGAAATAACCTACTAAATCCAAATTTCGCACTCAATTCTTGTTCAGCAATTACTTTCTGGCTCATACAGAGCTAACAAAATGAAGTGTCAAACTAAATCAAGTAGGGGTGTCCAATCCTGGTCCTCGAGGGCCACTATCCTACCTGTGCTGGTGCAGAGGAACATTTAAAACATGTAGGATAGTGGCCCTCAAGGACCAGGATTGGACACTCCTGGACATGAGTCTTTTAAACCAGTGTAACACCTGCAAGTGAGTCCCTGGGTTCCTAATGTTTATGTTCTGTCTTCTTGTGAATGGGTGTTTTGAACTGCAATTTCATTGTGCTCTTATCTCATCTTCTTATCTTATCTTCTTTTATCTCATCTCATCTTTTATCTCATCTCGTCTTCTCATCTCATCTTATCTTCTTATCTTATCTTCTTATCGTATCTCATCTTATTTTCTTATCGTACCTTCTTATCTCATCTTATCTTCTTATCTCATCTCATCTTCTCATCTCATCTTCTCATCTCATCTTATCTCATCTTCTTATCGTATTTCATCTTATCTTCTTATCGTACCTTCTTATCTTATCTCATCTTATCTTCTTATCGTATTTCATCTTCTTATCTTATCTTCTTATCTTATCTCACCTTATCTTATTTCATCTGGTGTAAAATGCACTCAAAAAATTTTGATAGAAGGTTCCACAGGGATGGTGTTTATTCATCGTGCATAACAACCTTTCCACATAAAGAGTCTCTCTACCTTGGCAGCCTTCATGAGCATCTCCGTTTCTTCTTCATCCTTCCGTTGTTTCTCCATCTGATCCAGCTGCTCGAAAAACTTGAGTTGTGCTCTCACGTTGCTGACCTGCTCATACTGCACGTCCTCCTAAAGGTTGTATGGGAAACAGGAATTAAAAGAAAAGGCAGAAATGAAATCGACAACTTTATTTGGGTTGAATTCTATTTGATCTGATTAGTATTTTTAGCTTTTACAATATTTGTTTCAGTGCAACTTGAAAAATCCAACTCAAGTTACTGTAATCCATTGCCACCTTAAAACTTGTATTTTTCTGCTGCGCCACATGCGACGCCTTTTCCAAGAGGACCCGCAGCCGTTGCTGTGTAGCTTGGGATATGTAGTTGATCACATTTGTGCCCAACTTGTTGACGCCAAACTTCTTACCTGCGACAGGAAGTGAGTGTGGAAGAAAAAAACAAACATGAGTCAGCCTAAAGCAAAAGAATGTTGTACATTTGGTCACAACACTCTCTCACCAAATTCCAGAGCTATCTGAGTGAGCGAGGAGACAGAAAGAAAAGTCTCGTCTACACAGGACCGAGTCACCATGCCGACAAGCTGAGAGCTGGTAGCCATGATACGAGCGCTCTCCTCCGATAAGTTGACTCCCGCCATGGAAGCCACATCGTTGATGTCATCATCGTCCCTGTCACGTTAAAATTAAGTCAAAACAAAAAAAGTAACAGTTTTATTTTGCATACTTATTTATGTTCTTAATTCCATCTGTTTATTTTTGCAAGAAAGAAACTAGTATTAAGTGCAACAATGTGTTTGACAATTACTACATTTATAATAAATCATTATGCCTATATGAGCTCTTGTCGTTCCTCAAACTACTTTTGCCAGAGAGCAGCAGCTGGACAGAGCTGCTCATGAACACAAACATTAGATACAACTTAATCAGTTCAAAGTCTGCTACTTTTATGTGCCAGCACAACTTTGAAGATGTTCAGTAAGAAGAAAACAAAACGAGTTAAAAGGAAATGTAAAGATCACAATTTAAACTTACAGACTTTCCTAAAATGTGGATTGTCGAAAAAAAACAACATTTAACAGACAGGAGGAACTTTCACAAAACATGTCTGTGAAATGGCAAAGACCAGTCTGTCTTTTTGCTTCCTCATACAAAAAACACACAGATGTGGGTTTTCAGAGCATCGTGGAACCAAACAAAACATGGAGCAGAACTCAGCTGTAAAGGTTTAAATGCGCGACAAACATCTCCCTGGTTTCATTTTCAAAACATGGTGAATAACTAAGTTTAGCAATTTTCCTTGTGGTTAACCATTGTTTTAACCAAATTCAAGTTGCTGTGAATCATCATCCATCTCCTCTCAATACATCTGTATTTTGTTGTTTAATCCCATGACAAGGTGGTTGCACAGACAAGATGTCGTCACTTAACCACATTGAGCACTGGCACCAGTTTACATTTTCACGTCGACCATTTTGACTCCATTACTACCTCCCTTCATGCCACAAAGGCATATCAGAGGTGGGTTGGCTTCAATCTCTCTCTCATTGCATCGTCCCATTCAAAGATCACGAGGCAGCTAGAAGGTGTCTTAATTCCACCTTAAACGGATCCCTGATTTGTTGTAACATTAGACTTTATTTGACAAACATATATTTCAACTGTAAAATAAAAACTGTAAAAATACTGTTGGCTATGTAGTTTTGTAAATTTTTAAATATATATTTTGACACGGATGGAGCCATTTTATTTACACACAAAGCATTCTGGGTAAATGATGACGTAGATAGGTCATCGGTGCGAGGCTGCCAGTGAGCTATTTCCACCCTGAAGGTTAATCTTGGACAATATCTGAATATCAACTCTTTTAAATGAAACCAGAGAGCGTTGGCAGAGAGGAGAAGGTAGAAATGACTCAGCCTGGAACTGAAAATATGGATGGAGGACAACAGAGCTGCTTCATGGAAGAAGAACCTCAGCTTAGCCTGTTAGCTATCCCCTTACACACACACACACACACACACACA
>NW_013952472.1:1184230-1196230 GCF_001266775.1 Austrofundulus limnaeus
CACACACACACACACACACACACATATATATATATATATATGTTCTGAGAACATTTGAAGTGAAAGCTGCATTTTGAAATAAACTCACACAAAACCAGAGAATTTGCACTTTTAGGATCCCACTGTGATTACTTACTTATTGTACTTGGAGTGGGAAATTACAAATATTTTCAGTGTTTGCTTTCACATCAAGTCACTTTTAAATTACAGACTCGTCACTTTGTGGACTATTGCCGTGTGAAGCTGGAGGCTGGTTCTGGTGGTAAAGGTGCCTGCTGTTTTCTGAGTCAGCACCTAAAAGAATGGGCCGGTCCGGATGGAGGGAATGGAGGTGACGGAGGAAGCATCATTTTAAAGGGTGAGTTGTTCACAGCCAGTGATGGGCGTTTGAAGCTGAAGCTCCTGTGCATGTATTAAAAAGACAACACACTGTTTCAGAAGCACTGTCAGAGTTCGATCCAGTTGGCAAAAGTCACACGATCAATGATGTATGAGGCATCGAAGGTGCCGAAGTTACATCACTGCTTTGGTACCTGATTCAAAGATTTATGAGGAAGTGAATCATCTGCTTTATTTGTGGGGTGTTTTGATGGCAAATTTGTGCAAAATATAACAAACCAGCAAGCTACTTAAAGCGAGACATAGAGCCAGACAGAGTTATGCGTTTAGTTTACTAGTTTATTCAAAATTGATTCAAAAATACTTTATTGATCCCAAAGGTAAATTAAATAATTATTAATTATAAGCACTTTTATCCCAGGAAAAGTAAAACACTACATGTTTGTAAGGTATATGATGTTAAAGTAAACATACCCTATGGCTCACTTTTAAAGCTTATTCATCGAAATTATTTGTTTATCAATTAATCATAACTTTATTCTTTCACCCACAAAATACCTGTTTAAAGCAACACAATGACAACCTGATATCAGACAGAAATATAGTGTAATATTAAAAAACAGCTGTCATCTCCGTCATCGGCTTTTTTGTTGTTTCAAGCTGCTCTTCATTCTTTTGGCCACAAGATGGTGCCAAATAAACTGCTGAAAAGCTTTGAGTAACAAACTGTTTCTTTTAAACAAGCTTCACTGCTTCAGAAAAGTTACATTTGGCCATCACTAGTTACAACAATGTCTATTCTACAGTTTACCTGACAAAACAGTGAGTTTGGCATGAGTCATTTGATGTGTGAGAACAAGTGGACATGTTTTATTGTTCCAAACTAACCACCTCACAGAAGGAGTGCAGTTTCAGTCATTACCTTTACAGATAATTGACTTTGTCTACAGAACAGTAATTTACAGAGCTTTTTTCAACACACTTCAGGTTCTTGTTCTTTTTTTTTTTTCATTTTTGGCTTTCAGCTGACCGGTTTGTGAAATCCTTGGCAAAAGTGCCGCAAATTTGCAGAGGACAGAACGGGGAGCCGGGTGGCACCAAGAACTGCTATGGTCGGAATGGCCACGCAACCTATATTTCTGTAAGTCCAGATGTTTCAATTCTTCATCAAGAATTAAAGGTCTAGTCTACATTGCAATCTTTTCAATATTATATGTCAAAATCAGAGTATGTGTTGTGAATGACTATCTGCTACCACCTCCTCAGTATCTGTAAAATTAAAAGTGATCAGCAACACTTCACTTTGTTTTCTCTTGTTTCTGTCTTCTCCTGTGATATCCATTTGTTTAGGTGCCATTAGGAACGATAGTGAAGGAGCAGGGGGTAACCATAATTGACCTTTCTGAGCACGGTCAGGAGTATGTCGCAGCATTTGGGGGACTGGGGGGAAAGGGAAACCGGTTCTTTCTATCAAACGAGAACCGCGCCCCAATGACGGCGACCCCAGGTATGCCAGGCCAGGAGCGGGTCCTACATTTGGAGTTACGCACAATGGCCCATGCTGGACTGGTGAGAGGAAGGCCGTATTTTTAAACAGGCTTTTGGGAAATGTACTGTTCGAGTCGTATTGATCTGTGTGCTTGTACGTCTTCAGGTTGGTTTTCCTAATGCGGGGAAATCCTCCCTGTTGAGAGCCATCTCCAATGCCAGGCCTGCTGTAGCTGCTTATCCTTTTACAACTCTCAATCCACATGTTGGGATCGTTGAGTACAGAGACTATGAGCAGGTTGCAGGTAGTTGGCTTGAAGAAAAGCATCAGTTTATTATAGGATTTACTTGGGTGTAATTTGTTTTTCTACATTTGTTTTGCACAGTTGCTGACATTCCAGGCATCATCAGAGGAGCCCATTTAAATCGAGGCTTGGGTCTTTCCTTCTTGCGTCACATAGAGCGCTGTCGTTTCCTCCTCTTTGTTCTGGACCTGTCGGTACCAGAGCCCTGGGCTCAGTTCCAACACCTGTGCTATGAACTGGACCAGTATGAGCCCAGCCTGTCCCAGCGGCCTCAGGTCATTGTAGCCAACAAGGTGGACCTTCCTGAGGCCCAGGAAAACCTGTTGGCTCTAAAGAGCCGCGTCACCCAGAGGATCATTGCTTTATCTGCCCTCACAGGACAAAACACAGAGGAGCTCATCCTCCATCTTAGAGAGTTGTACGATGGGCACCTCCAATGTACTTCAGAAGACAAACCTGTTAGGTGGTAGAAAACATTCATTCATAGGATTAACACAGGTTAATTTTGAATGTATTTAAATGTAAAATAAACGTGCAAACAGAAACATTTTTGTTTTTCTTTATTTGTGAATATCCGTATTTATCTGTAGTTTTTATCCTTAAATAATATTGTTTACAACAGCTTAACAGAGGTTGATAATCAGATATTCCAAGGATATATCTGTGAATGTTAGTATCTGTTGTTCAAACAAACCATACAGGGCCGCATTTAATGATCATGGATGATTTTCTTAAAATGCCTCAAGTTTCAAAACAATCAGCACTGTTTTAATTACATTTTATATTTTTGATTTGACAGGTCAGACAGTTTATGGTACTTTTAAGTACACAAATACTACAAACCTAATGGAATTCCTTTTTTTAGTGATGAGCTGTTTGAAGCTCCGACACATGTATTGAGAAAAAAAAACTTTTAGTGTCAGATCTTCAATCGTTGATTCAATCAATGACATCCCAAGCTTTAAAGGGGCGATATCATGTAAAATAAACTTTTTTGAGTTTTATGTCATGTTGTAATGTTATCCTTTCATCAAAACATGCCCAAAGTCTTGCTTTGACTCATTCATGCCTGTTTGAGAAATCCTGTAGTGTCCTGAGGCAGCAGGCAGGGGAGCAAAGATGACCGGTTCGGTCTTTTGGGATCAGCTCCTCCTCTGGGCTGTGTCTCTCCAAGCTTTCTCATCACAGAGCACACACACCCATAGATCTATATATAAAGGCTTGATAAGTCGTACCCGCTGTTGGCCAGTGAAGACTGATGTCCTCACTCGGCGGCCATCTTGGGTCAGGGAGCTCGCCCACTCTTAACATGAAGGTGTGTGGTGTATTTACTATTTAAATAACCATAACATGGTTGATTTTGATCGAATTTTCCAACAGATTTTTTTGTTGTAAAGGTGAGATATGTAAAACTGCATACTTTTATAATTACTTTATTTTGATAGGTAAAGTAATATATACGCAATACATTTAGGTTACTTTTACAGGTATTTACAAATAAAAATATAATGCAAAATTACACACAAGTCAAAAATAGTACTAGCAGTGGTAATATTAAAAAACCCGTTTTATATATTTTATGTTTTTTCCCTAGACATGCAAATATTAGCCTTTATAATTCTTTTACATAATAAAGTAGTGCTTTGCACACACACACACACACACACACACACACACACACACACACACACACACACACACACACGCGCACACATCTATCTGTCTGTCGGTGTGTGCCCCAGACATCAAGAGCCACCGGTGGGCAAAGGCACACCCCACCAGAGGGCAGCGCGGCAGGGGAAGCAGTGGGCCCTCAAATGAACCTGAACAAGGGGCCGCCCAAGAAGGAACAAGCTTGCTTCAGACTCAGTCTTGAGAGGTGCATTTTACAACAGACAACACTGCCTGCCTTTGTAAATATCATCTTTGGACACCAAGATTTATGTTTCCTTTTCATTTTTTTTTTGTGTTTAGACTTAGAGTCAATACTTGTTGTCTCTCACACTGATAACTTTGCTTCCAGTAGGATTTTGGTTCAGTAGGTTTTGATCATCTTCTAAGATTATTGGTTTTGTTTGTTGTGTTGCAAAAAATTGGGATGAAATGTAGTATTTTTGACTTGTGTCTTCTTTGCGGTCTTGTTTTTCAGATACAAGTGAAATAATCGGACCTGATTGTGAAGACATTGAACATATTCCCAGTACAATTTTTGAATAGTAGTTCAGATTTACCCAAGTAAACAATAGACACAGAAGCTACAGGGTGAGTATTTATTATTTATTTATTATTTATCTATTTGTAATTCAACACACAGTAAGCTCTATTTTATTATGTAAAGGCCCTGTCACACTACACAACTTATGCTAACTTGTAAATCATTTTTATGTCTAAATTGCTAATAAAAGTTATATATTTGATCAATTTGTGAGAATTACATTATGCACACAGAAAAGAAGCTTCCTGCTGATTTTTTCAATTCTGTCTTCAATGTAGATGTCTTTAAAATGTTTGTAAGTTGGCACAAGTTGTCTAGTGTGACAGGGCCTTAACAAATGCAAACTTCTAAACAATAAAAACAACTTGCAAAATTTTATAAAAGCAAAAATAAATAAATAAAAATATGTACAAGAAATGTAATCTTGCTGCTACTCAAGGTTGTGACGTCACATCAGATCAGGGATTAAGTGATTAGGTCATATTAAACAGAGCACATTTTCACATTCTTGGCTTTTGAAGCAACATTTTATCTCAAGATCATCCTGATATCATAAGTGGTTCCAGAGATTTGAGTTGAAAAATGGGTCTGAATCCTATTTTTTGCATATTCTAATGAGGATTTGTTGATGTCATTTGAAAGAGGAAACCGCAAACCATACTTGGATATCAGGATTTCCCTGCTGGTATTAAAAATAACTTTGCCAATGTGCAGGGGAAGTACAACAGAACCATATAGTTGTTGAAACTGATCAGAAAAGTGCTTCAAAACATTCTTTATGATTATATCAGATATTTCCTTCAGGGGACTCATAGGTATTCATCATATTTTGACAATATCCAATTATCATAAAGTTTTTAACCAACGTTCTATGTATCTCACCACACAACCTTGCAAACTAATCCTCAGTTCGATGTGATGAGTTACATTTCTGCAGCATGTTTAACTGAGTTGGTGTATTAATTCTTTGCACTCTGGGCAGGGATTTTACCAGGCAAACAAACTGAAGCCAGAGGAAAAAACCTAGAATCCAGGTTTAAGTCTGGGTCAAAGGAAAGTTCAGTAATAGAAATGTCATCAAGTTCATAGTTGTGTTCCATGTCTCCTTCTTCAGCGTAGACATCTGGTTCATAATCACTCAGTTCTACACCATGGGCATGCATGGCTCCCAGCTTTATTTCCAGGACGCTTTTTATTATAATGTACTGATGATGCTGGCTTTGCCTCATCCAGTCCTTGAAAATCAGAAGAGTTAAAAGGTGGTGTTTGTTAAAAATGCGGTAAAAGTCTAAAAAATATGTTTTATACAACAAAATCTAAATTATTAAATTATTTAGGTGCTATTCTTAACATTAGGAGATACATAAAAATATTTAGAAGTACCACAATTTTATTCACCAGCTGGTGTCTCATCTGCCTGGATGATCCAACTCCTTGGGAAGTCCTCGTTTGCTGGCTCATGAACTTGTCAATAAAACATTTAATGGTATTTTACAATTTAAAGCAAACGGTTGTGGTTTGGCATAGCAGAATGACTCAGTATTAAAAACTTTAACAGTAGCAAAACATGACAACAAATTGAAAAATGTCAGTACCGTGAGTGAAGATGTCATTCCAAGCGGTTCAGAGTTAGCTTTGGTGTTTGTTATTACTTGAACGACGACAAGAGTTTAAACCTCGATTACAGCTCATTGTTAGTATAGTTTTAATCAATATCATTTGTCACAGTGGAAAGAAGAAAATAAAAGAGGCAAAGCTGCCAGTCTAAGCAGGGTTATTTAAGAGGTTTATGCAGTTTAAATTATGATTTTTATGTATTACTTATTTTGTAATTTCCCATGTCCTGGATCACTGAGAATCTACAGCAGTATATCTTTCTGTCTCCCAGCCTTTAGAAAACAAAGCCAGATATTTTCATTTGGCTGTTTAGAACTATATCAGTCTATATTTTTATATTTGAGTTGTTTTACTATTAGATATTTGTAGTTTCATGGTTTTTCAGAGCTACAGCATTTGCTCAGTGCACGTGTGCAGGCACAACTCAATAACTGTGTTTGTAAGGACTGTAAAAAGTGGACAAACTAAGAATTGTATGGTCTGTATGGTTAGTTTATTTTGTTTTCACTGGTTCATTCATTCAGACAATTGTAGATCTGCAGGTATAGATGTGTTTTAGAAGATAAAATGTGTAACAAATAAAAAGTTACTTATTGGTAAAACACACCTACATGAGTAATTTTTAAAGCAGGTGCACAACTTGAATCCAGTTTGGTTTGTTGGATTGCGATACAAGACCTTGTGGATTTCTCTTGAAAAACACGTGTCAGCTATGTCAAATAAATGACATCGCTGACACTGGTTAATTGGTAGAATTAGATTATATTTTTAATAAGTTCTATGAGATCTAAAAAATAATCTGCTTTGTGTAGATGTTATTAGTAAAATATACTTTACAGCACTTACTGGTGATGTGGTCACAAGTTCACCTTCAGATCTTATTTGCATCTGTTCACCATGATTACTGTGGTTTCCCAACTCAAAGGACACCTGAAAAGTAAAAAATACTAACTTAAATTGTCACATTTGCGTGAGGATCTGTGTCTCGTGTTCTGTCTCCCTCTTGTGCTTGCTCTCTGTGTTGCCTTCATTCACTCTCAGCCTGCCTCTTTAGTTTTCCTGTCAGTCATCCTCACCTGTTGCCACTCTCAGCCCAGCTGTTTCCATATTCTCATCAGCTTTATATTTGGTTCTCTGCCTCCTCTCCTCCGCTCAGCGTTCTCTTATGTCTTTTCTTTCATGTCCTCCTGAGTTTATTTTGTTGTAAATAGTTTGCTTCCATGCCAGCTTTGGTTATTCCCATTTTTTGATCTTTTTGAGTCTGTCTAAATTCTGGGTTCTTTGCTGACAAAACTTACAATTTGTAAACATTTTTTAATAATAGTTTAATGTAAACACATTTTAGGAATTAGATACAATAGAATAATAACCATACTCTTATGTTGTAAAAAAATATTTAAAAAATAGCAGATGTTAGACTTCCTAAATTCATATTCTGGTCATAATTATTTTGTTAAAGGTGAATTCCAAGAATTGACAGAGTATTTTAAACACTATTCTTTATAACTTTGAATTAGGAGTAATGAGTTTGTCTATTTTACTGAGATAAACTCATTAATAGTTAATTTAGAATCAGACACAGAAGCAAGGGAAAAATGCCTAAATCTTATTAACAGATTTAACCCAGAGAACCTGTTCTCCAAGTTTGTCTATATCTCTTGAATGGGTTCTGAACTGTAATTTCCCTTCATGGGAACAAAGTATATTCTAGCTCCTCCTGGCTAAAAAAAAAATTAAAAAAATAACAAAAATGAAATAAAGTGTATCCTTCCTTCCTTCCTTTCTTCCCACAAAAATATAAGTACACAAATGTTTGTGTTCTTTACTCAACCAGTAAAACTGGGGCTTTTTTCTGCAGAATGTAAGTAATTTCTTTAAAATAAATTTTTTGGTTTATAGCTGTTGTTCACTGTGAAAACCTGTCTTTAATTTACTTGGCTAATATTTTTATTTAAAACAATTTTATGTTGAATGTTTTAGGAAAATATTAAGGCAATAAAATTAGAATATAGTTTACAACACTTACTGGTGCCATGGTCACAGGAACAACTTGGGATTTTATTAGCATCTGTTCCTCGTGGTTGCTGTTGTTTATCAGCTCAAAGGGATTCTTAAACAAAAAAAAATCAAATTTAAAATGTTTACTGTGAAACTGCAACCGTCAAATACATTCCTAGAGTCAGTTAAATAAATGAAAAAAATTCATTGTTTAAAAAAGAGGAAATTAGTTATTGGGCATTTCAATTATAAGAAATGAAAAATATCTGTAAATCTTCTGCATGTTTTATTTTTGTGCATCTGTATGTGATAAGTCATTAGAAATAACTACAACTGAAGATATTTACGTTGCAGTCAGTTCCTGGTTCCTCCGTGTTACTTATTATCAAATGTCCAGAAACGCCTTCTGAGATCTTTATCTTCCTATCCTTGCTTGACACCAGAAAAGTAACAAGTAGCAAACCTAGAATAAAGACCAAACAAAAAGACACCATGTCAAGTTATTGTCACAATCATTTTAATAATTGATCAACAATTAGGATTTGTATCTACCTGCAAGCAGTAAGATGGAGAAAAAAATATTCCCAGAGCATCTCCTCTGAGTTTGGATCTAGAAGCTTTTGGGTTTCTGCAGTTTGGTTGCGTTACGTCCATGCAGTCACACACAATCACCGACAGTTTGTGGACAGCTGTCATTCCTTGGAGATCTGACACTTCTATCAGCAGCTCATGATGTCCGGAATAAACTTTATTTTCTTTTACTAGGTTGACTGAATACCCTACACGTACAAAACAAACATGTTTTAGTTGTAAAAGAATACTTTTATCACCTTCAGTGCTTCTTTGAATCTAGTGACATTTCAGAGTGTTTAGGCTTTGTTGAGTGACTGTGCGCACCGTGGTTAGGTTCAACCCTCCACTTGTCCCCCACATCTTGTTGTTGTGTGTTGCGCCTTATCACTCTGCATGTAAAGTACGGGATCTCATTTTCCACAGTGATTGTGATGTCTTTCACAGGATCATCCTCAAAGTCAAGACGCTGTTAAAAAATTAAAATATCCAAGTGTTACTTTTAAGAAAAATGCTGGCATCACCCAACCCAGTAATAAAACCTCACATTAGTCATTTGCAACATGCAACTTTGAAAGAAAAAGCTCATATATCCTAGATGACCGGCAAGAGTCAACAACAGCTTGTTGGTCTTCTCGAAGATGCTATAAAGCCTGTTATAAATATTGCTTTGCATTATTGAATAATTACTTTTTTTGTATCTTTGAAAGTCTCCAGGTTAATGTGGAGAGAGATGTGTTTAAAGCACTTTTGGTAAGAACAGAGATAAATACCTTATTGACAAACAATAGACCTTCATTTGTCTCGGGATCAGTGATGATTCTGAAATTGTTGTTTTTGTCTCCGTGGATTTTATATTCAGCCTTCCAGGCCCTTGTCCCTCTGGGGTCATCATCTGCAACTTGTAGACGTGAAACAAAAACATTTTCCAGTCCTTCTTTCACTCTTTCTGAGGCCTGGGGTACAAAAGTGTTGAAGATGATGTAATAAATGTGTTTAAATCATCAGGTTTTAAGTTACACGAAATCACTAGATGCTCACAGCTTCTTCCGTAAACACAGGAATGTGGTTATTTCCACCCTCTGTGTTGATAATGACAGTGCAGGAGCTGGATAGTGGTTTTGGTTTTCCTTCGTCTGTCGCCATCACAATGACGGTGTATTTGTCTGCTTTCTGATGGAATAAATTGTCCACTTAGGCTTTTCGATGACAAAATTAGATCAGTTATGTAGAGCAAATGGTGTGATCTAGTTTCATAGAGGTATACTTGAACTAAAGCTGTTGATTTCAATAGGATGAGACAATAAATAGCACAAATAAATTAACCTTTTCTTAATAGCTAGCAATGAGTCTTGATGTAAAACTTTTTAAATTAGCACATTATTGTGTTTTTTAAGTTCAATTGGCCATCTTAAATTTCAAACTTTAAAATATAATTTTCTACAATTTTTTTATAATTTGCCAGTAAAAACTGCATTTTAAACACAAATTATATTGTTTAAACCTACGATTTGTGTTATTTTGCTTTTGGGCCATCAGATTATGAAAGTGCTCACCTCATAGTCCAGACATCCTTTAAATGAAATTCTTCCATAACCAGAAACCTGCACCTCATTTATGAAGAACTCCAAGTCACGTGGCATTGGAGTGACAGAGACTATACTGAATTTAAACTTCCTATTCTCCTCGTTGCTGTCACGGTCTGTTGCCTTAACAGTAATCAGATCAGTGCCTGCCAAATATTAAAAGGAAGAAGTGTTTTATTTCATGTTTAGACACTATTAAAAAAATGTAACTTCATTCTGGTAATGAAATCAAAACAAGACACATTAGAAAAGATGTGGCTCTTACCTTGTAATGTTGCCTCTTCTATGGTAATATTATACTCTTGTTGTTCAAATAATGGAGGGTTGTCGTTTATGTCAAAAATGTGAATGTTGATGCCCAGTAGTGATTCTATTTTATGTGTTGTTTTATCATATGCCATTAAAGTCAGCTGAAAGAAAATACAACACTGGTTATATTATAAAGCTGTTTTAAAGCCCATTGCGCAAATATAGGATTTATATATCCAGGATATCAGCTGTAGGCCACTCTTAAACAATCTTTTAACTTGTAAACAAACCTAATGTCTTTGATGGAGCAGGGACTGGTGGTATCAGCTCATTGCATCATATTCTGCCATGTGAAAATGAAGTTTATCAGATTTTTATGTGTTTAGGGTTATTTTATTGTCAAATGCACAGAAGTAAAAGCATTTACAATGTGAAATCAAATCCTTATTTGCACCACTCCCAACTTACAGCAATACAGTTTAGAAACAGTGTTGCTGTTGTGTGTTACTGATGCAAATAAGAATTTGAACGAGTGATAAAAAAAATATTGACACATTGTCCCACGAGGGGAAATTGAGTCTCTGCATTTAACCCATCGCACATGTGAACACATGTGGAGCAGTGGGCTGCCAATTTTTGGCACCTGGGGAGCAACTGGGGGGTTGAGGGCCTTGCTCAGGAGCCCAAGGTGGGGCTGGTTGGTGTTTAGGGAGTCGAACCTCCGATCTTCCGATCACAGACACGGCTTCTCTACCCTCTGCACTACCCCTCCCCCAGCAATGATAAGCAACATTGTAGCCACAGCTGTCCTGGGGCACACTGACAGAGGTGGGGCTGCCATGCGCCAGCACCACCAGACCCTTTGACCACCATCAGTAGGCAAGGTGGGTGCAGTGTCTTGCCCAAGGAAACAACAACTGAGACAAATGGAAATGTGAATCGAACCGGCAACCCTTCAGTTACAGGCCGACTCCCCTAACCATGTGTGTTTGTATCTATAAGTGACAAAGATAAAGGAAAGTTTACAGTTTACAGTGGAGTGAGGTTGTTTTGATCTAGTTTAGGTGTCTTGCCTTTGTGTCTTGTTTTGTTGCCTGAGGTTAAACGAGGTTCAGTTTAATCATTAAAAATAACAACATTGTGGGGCGGGTTGCCGGTTCAATCCCCTGTTCCATTTGTCTCAGTTGTCGTGTCCTTGGGTAATACATTTCACCCACCTTGCATACTGGTGGTGGTCAGAGGGCGGTGGTGCCGATGCATGTCAGCCCCTGTCAGTGTGCCCCAGGGCAGCTGTCTTGTTTTGGACAGAGACAACTCCAGTCGTTACTTGTGTCTTATAGCTGCAACATATAATGCTAAGAATTACTTTATGCCTAGCATAAGTGACTGAAGTATGTCATTCATTCCTATATTAAAATAAAATTTAACTATTTTAAACTTGATGTTAACAATCAACAGTTTCCGCAGAGGAATGACTTCAACAATTATCTTGTGGTCACGCATTAATTTTTTTTTTATCCGTCACTTGATGAGCTCCGTATGTTAAGAAGATTTCTGATAGTATTATGTGTATGTGTGTGTGTGTGTGTGTGTGTGTGTGTGTGTGTGTGTGTGTGTGTGTGTGTGTGTGTGT
>NW_013952472.1:1197854-1219562 GCF_001266775.1 Austrofundulus limnaeus
TATATATATATATGATGGAGTTTGAGGCTCTAAAATTTTCCTTTGAAATGCACTTTCTTTACCTTTTTTCAAAACATCTGTATTAGCAAGATGATCACTACTAATTCAACAGTGGTATTAAATGTCAATTCAGTGTAGGACCATTATAGCAGAACTGTTAACCTTTATTTTTGCTTAAGAAGCTGATTTATGTTTGGAAGGATTTTATGAATTACACATGACACGTTTCATTGAGGAAATGTTTCCTATCAGTTGTGACTGCAGTTGTTTTGGGTTAGGTGTTTCAAGATTGTCTGAAATGTCAACCAGTTCCACCACCACCATTTACCATTTTACATGACTGTGCCTTTTCTGAACAGTCAGCAGCAACCAATGTTTCATTCTGATTTAAATTTGATTTGAAACCCAATGATAAAATCCCTTCTCAGGAAAAAAGATCAAATGTGAAACTAGACAAAATCCGGCAGTGCATGTCCATAAAAGACCAACGGCCAAGTTTGCCAAATGACAAACTTGTTTTGAGAAAAACAAAAAGTCCTGGATATTTTTGCACCGATGCAGACAAAACTGGATTCATAAACCAGATAGTGTAAAATTTGCACAGATGATCAATGTAATGTAATTAATGTGGTTAATCTATGTAAAATAAACGTGAAGCATTTTCTTTCTCATTTATCATATTGATTTACGTAAAACTTCTTATTGCTATGTTTCTCTTAAACTACATTTATGTTTAGGGATGTTTCTTTTTACATGCTCTTTCTTTCATAAATCCTCTATATCCATTGTAGCCTGACGTGTTTTCTGAGGTCTGACGTTCCTATTTTAGAAGTATGCTAAGCTTAAAAAATAGTTCCTCTAAATGTTCACCTAATATAAATGATTTAGAGTAGGTTGTTTTGTTTTTTTTCAAAGGACAGTTTTGCATTTTACTTTCTTTATTACGCCTTGACTGCACCTGGCAACTTCACTTAAGAACAGGTTTTTCCACTTGTGCTTGTTTGTCTGATGGGTGTCTTTTCTTGTCACTTATTAAGAGATTACAAAAAATACTATAGAGGTTTCTTTTACATCAAATAAACTTGAATGCCCAAAAAAATCCTTTACAAACGGTACAAGATAGGCTATAATTATGAACTTTATAGCAAGTGTTGATGAATTGACCTTAATGCTCCACTGCTGGTTTGGATTAAACAACTTTACTGTCAAAAGACAATGTGTTGGTGGCTTAAGAAACCCATTTGAAGGGGATAAAAATATTTGAATGAAAGAGTAAAATTGCTTAATGAAAGGAACATGCTGTTACTTGTAAATACAGTATTCAAACTTTCCCCCCTCTCTCCCACTCAACAGGTGGGGGCCACTAAAGTGGTGTTCAAACCAATTCTGTGGAAAAACCAAAGTAAAACAATTGTGCCAACACATGAGATAAGGCAGTGAGTCACACATTAAACACATTAAACTTGGCTGTTTCTCAAGGCAAGACAGACAAGTTTAAACATAGCATACTTAGGTTGGAAAAAAAAGGAAAAAAAATCAAAGAGCTAAAACTTGGAAGTAAAAACTCCCCAGGGCAGAATAAATATAGAGTCCTGAACTGAGTTAAGTTCATATTTTAATAACGTCAAGGCTCAGCATGTCTTAAGATGTCCTACATTAGATGAAAGAGTTTGGATCAAGATGGTGTAATCTCTGTTCACTGTTAAAAGTGCACGGTGCTATAGAAGATAACAAGCTCAAGTTCTGCTTTATCGCAAATTTAAATCTTGCCATTACTGTCACAATGCTTTGATCTGACAAGTCACTACAGTCGTGTCAGATCACAGCTATGTTTTGCTTCTGAAAGCACAAAGTGACTGTAACTGAAAGTTTTTGATTTAAGATACTGGAAAACATGCATGGTGCATTTTAGATGTGTTAATATTTGTAGATATTGCCACTGGTACAGCCTGGAGAAGTTTCAGTCCATCACAAGACTAAAACAAACAGTCATACACACACAGACTCACCCCTTCAGTGAAACTCTACGACAATCATACAGTACATGCTTTTAGACTGAGAAGATTCTCACAAGACACAAAACACATTCAGACTCCACACAAAATGGATCTAGCTTTTTGCAGTGACAATGAAAACCATTATTTTATTAAAAAAGACAAAACTGAGTTTTTATACTAACACAAAGTACTATGTGATTATTATTTTAGTTTTTTGCAAAGTGTAATCTGTATTAAAGTTTTAAGTCAAGACAAGTCACTCTTTAATTTGTTTGTCACCAT
Source organism: Austrofundulus limnaeus (assembly GCF_001266775.1). Classification (NCBI taxonomy): domain Eukaryota; kingdom Metazoa; phylum Chordata; class Actinopteri; order Cyprinodontiformes; family Rivulidae; genus Austrofundulus; species Austrofundulus limnaeus. The sequence goes on from NW_013952472.1 coordinate 1,200,134, forward strand.
GAAAGGAGCATTAAACTTGGCTAAATGCAAGCCTTAAACTGGAACAGTATGTGGTTAGGACAGATCGTATTTAACAGGTTGACAAGAGGTCAGTACATCCAAAAAAAAACTCTTCAAATCCATTAACCAAACTGTTCTGTGTTTGTATTCACCTTTACAAAAAGCTGCAGTAGTTCAGTGTTTTCTTTAAAAGCCATTTTCATCCTTTTCACACGACTCGGCCTCATGACGTCAGAAACACATCCAGAATTGTTGACACTAAATGTTGTGTTTTCAATAAGCAAAGAGACACTGATCCAGCCTGATAGCATTGTTTTTATAATTCACACACCCTGCTTGTTCTTATGAACCACCCAGTTTGCAGTACAAAAACATGTAAAAACAGTGAAACAAAAAGAATTGGGTAAATACAAGCATTGTGTGGGGCTTTATGGTCAACAGGCCCTTTTTGCTGTTTATATGAAGGTTCCAAAAGTAGATTGGAAACTGTCACATATACTTAACATTTTGACATTCAAAGTTTGCAGAGTGCATATTTTAGCAAATCTCAAACTAAAAATCTCTAAAAAATAATAAAAATAAAACATATTTTAGACAAGTCCAAAGTTGCTTATAAGCAAAAAAAAATAATAATGAAAAGATTTGATCTTTTTTTTTGAATCTGCAAAGTTAACCATTGTTCCACCACATCACAAACAACCAATATGTACAATTTGTTGAAATCATTCTTTTTAGTTACTGATTGTTTAACTTTATCCAGTGAGATTTAAGTCTCACCCTAACTGTTTCATATGTTTGGTTTATTGTGTACGTGCCTCCATGGCAGTTCGTCCGTCACTCTGATGAGGTGATCGTGGGTGGATTGTCAGCAGGCGTATTCAGTTGGTTTTATTGTTCGGTTGTCAGACTTTTTTTGTTGTTGTTGTTGCACTGTTTATATGTGTGCGTGTTTAGGCGCCCTGTCACACTAGACAACTTGTGCCAACTTATGAACATTTTAAAGACATCTACATTGAAGGTGGAAATGAATAAAAATCAACAGGAAGCTTCTTTTCGGCATGTACATAACAGGGGTGGGAATCTTTTACTCTTTCACGATTCGATTCGATTCTGATTTTTGGGGCCACGATTCGATTCAAAATCGATATGTCATTCAAAACTGATAATGTGAGCCCATTTGCCATGTTCCCAAAGTGCTTCATCTGCATTTTGCAAACCTCGCACACTTCGCTCATGTCAAACTCAGACTCATTCAGTAAAAAACAAAATGAGCCCAAATCTTAACATTCAATGAAGACAGGTCCAGTTGAATCTCTCTCTCCTCCAGTTTTGTAGTTTCCTCTTTGTTTTGGTGCTTTCTGCGCATTCACATGTTCCAGAAGCAGCTGCGTGATGATGTCAGGACATCCCATGTAGTTACAAAATGGAGGCTGACAGCCACTGGATATACTTTATGTTTGTTTTCTTTATATAAAATCGATTTAGGGACATTTTAAATTGATTCTGAATCTTTGTAAATGAGAATCACGATTCTGATGTAAAACCATTTTTGGTGCACCCCTACTACATAATGTAATTCGAACAAATTGATCAAATTTATAACTTTTCTTAGCAATTTAGACATAAAAAAAATGTTTCTTAAGTTGGCATAATTTGTCTAGTGTGACAGGGCCTTAACTGGGTGGCCACTTTGTCCAAAACCTCCCAGTTTACCTGCTTATTTCATACTGAGCTTGACGGAGCCGTTTGCATCTCTCTCAAGGAGGTGTTTTCAAGTTTTGCCTTGACTCAGTTAATCTATACCATGGGCAACAGTCTGCTGACATTATCACTTGTGCACAATAATTGCTTTCACCCGCCTGGAACCACCACAAGGGTGACGGATCCAAACACTGGAAATAAAGACACATTTGGCCAAAGCTGAATCTTTGAGAAGCGCTTAAAGCTGCACCTGTGTAGATGGGGCTTTAGGCTGGTTCTCCTTAAAACTCTCTTTTTACAAAAAAAGATTGCATAGGTACTTATGAACTTTATATTTCACAAACCAAAAAAATACCCACAGTCCTTCTGTTACAGTAAATGTCAAAATAATACTCTCCTGGCAAAACCACCAAGCTTGAAATATTGCTCTTTTAAGTGATACTTAAACCTTATGCCTTAGAAAAATAGAAAAGCAAATACATCCAGTTACTAAGAAAATCCAGCCTTTTAGAATCACCAGAGCGTGACATGCTGTACAGAAAGCATGTTTCATGGATAGGTGCAACTATGCAATACCTGGCTTGAAAGATGTGACATGTTCAAGTCCATAGTTTACAAAATACATAGGTAGAAAATCCAACTAGAGTCCACTTAAAGCAGTCCACAACTGTAATCAGAAACTAGGAAGGAAGAGTTTACATCAAAATTTCCATCCAAGCAGTGCCTTTTACATCTGTATGTTTTGGGAGTTCTTAGAGATCTCTCCCAAGTTCTTGAATTTTGGCCCAAGATCATCCAAAAAGTGCAGATCGTCATCCTGGTTGTTGATCGACAGCTGGTCCAGTGATTGGCATCTGCTGCCCTCGCCCTCATAGCCATAGATGACAGGGTTGTATTCCATGAAACTCGGGTCATCTTCATTTATTGTGTAAACTCTCTGAAGGATATAAGAATTTAAAAAGTCGCTTTTTTTCCTGTTTGAAAGAAAAGTGTTGTAATACTAATTGTCCAGTTTAAACTCATTGCTTATTGCCTCTTACCTGATTGATTTGACCTCCGAGGCGCCTGTTATCTGACCATGAGCTCATAGAATGTTTGTAGATTGACTTCTGTTTGCAGGAAGAAATAATGTGAAATTATATGACCTTAGTGTATTGGAAATTTCTGAGCACACAGGCGCTAACTTATCATGCATTTTTTATTTTTATTTTTTTGTTTAGTATAGACTTTTAATGTCAATGGAAGTGCTGCTTACTTGAACTGTTTGCCTCCTGTTGGAATTCCAGGATGCACTCTGAACAAAGGAAACAAAAGTACAGTTTTGTCTTAAACAAATCTGAGAGACACATTAGCCATGGCATGCTAACTTTCTTTTAACGCAGGAATATTTTCTCACTCGCAGATATACTGTGGTTGGTCATGAAAACCCTTTTCTTTGTGTTAATTTGTCTTTTCTGTTGGAACAGTTTCCTAATAATGAATTGATATTTTTAGGACACTTAAAGATGCTGGGTGATGGTAAGCTAGAATGTTGCCACAGCTGGGGCACACTGACAGAGTCAGGGCTGCCATGCACTGGTGCCACTGGACCCTCTGACCACCACTGGTAGACGAGGAGGGTGAAGTGTCTTGCCCAAGGACATAACGACTGAGACAGATGGAATGGGGCATTAAACCAGCAACCTACGAGTTACAGGACAACTCCTCTAACCAGTCCATCACAGCCACCCAAGTTCTTGGTTGGTTCTTAAAAACCAACATGTATTTTAACGAAACTTTCAGAAAACATTTTAGCCTGATTAAAGTTGGCTACAACAGCTCAGCCTCAGGAAACAAAAAAGATTATGTTAATTTTACCAATATTAAGATAAAACTTGCAAGGAGGACTAGTTATATTTATTACTTATTTTTTCTGTGTGCACCTTATTCATGAAAAGGCTAAATAAAAAGAAATAAAATGAACTCTTCATTATTACACATTTGAATACAGTGAAAGTGAGTGCATGCTTTAAATTCATGCAGTTTAACATAAATCCAGAAAAAAACAATTAATAGGCAATGCATGTTTTGATTAATAAACTGTATCACTATTTTAATTTATAGTAAATAATCAGAAAATAAATTTTTATTCTATTTTATAAAAACGTTGGTAAATGTGTGAGCTGAAAAGCATGTGTGTATGTGTTGCCAAAAATGATAAAAGCAAGCAGAAAAAATCAGAAGCATATCCAAAAACACAATTGAAATTCAGGTTTCAGCACCATCTTGTGGATTTAGACCAGCAGTGTGTCAGCTTAACACAATTACATTGCAATAAAGCTTCATAAATGCCACAACAAAACACAAATCTACAAAAAAGGTCAAAAGAGGCTGGAAACAGAATTATACTGTTATATTCACTCACTCTGGATGGCCCCTCATAACTTCTACGAGACCCTCTCTGTTGCCCCAAGCTTGTTGTCTGCATGTTATACTGTTGGCATAACAAAAAAGTAGGGGTAAATCAGAGAAATATCTTTCTGAGAAATATTCATGTTTCATACAATTCAACCGTTGGCCAAATCATAATTCTAAAGCAAACACTACGTATGTAATTCTTTTGTTGTTGCTGTTCGTTTTCACTTAGATTGATTTAAAAACAGGTTACTTACAATATTGTGTACTGAGTTGTACGTGTCCACAGTGCTGAACATCCCCGGGGCCAACTCAGTTTGCTAGTTGAGCAAAACAAAATCGTAAATCATACAGTCAAACTCGCATCATTTAAAAGAGTTAAAAGGTATGACATGGGAAATTACACCTTTAAAAATACATGCTTGTTTTTGAATCACACCCTGTTATTATATTCAAATATAAGCCTATTAGAAAATACTGAAATTGCATGTAATCATCCCAGTGACTTTTTATCTGTACAGATACACACTTGTGTCTTACATTTAAACTCTTCTCTTGCACGTTATGCCTAAATGTGGTAAATGTATACATGGGAAAACTCATTTTATGCCATGCTACTCTAAACTTCATTTTTAAACCACCCTTTATATATCTGACTTCCTTTCTATTTATTTACAACAGCCAGAGCTTACATTTAATATCTCTATCATTTGGAAAGCCAAATAAAAGCATACAACTGATTGGAAATTTTCATTCATTAGTTCATAAAATGCAAGATTTCTTCACAAAAGGTGACCAGTCCTGCTTATGGGTAGTTTTTTTAGTGTGCTCTCTTTGAATAGCAAATATGAAAAGGATGAATGAGCATAAAAAATGCAGTAATTACCTGCACAAAGCCCTGCTTGATGCCATCTGTCACATTTATATCAGTGGTTGGTGTCAGGAGAAGAGGAGGTTCAGCCTGATAGAGAATACAAAAAAAAAGGACAAAAAATAATAAAATAAACACTGATGTACTTGATAGAGGGATGTTTTACTTAATTTGCACAACTACATCACAAGTAACATACCATACAAGTAGCACCCCCTCCTTCTTGGTTGTACTTGATGAGCGTCTGGTTGCCCTCATCGTTCTCCATATATTTAAATGTCTTCTTTCCAGCCCAACACCCAATAGCGAGCAAAAGCACTGCCGGCACATCCAGTTACAACAAAGAAACAGTTTACATACTGTATATTACATAAACACAACTTAATTTGTTTTTTTTTCTAGATTTTATTTTTTACCCATCAAACCTTATTCAAACATTAATGTGTATTAATGTGGTGTTAATGTGTATAAACTATTTTTTGGTCATTTTTTTAAATACCCATTTATCTTGTTTAAATTCTGTGTTGAATAAGGTACTCTTATTTCTTGCTGCATAAAAGTTGTGTGACACATTTTGGAGAACATTTTCTCATTATGTGAGAATACTGCATTGCATTGTAAAATGTATTTTTTTCTGTTTAAGTAAATATTTTTTGGCTGAGTGATTAGGCAGCAGGTACATTAATGTGATTGAAATATCATCTAAATTTATTATTATTATTATTATTATTATTATTAATATTATTATTAACATTTACTTAATCGGGCAAATCTCATTAAGATCACAGATCTCTTTTGCAAGGGACGTCTGTGCCTGAATGCAACCTATTGGACAAGATTTTGATCTGTGGGGGAAAACGGAGTAGCCGGGGTATATTCACGCAAGCACAAACTCCACACAGAAAAAGGTCCAGGAGCTTTTTGGTGTAGTGCATCAGTGCTAACCCACTGAGCCATCATGCTGACAATACAGTATAATACACTATATATAAATATTTATGATATAAATATTTTTTCTCATAGGAAAAAGTACAGAACTATCCCACTTCCAATCATTTTCTAGATTTTACGTCTGTCTAACAATCCTCATACTCACACAAAAACAAAAGCAATCCAGCAACAATGAGTCCAATGCCTGCTCCAGACATGTTAGTTGTGAGTGGCATTTCTTTACGGCAAACATCACCGTCATCACAGTCGCACAAAATCACTTCCAGAGTCTGATGTCCAATCATGTTCTGTTTATCTTCAATCACCAGCGGCACAGAGTAGTTACCATAGGGCAGTGTTGTCCGGCTAACAAGGCCACACACTTCACCTGTTTTATATAAAAAGAGAAGTATCCAGTGGCTGTTAGATTTTTTTTAAACCAAAAAGAATTTCAAAATGTTGAGTTATGGACCAACCGTGAGCAGGTTCTAATTTCCAGCGTTGATTCACAGTTTCATCTTTCTCCAAGTTAAAACTGAAGGGGCCACTAAACGGCTCAGCGTCAGCATCCCTAACAGGGACCATGATCTTGTTGACTCTGTTTCCACACATGATCATGGTCTTGTTGACCAGTGTGGGAGTGTTGTCATTGATGTCTCTGAGGTGCACCTTGACAGTGCATGTACTTGTGGCAGCAGGTACTCCTTGGAAACCGCAGCAAGAGGAAAAATCAATTAGTTCAAGTCATTTGTTAAAATACCGTATACTGTAAATTAAAGTCATCTCATACCATCATCAATTGCAGCAATGACAATTTTGTAAACATTGTCCTCATCGACAAAAGGGGACTCTCGATCCATCTTTTGGATTGTTTTGATTTCTCCTGTTTTTTCATCAATAGACACCCAGTGAGCTGGATCATCTACCAGGATAAACCTGGTCAAAGTTGGAAAAATCAAAAAATTAAACAGTTGACAGTTCATACATTCAGGAGACAAAGGTCAAAACAAGTTGAATGGCACAAAACGTTCGTGAAAGTTTTTGGTTACACACAGATGCTACAGTGAACACTTTTCATACTGACTTAAACGTTTTAGATTTAAAACCTTTTCATTGTGTTTCTTTTCATAATAAAAGCTGTTTCAAAAACATTACATGCAATGCCAGAATTAGCTTTATTTTGTAACAAAGTATAGAACAAATTTAACTCATTGTAACTGCATGGTTGACTTTTGCCACCACATTGCTGTATTTAAACCTTTGAAAACTTTTTGTTGCTGCTTTATTCTCATTTACTCATTTCATTGAATAATTTATACAAAACACTGGTTATATTATTTTTTGCTGATGTCCAGAAATGACTTGATAAATTGATAAATATGAATAAAATATTTTCACATAACATTGCTAGGCCTTTTAGGGATCATATATTAGTTCAATAATATGCATTTTAACCATAAAATAAACATTAGGATTTTTTAGAAAATGGGGTTGACTCCTCAGTTGAGTTGCCAGTTTTTGGATGTAAGCAACCTATCTCAAGTTGCTGATTTCTCGTTTTGTAAATACACAAATAATCGCCACTTGTCCAAATTTTTCGTTTAAAAATTGTTTTTTTCAATAGTTCTGCCAAATATACAAACGGCCAAACAAACAGACTTTACTACTTTCTTTCTTGTTCACAGACATGCAATATATTGAGACCATACCTGAATGTGGGAGAGTCGATATCCTTAACAATTGGTTTGTACAGCACTTGGCCTGGCTCCGATTCCTCCGTCTGGTACACATCATCTGAATATTTTTCAAACTCTGGTGCATCATTGGTGTCATTCATTGTCACTGTGATATTGACTGAATCTTGAGGTGGAAGATTCTTTGGCTCTTTGATCAGTTTATTGTCTTTACAAATAGTTAACGGTTCAATATTTTCAACACCAATTTTCAAGTTTACCAAAGTGGTTACGGCAAAATTCTTTTCCTGTACAAAACAAAACGTTGAGATCAGTACAAGTGCAACTGCTGTTGGAATTTAACTTGTGTGATGTTTTCTGTCAGCTAGATAGTAGTTGTTACCTTCACAATGCTCAGCACACCCTCGTTTGTTTTTGGGTCAGTTTTAATGCTGTAGATTCCTTCCTCGTTGCCGCTGATGAAGTAGTACTTGGCACGCCAGCCGTTTGTGTTTGGAGTGTCTTTGTCCTCCACTGAAACTCTCATAAGATCATCATAGGTGGTCATTTCCATAGCATTAACTTGGTACTAAAGGACAGAAAAGTTGCACACATTAATTTTATTATCAAAAAATGAAAAGTAATGATATTATATCAATACTTGCCTCCCTCTGCTTGAATGTTGGTTGATGACTGTTTTTGTCAATAACAAAGAGATTAATAACAGCAGTGCTGTTAAGGGGTGGCTTTCCTAGATCATATGCCATAACGTGAATTTTATACATGTTTGCTTTCTGAAACATAAAAATGTTATACTTTAGGTACAGTGTATTATTGACATGGGGTTTGCATGTCAACAACTTTTAATTAGTTTGGATTAAACAAATAATTGTGTCTTACACTGTAATCAAAGCATCCTTTAAATTTGAGTCGAGCCATTCTGTCATCAATCTGATGTGCTACAATTTGGGGAGATGATGGCTCTTGCTTAGTCACGTTGATCTTAACTGTTGAATTAATTGTGTTTTCCTGATCGAAGTCTACAGCCTCAATAGATGCAGCCAGGTAGCCTTTCAGAAGGTGAACAAAGGAAACCAAGAAAATTACACAAAAACACAAGTATGTGACTGTAGGCAACAGTGAAAAAGATCATGTCCGGGTATGATTATTTACTTAAATCAAGGATTAAACTTTATGATTTAATGGGAATTCTACCCCATTCAAACGGTGGTTTTTAAATGGAGTGGCCGTGCAGGGGTCACTGAAACTTTTGGGGTGGCACACCAGAACCAAAAACCCTAAAATAATTTATTTCAGGAGATTAGTTTTGTTGTTGACATGTAAAGTTTTCTTTTTGTTTTTAGAAAAAACAGTTATGGAATTATCAATTTTATAGGAGTGGGTGACCATTGTCCTGCCCCCATTAGTGGCGCCCTATTTTCAAAATCTAAAATTACTGCAAAAAAGCTTTTGTTCCTTGAATATTTGATTTAATCCCACTGGCAACAATTGTTGCCAGACATTTTTGTTTTCTGTTTGAAAGCTCTAAAAGTGTTATTTTGGATTTGGGCAGCTAATTTAAGTTTTACAACACAATTATAGGCTGTTTACTCTTAGCCATATCAATTTCATGTTGTTAGTGTGAATGGTCATGTGACCACACCCCTTGACTTCCTTCCTGCCCTGCTGGAGGGAAAAGTCTACCTCAAACTGGTAATAAAGGGATTGAGTAAAATACCTTAATAAACAGATATAACTGAAATATTTTGTAGATATATTCTTTAAAGAGTCTTCTGTTGAGATATAGTGAGAATTTTATGTCTGCATGCATCTTTTGATCGTGAGGAGAGTGAATGTAAGCATGGCAACAATTGTTGCCACTGTCATAACACACAGACAGAGCTATGCTAGCTGTCAAAGGTTTGGCTGTTTATTCTGTTTATTTTATGGGTTTTTCCCACTCAGCTTAAAACTATCAGATGTTTTATGTCTTTTAGACCTAAAATACCCCCAAAATGATGTGTGCTACATCAGGGGTTCCCAAACTTTTCCATGCTGTGGCCCCCCAATCAGCATTAGCGTTTGGTCAGTAACCCCCTTTGCAAACCCATAAACAATGCTGCAAAATATGTAAAATGTTAAAATGTTTTGAAATCAGTTTTAATAATTTTTTTATTTGTTTAGCATAAGAGTTTTATTAACTTACATGTTTTGAACACTATCCCACTGAAAAAACAGCTGTTGACAATAAGAACAAACTGCTCTCCTAAATGAAGTTTCAATAAATTATATTTTCAAATGATGATTGAAAAACAAATTCAAATTTATTATAATAATTTAAAACATTCATTAGATTAAAATTACAGATTTTTGTCCTTTTCCCCCTTTTTTCCCCTCCAGCTTTCTGAGGACCCTGTAATGCTCCCTGGCGACCCCTCAGGGGCCCGTGACCCCCACTTTGAAAAGCACTGTGCTACATCACAGTCATTGTTGAACTTGTACCCATGCCTTGTTATAATATGTTATGCATGATACTGTTATTTTTATTTTTATGTGTGTAATAGGTCAGAATAAAGGATTTGTGTCAATGTAGATGCTGTTTCCCACCGGCAACAATTATTGCCAGGTACAAAACCTACATTTTCACTAACATAATCGACATAAAATGATAAAAAAATGTGTTAGGGAGGTCTAAGAAATGAAATGTATTAATTTATTTTGCAGGGAAAAAAATGGGATTAAATGGATTAAGTGACAGCAAACAGAAAATCTGCACACAATTAAAATACAATAAATGGTAAATTATTTACCATATTTACTACAATTAAAATATTTACAATAATGTATACTTACCCTCCTCTGCATTCTCCATCACAGCGGCTTTTTGCTTTAAATTGACAAATCTAGGTGGGTTGTCATTTATGTCCTTTATATCGACATCAAAAGCTAGGTTCTTGTCAAGTCCTTGTCCGGTTTCTGGGTTCAAAACATCAAAAGTGATCTGTGGATTAAAGTACTCAAGTAAAACATTTTCAGTGACTATATATTGTATTGTTTAATAATTAGCATAATGGATAATCCCAGGCAGGCTCACATGATATGTTGACTTTTTCTCTCTGTCAATTGGTTGGTGCACAAACACGTCTCCAGATTTTTTATCAATAGAGAACAATCCTTCGTCTACACCATCGCCACTTATCACAAATTCATATGCTTTCCCTTCAGTCTTGTCATTATACATCTAAAAGAGAAATATATATCTTACATGAGTATTTAATATGAGAAAAACATTAAGCTGTTTTTGTATGAAAAAAGAAAAAACAGCGACTTTACCGTAGAAATTTTGTATGGATATGTCACTTTCATTTCCTCCTCTAACTCAATTGTGGACAGGACCCATCTTCTTTTGGAGCGCAACAAGTGTCCCTAATATTCAAATAAAAACCAAACCATTGCTTCAATTTCCCTTTGGTGGAAAATGCAAGAGTTATTTTATAAATAATAAACATTTACCTGTTTACCATGACTTTCTCCAACGGCTGCTAATGCAACCTGCATGCAACAGAAAAACAAGACCGTAAAGTGCATACAATGGAGTATGTGCTGTAACATCTGATTCACTGCTCCTTTATACTTATTTTCCTTATAGGGCAGAATTTACTGCTGTTTTTGTCCACAATATTTTATTTGCTGCTACGACCGTTTTTTATTTCTCAGTATGCAAGTCTACATGTTTGTCCTGTAGCCTTCATGTTTCAGTCTTTGGTCCTTTTTAAAACCACTTTGCATTTTATTGAAAAGCAGAAAAATGTTGTAGAGCCAGGAATTATTTCATAAACATAGATTTCGTTGCATGGAAGGCTTGGCTAAAATTTTCTGCTTTTAACATTGTACAGTGGTTTGCAAAAGTATTCATACCCCTTGAACTTTTCCATATTTTGTCACATTACAACCACAAACATAAATATATTTCACTGGAATTTAATGTGAAAGACCAACACAAAGTGGTATACAATTGTGAAGTGGAAGCAAAATTTTACATGAATCAAAACATTTTTTACAAATAAAAAACTGAAAAGTGTGACGTGCAAAAGTATTCAGCCCCCTTTTCCCTGAGTGCAACCAATTGCATTCAGAAGTTGCCTGATGACTGCTAATGACTCAAAAGGGTCCACCTGTGTGTAATCTAATCTCAGTACAAATACAGCTGCTCCGTGACGGCCTCAGATGTAGGTTAAGAGAATATTGGGGAGCAAACAGCATCATGAAGTCCAAAGAACACACCAGACAGGTTAGGAATATGGTTTTGGAGAAGTTTAAAGCAGGCTTAGGTTATAAAAAGATTTCCCAAGCTTTGAACATCTCACGGAGCACTGTTCAATCCATCATCCGGAAATGGAAAGAGTATGGCACCACAGTAAACTTGCCAAGACAAGGCCGTCCACCTAAACTTACAGGCCGAACAAGGAGATCACTGATCAGAGAGGCAGCCAAGAGGCCCATGGTGACTCTGGATGAAATGCAGAGAGCCACAGCTCAGGTGGGGGAAACTGTCCACAGGACAACAATTAGTCGTGCACTACACAAATGTGGTCTTTATGGAAGAGTGGCAAGGAGAAAGCCATTGTTAAAAGAAAACCATAAGAAGTCCCGTTTGCAGTTTGCCAGAAGCCATGTTGAGGACACAGCAAACATGTGGAAGAAGGTGCTTTGGTCAGACGAGACCAAAATTGAACTTTTTGGCCACAATGCAAAACGCTATGTGTGGCGGAGAAAGAACACTGCACATCACTCTGAAAACACCATCCCCACTGTCAAATATGGTGGTGGCAGCATCATGCTCTGGGGGTGCTTCTCTTCAGCAGGGACCGGGAAGTTGGTCAAAGTTGATGGGAAGATGGATGGAGCCAAATACAGGGCAATCTTGGAAGAAAACCTGTTGGAGTCAGCAAAAGATTTGAGACTGGGGCGGAGGTTCACCTTCCAGCAGGACAACGACCCTAAACATAAAGCCAAAGCTACAATGGAGTGGTTTAAAAAAAAGAATATTCATGTGTTAGAATGGCCCAGTCAAAGACCAGACCTAAACCCAATTGAGAATTTGTGGCAAGATCTCAAAACTGCTGTTCACAAACGCTCTCCATCCAATCTGACTGAGCTTGAGCTGTTTTGCAAGGAGGAATGGGCAAGAATTGCAGTCACTAGATGTGCAAAGCTGGTGGAGACATACCCTAAAAGACTTGCAGCTGTAATTGCAGCAAAAGGTGGCTCCACAAAGTATTGACTCAGGGGGGCTGAATAATTTTGCACATCGCACTTTTCAGTTTTTTATTTGTAAAAAATGTTTTGATTCATGTAAAATTTTGCTTCCACTTCACAATTGTATACCACTTTGTGTTGGTCTTTCACATTAAATTCCAGTGAAATATATTTATGTTTGTGGTTGTAATGTGACAAAATATGGAAAAGTTCAAGGGGTATGAATACTTTTGCAAACCACTGTATATGTACGGAAAGATTACATAATATAGGCATATATATATATATATATATATATTAGATTAGATTAGATTTAACAAAAATCCCAGCAAATGCTTTATATTTCTTAGTTAAAATAGAAATTGTGATACATTTTCAACAAAAACATTAGTTTAGCCAAAACTGATATGTCAGTTTAAACAAACATGAGCAGACCCTAGTTGACAAAGTTTGACACTTTAAAAATATGTTTGTGTTTTATACAAAATTGATTATAAATACAGTAATCCAAAAGGAAAAAAAAAGGTTAAAGAACAAAGGCAGCTGGACTTCTATTGTGAAGTGGAAAACATCTTGTTTTCCATTTGGGGGCTCTCTCAACTCCAGTTATCTTTTTTAACTTTCTGTTTATGACTGAACATGACCTGAATGACAGAGTCTTCACCAATAAATATTGTATAGATGACAAAAAGGCATGTTTTTTAACTCCTAAAAAGCAAATGCATAAAAGGGCCGTGAGAAAATCACAAAACTGATACTGAAGCTCCCATTTAAGTTCCCAAGACTCCAATATAAAAACTGAGATAGAAAGTTTATGTTCAATTTTTATTTTCAACTTTTGTCTTTTTTTTTTTGTTACGTCTTTGTCAAAGACTCAAATCAACTTCATTTAAATGAAATTTCCCCATTTCAAAATCTGAATGCAAAGTTTTGTCAGTGTGAGTTAGAAAATAGAGGCCAAGAGCTGGATTAAACGCTGTCGTCCAACTACAGCAACACTAAGATGAAAAGCACAGACTGGGGTGGCTCTTCAACATCTTTTGGTTTGTCACATTGAAGAAGTGAAGACGACAAACAGGGATGTCTTTTTTTTCTTTTTTATTTATTTATTTTGCTTTAGGTCTCTATTTAGGAAAGGCCATTTTCTTAAATCTTTGTTCACAAAAATTCCAAGACTTGAACCCACTTCATTACCACACAAACACACTTGCGTCCTACTCTGCCTGAGGCTAAATGTCAACGAGACAATTAAGAAATGCCTTTGTAATTAAATATCCACAAACGTGACACATTTACATTTGCGTAGTAAATTACTGAAAACACAGGAAAATAGAAAGTTACAAAGCAAATGCTTGGGTATAATCATAGAGGAGTAGTATGACAAAATAACTTACATATTTGAGATTCCTAAGCTGCATCTATTTTCACAACAGGAAGGTTTCTTTTATAACCAAGTCTGTTTCAGAAACCATTTAAGATGCATCCTTCTTTAAAGGTGATGAGTTTTATTCATATAGATTGTGGACAGAGAATAAAGGTTCTCAGATTAGGTGTCTATGCGACCATTTGGAAATACTTTTGTTAGTGTTATTTTTTTACAGAAAGGAACCGGCTTTTTTATAATTCAAGTGAAACCTCTTGAAACATGATGCCTTGTCACTTGTGTGCTTATTATTCAAAACACTTTAGCAATATAGAAAGCTGTAAAACAAATACTTAGATAAAACCACAAGTGATTGCTACAGATAACTAAAGTACATGAAATTCTAAAGAAGACACAAGGTTTATACGCACAATATAGAAACTAAAATATGCACGCTTCCGTTTGTGTGAAACAGTTTGTGTCAGTGAGATTTCTATTCCTCAACATATTTTTTTTAATAATAGGAAGAACAGACTAGTTTTACATTTATCTCTGCTCCAACAACCTAAAGAATGAACATCTTAAAAAATAATTGTAATGCCTACCAGCAGAAACAGAAAAATTATCCCCATCGTGGCCCTGTCTGCTTGGTATCCACTACAGGAACAATCTGGCAGAGCTGGAGATAATTTCACTAAGATCCAGGAGAGGGAGGCTACGCCCACAAAACGCCTGCAGGTGACTGATTGGCTGCTTGGGTAAGACACAAAGAATTATTTGTTCATGCACAAGTCTGTTACAGACAATATTTGCACATACACCTTGTTATCTAAAGCGAGACCATGATGTTGTGCTTTAAATATGCTTTATTGTGGGTTTGTAAATGTACTTTTTTGGGAGTGACTTTTTATTAACTGAACGTGCTGAACATGGCACAGCACAGGTGTGCACCCCTGAGGGTCTTCATGCCTTTATGTTGAGGTTACATTGCAGGCATGAAGCTAAAACTCAAAATCTTAGCTTAGACAAAATTACAGAAAGTATATTCTAAGTTATCTGGTATCAAACTATCTCTTTTCCCAAAGTCAGCTATCTGCCACTTGCATTTAGCACATTCTGTTCTTTTTTACGTACACGTCATAAAGCCAGAGGTTTGCAGTTCTGGAGCTGACTGTTCCGGAGCGCATTTACAGAAAGGAATAACTGGTTTGAGCCAATGTCTAATATCATAAAATAAGTGAACAGAATATCATAGCACAAAACTTTGTAAAAAAAAAGTGAGAAGAAATTATATTAAACAAATTTTTGTTTCATGAAAGTTTTTGGCAACCGATGTGTTTTTCAAAAATGTGGCCAAGTGTGACTGTCAAGTTTTCTCTAGAGTGTTTTAGGACACGTTTAACTGATGAGTGAGTCATTTTTTTTTTACCATTTTGTCAGTTCAGTCTCTATTTAAAGTTTGCATGAGAATGAACAGTTTGGTACAGAAGTGAAGTTTTATGCAGTAGTTGGGAATTGCAAGTTTGTGAGGCATCAAAATACGTCATGTCTAAAGTTAATGAGAGTATTAACATTTAATACCGGCTTCCAAAA
This sequence comes from Austrofundulus limnaeus, assembly GCF_001266775.1. Taxonomy (NCBI): domain Eukaryota; kingdom Metazoa; phylum Chordata; class Actinopteri; order Cyprinodontiformes; family Rivulidae; genus Austrofundulus; species Austrofundulus limnaeus. The sequence continues at coordinate 1,215,918 of NW_013952472.1, forward strand.
GAAATGAAAAAAGTAAATAAAAGCTTTTTTGAGACAAGCCCTAAATAAAGTAATAGCAAACTAACATTTGTATTCAGTCTTTTTAGATCAGGCTGTAAATATATACAGCAGGTAAAATAAGTATTGAACACGTCACCATTTTTCTCAGTAAATATATTACTAGAGGTGCTAATGACATGAAATTTTCACCAGATGTTGGTAACAACCCAAGTGATCCATACATACAAAGAAATCAAACCATAAATGTCCAGAAATGAAGTTATTTGTAATAATGTGGAATGGCACACGGAAAAAGTATTAAACATTCTTACTGAAATTTATCTAATACTTTGTACAAAAGCCTTTGTTGTCAATGACAGCTTCAAGACGCCTCCTGTATGGAGAAACTAGTGGCATGCATTGCTCAGGTGTGATTTTGGCCCATTCTTCCACAAACAGTCTTCAAATCTTGAAGCTTTCGTGGACCTCTTCTATGAACTCTGATCTTTAGTTCTTTCCATAGATTTTCTGTTGGATTCAGGTCAGGTGATTGGCTGGGCCATTCCAGCAGCTTTAGTTTCTTTCTCTGAAACCAACTGAGAGTTTCCTTGGCTTTGTGTTTGGGCTCATTGTCTTGCTGAAATGTCCAGCCACATTTCATCTTCATCATCCTGGTAGATGGAAGCAGATTTTCATCAAGAATGTCTCTGTACATTTTTCCATTCATCCTTCCTTCAATTATTTGAAGTTTGCCAGTACCATATGCTGAAAAACAGCCCCACACCATGATGTCCCCACCTCCAAACTTCACTGTTGGTATGGTGTTTTTGGGCTGATGTGCAGTGCCATTTGACCTCCAAACATGATGTGTATTCTGGCATCCAAACAGTTCAATGTTGGTCTCATCTGACCAGACTATATTCTCCCAGTATTACACAGGCTTGTCTAAATGTTGTGCAGCAAATTTTAAAGGAGCTTCAACATGCTGTTTCTTCAGCAGTGGAGTCTTGCGTGGTGAGTGTGCATACAGGCCATGGTGGTTCAGTGCATTACTTATTGTTTTCTTTGAAACAATCGTACCTGCTAATTCCAGGTCTTTCTGAAGCTCTCCACAAGTGGTCCTTGGCTCTTGGACAACTCTTCTGATAATTCTTTTCACTCCTCTGTCAGAAATCTTGTGAGGAGCACCTGGTCGTGGTTGGTTTATGGTGAAATAATGTTCTTTCCACTTCTGAATTATGGYCCCAACAGTGCTCACTGGAACCTTCAGAAGATTAGACTTTCTTCTGTAACCGATGCCATCATTATGCTTTGCAACAATAAGGTTGTGAAGGTCTTGAGAGAGYTCTTTACTTTTACCCATCATCAGATGTTTCTTGTGTGATACCTGGCCATCATTTGGGACTGAACCAGCTGATATTAACTTGCACTGACAAGGGGCAGGCTTGCTTTCTAATTACTAAGAGAGTTCAGCTGGTGTCTTGGCTTTCCATGCCTTTTTACACCTCCCTTTCTTCATGTGTTCAATACTTTTTCCCTGTGCCATTCCACATTATTACAAATAACTTCATTTCTGGACATTTATGGTTTGATTTCTTTGTATGTATGGATCACTTGGGTTGTTACCRACATCTGGTGAAAATTTCATGTCATTAGCACCTCTAGTAATATATTTACTGAGAAAAATGGTGACGTGTTCAATACTTATTTTACCCGCTGTACTATTATTTGTTTTAAAAGTGAACTGCTTGTTTTATTGCAAATTTCTCAAATAGGCTTGCTCTTTGATATTTATATTTTTAAATGGAAACTATATTTTCTTCTTTATAAAAGGCTTTTCTCCATTTATTTTAACTTTTTTTTCACGGTTTAAATCAAAGACCACACACCTCTGTCTTTCACACATGCAGTGGCCACACTGTTGGTCATCAAAAATATATCACTTTTTATAACAATTTTAATTATACAGCTATGCCAAAATGATATACATGTATTCAAACTATTGTCAGTTGTATCTGATATGTGAAAAGTAGCCATAACTAATATTGTGTGGCTCAGTTTGCAGTAGAACATTAATTACATTTTCTATTAATTAAAAACAGATGAAGTGGAACAAATTCACAGTTATGGCATAATTAGTAATAATAATTTTGTTTTGTATTATGTTTGTTAACAAGCTAATTAGGACAGTTTGGTTAATGCAAAACAGATTTTGTTGATAGACTGAAAACCTGTTCACGGTGGATGTGGCTTGTGTGTGTGGGTGTTTCATAGCTTTTAAATGTGAGATTTAATATGAGCCTAATAAAAGTCAAATATGACTAATGGTGTTTTTAGGGATCAAAGATTCTCCTTACAAAAGCAACAGTATATAGGGTTTAAACTACCTTCAGCTTTGGCTTCTATTTTCAATTAAGCCATAGTTTTCAGTCTTTTAAATAATCAAAGTTTTTGTCATTTGCAATGGCACGGGATGGGAAAAAGAGAGAGGAAATCAAAGTTGGCAGAACAAGGCAATAAATTTCTTGCTTGCGATGACTTGACTAAAGATGACACTTAATGGTGTGCAGCTGTCTCTTTTATTGCAGTTTCCAAAACGTCACATAATGTTTCAATGATGAGAAACAGTCAAAAGCATCGTACAACTTCTGTACCATCGTTCCTGAATATGTTATTATCTCTTCAGTATTTCTTCTTTTTTCTCTCAAATAAACCAAAAACCAGAAAGACGCAGTAACGCATGCAGCTGTATGCACTGCGAGTACCATGAGGTTTTCCTTTTGAGTTTAATTTGGTAACTCTGGTAGTCTAACTGGATGCAGCAGTGCTGCTGGGCCGTCTGGCCATGTGTCTGTTATCTTGGGGTGACTTTGGAGTCTGATTTTAAATTTAATAAATGGATCAGTGCAGTAGTCAAATCTAGCTTTTATTACCTGAGGCTTATAAGTATAATTAGGGATCATCGTCCTCAAAATGCATTTGAGAGGATAATTCACTTCTAGACTGGACTAATGCAACTCCATTTATTGTGGGGTTGATCAGTCTTTGGTTCATCGTTTACTAACGGGGACAAGACGACATGAACACCTCACTCCGATCTTGTATTCTCTTCACTGTCTGACTGTTTTATTTAGAATAGTTAGAAGATTTTGTTTTTGTTTTTTTTAAATGTCTAAATGGCCTGGTATCTTCTTGTCTTACTGAGCTTTTACAACCACACATATAGATCTCTAAGATCTATAAATCAAAAGCTTTTAGTTTCCAGGTCTCGACGTGTGACCAAAGGAGACAGAGCCTTTTCAGTTTCAGGTCCTGGGCTCTGGAACTATCTTCCATTGTCTGCAAGGTCTGCTGGGTCTCTACAGGATTTAAAGTCTCTTTTAAAAACTCGTTTTTGAAACAGTCGTTTGAGTCTGGAGAGCACGATCATTAGATCAGCCTTTGTTTTGTTTGATTTTATTGTTCATTCTGATGATGATGATGATGATGATGATGATGATAATAATAATGATGATATGATGATGATGATGATGATGATGATGATGATAATGATGATGATGATGATGATGCGTTTTCTCTCCTCCCGTTTCTCAAAGACAGAGATAAGGGGACATTATCTAATGGTTAAAAATTGCAGTCACTAAAAACATTTGCCCATTTTTATTA
>NW_013952472.1:1219809-1240677 GCF_001266775.1 Austrofundulus limnaeus
GTGTGTGTGTGTGTGTGTGTGTGTGTGTGTGTGTGTGTGTGTGTGTCCAACTGTGTGTGTTGGGCCTTGTGAAGGACAAGATAAGGTGCACGGTGCCACGTTACTGTTTTTGTGTGTCATGTGCATTGCGCGCATGTGCCCTGTATTTGTGTGGGTCAGGTGCGGTGATGGTTTTCCAATAAAATCCTGCAGGTGCCCCGGAAACACCCATGTATTGCATTCTTCACACAAGTCCAGAAGCTGTGGGCATACTGATTGGCTGAGATGTTCCCAAGTTTGTTCAGGGACAAAGAAAATAAGGCCTGCAAAAGAAATATTCATGAAGCATAAGTAGATTTTCTTTTCAGTCCTCACATAGGACAGGTGTATTTTCTTCTGAGAGTGTTTTTCGTTCTTGCTGATATTTACTATCATGATCTTTGGTATGTCTCAAAGTTTCCCGGGTGTGACTTCAGAATCTTAGCATACTTAAAGATATAAATATTTACACAATACTTTTCATTTCTGGACAGGTCGCAAGTCAACACTTGTGACATGTCCAGGGTGTAACCCCGCCCCTCGCACTGTGGCTGCTGGATATGGGCACCAGTGACCCTGAAAGGAAGAAGCGGGTATAAATGATGGATGGATTTTCATTTTACTATTTACATTTAAACATTAACAAACTTACTATGTATGACCATTAAAACAGGTGATCCTGTGAATGTCACCTTTAGAAACAATAGAAATTTCTGTTTCTACAGAAAAAAAGAGCACAAAAGAGCATTATCACAGATCCTTCCTCCCAGCAGCTGTCAGACTCTATAACCAGCACCACGTCCAAAAATCGTGTTAGCAAAAATCTCAATAAGTGTTTAAACACACCTGCTGCTGCAACATCGTTTACAGTCTAAATTTTAGACTGTTATTATTCATTGTAATTACTCAATCAAACAATCATTTGCACTATACTCTGCTATAATTGCACATCTGTGGTTTTTGTCTGTATTGTGATACTTCACTTTACAGTTATTGGTCTGTTTTTGTACTCAAAACAGGAAACTTCTGATTCCGAATGTTGGATTCTGAAACAAAACATCGTTTTTCTATTCTTGCACAATTCTTCATAATATATTTTTATTTTATTATTAATAGTTGTATCATGGCTAGTAAGTGTTAATTTTGTTTTGTGTGTACTATCTATAGTTTGTAAAGTAACTAGTGTGTGAACCTTTGTACTGATGCTGCTGTGACACCTGCATTTCCCTGCTGCGGGACAATAAAGGCTATTCTATTCTATTCTATTCTATTCTATTCTATTCTATTCTATTCTATTCTATTCTATTCTATTCTATTCTATTCTATTCTATTCTATTCTATTCTATTAAAAAAGTTTAAATCTTATTTTCGAGCTTTAGTATCTTAAGCAAATGGAGAGGAAAAACTTGTTTGCTCTGCTTGTCGGTTCTTTACTGACATGAGTGAATCTTTTTTTTTTCATATCAACACAAGTTGTCATAAAGACACTGAAAGAAATCTCTTGGCGAGTAAGTGAACTTAAAGTGCACCTCCCTTTAATTTAGCCTCAGGCAAGCTCAGTTATTTTGTTTCTCACGAACTGATGTGAAAAATCTGGACGTGTTTGACTCCAAATAAACTCCTTTTACCTTATGGGTATTAAACAGCATTTACATAAATGAAATCGACTGTCGTATTTGGATTAACTATTGTTTTTCGACAGGTTTTGTCTTGTTGGTTGGAGATTACAAATTAGCAGGAACGGTTCTTTGTGGGTTTGATTAAAATCAATATGATTTTGTATTAATCTCTTTTGTTTCATTTACAGTACTTCCTGTTTTGTTTTCTGTGGATCTTTCTGCTCTCCCTTGTGCCAAGTCTTTGTTACTTATACCATCCAGGTTGTCTGTTGTTCCTCATCCGATTCTTGGCTTTGTGTTTTTACATTGTCTTTCTCTTGACATCTTTTGTCTTATGGAGTGAGAATGGGTTGGTTTAGTCAGTATTTCCACTTCATGTCTGTTGGTCAGTGTGCGTGGCAGCCCCTTCATTTAACTTTTCAGAAAGAGTTTTTCTTCACCTTCTGCTGTCAAAGCCTCGTCACTATCTCCAGTTTTTAAATTTGCAAACAATTTTGTTTCAATATTTTATATATTGTAAATGTGCTGTTTTTAGGTCAATGACTGAGAACCTTAATGTGCCTTTACTAAAAGCAGCCACTGAATAGGAGGCAAAGGCTGAATAAAAAAGCATTAATTATCTGGGATTACACTGGCATTGATAGTTCTTTTGTTTTAAAGAAAACAGCAAAGCATTGTGTAAAGCAGGGTTGTGGTTTGTTTTGTATTTTAGAGAATAGTCTTAAGATTGATTAGGGAAAATAGATCCATTAAGGATTTGAAACAAAATGAAAAGTGAAATATAAAATAAAGGTTTTTGTTTCTGTTTTTAGGATTTGTAAAAGCAAAATAAAGATGGATAACTTGGGTCATGTTGTTACAAATACTTTTGAAATGCCATGGGATGGTTGGACTTCTCAGGACGTTAAAGACAAAATAAAAAATAAATGAATTACTTCGTCAGAAGTCCACATCGAGGACTATGTAATGATGTGCGGACTAATGTGGACTGTAAGTGTGTGCCGCAGCATTACTCTTTTTAAGACAGTCGGCGAACGAACAAGCCGCAGACCTCCAGTGGCATTTAGGAAAACCCAGAAAGGCATTTCAGAGCCAAACTTGTGAAACCAGTTGAACTGGAAAACCTCAGACCACAGCACAACCGAAGTCAGTGTCTGCTGGCACAATATTTGAGTTAATATTCAAATGTTGTTACAAGTGGCTGCATGTCAGGCTCTAGCAGCAACTCCTGACAAATGACATATAAAAAAACAAGATTCTCAATGACAGTTTTAAAGACTTTACAGGAGCAAACAGCCTGCCGCTGGAAACAGATACTGGAGGCTGAAAGTGTGGGAAAACAGGCAACTCAAGGATCTGTACATCCAATGGGTTTGCCCTCTGCTTTATTTTGTCATTTGTGTGGCCAAGTAAAAATAAGGTTGGTTAATACTGTGATACAAGTGTAGGTTAGGAACAACCTGGCTCTGGTGTTGTGGATTCACTCTCAGCTTCATACAGTTAGACACACTGAAAATCCTGAAGCTCTGCTCAGATGGGTCTTTCTTTCTCCGTGTGGTCAGAATATACACTTGTCAACATTCAGCTCACAAAGAGAACAAGGGCAGGTGTCGTACAGGTGTCACTTGTACAGAAATGCTACATTGTTTAAAGTATTGAGAAGACAGGAAGTAAACAGTATCAAATACACAATGGCATGCATTTGCAAATACAGCTCCATTCTTCACACTGAAAATCCCGTAGTTTCTGCATGCACACAGGAAATGTTCAGAAAAAGGGTCAAAGAAGTCCAAGCTTTGAAGGTTCTAGTCATTTTTTACACCAGCAGTTATTTTTAACAGCATCTTAACCTGAACTGCATTTTTGTTTTGCGCTTTGAACTCTGTCTAGTCAAACCACCCCTCAAGCTAAGAGCTGACAGTTTTGAGGGGATTTCTTTTGTTTAACTTAAAATACATATTTACACTGCAGACAAAAAAACTCAGAACATTTGATTAAATAATTCATTACGTTTTGAACCAAAGAAGAAACTCACATATTTGGCAACTTCTGTGATAGGTTATTTGCTAGCATAAAAAAACAAATAATGGTAAAAGGGAAAAAATGAAGTATTTTCTAAAGCTTGTACACTTTTTAAAGCATAGAAGAAATAGGATAAGTAATTGTATGTCTCCAAACTGTTCAAAAAGATTTTATTTGAAAGTAAATTAGTACAAACATTTGGAATAGTTATTGCTTGATTTGGATTTTCAGCTACTTTAGAGTTCCGAGGCTTTAATCAATATTTCACTCAAAAATTTGCAACGGACTTAGTCTTGAAATAAATTAGGCTGCTTGGTGATTACAGTTGTTACAATGTATTTTTTGTAGTCTTTAATTAGATAGTATTTCCTGTTTTGTGTTATTAATCCAGAACCCACACGGTCATTTGGAGAAATGTGATTGACCTGCTTCATCAGATTTTGATTGGTTTTATTTTCTTCTTTTTTCTTTTTGGACTTGTGTGCATTTATGGGTTGTCCATAATAAATGTTTAACTCTGAGAAGATTGGTCCATAAATGTATTCAATATGGTTGGTTTTTTAGATGTATCATCTGACCTACAGGTAAAAGCAGCTCCGACTAGTTTTCTTTAGAGGAGCTTGGATATTTTGACTCAATATTGCTTCTTCTGCTTCTTTGCATAACAAAAAAGTCAGCTGAGGTGGTTCAGGCATGTAATATGAGGTTTTGAGGTTTGACAGGCATGGTTCTACTGGGAGAGAAACCCAGTCCAGACTTAGATCTAGCTGGAGAGATCGTACGTTTCTTCTGACCAGGGAATGATCCCTCAGGAGAAACTACTTGTCACTGAGCAGAGACATCTGAGTTTCCCCTTTAAGACTTGTTTGTTTCTTAATCTGACCTTGATAAAGTAAACAAAAATAGATGGATTGATGTGATCCAATGTGACATTTTCAAATTCTAAACTTTTAGAATTTGAATATGTATATGTTACGTTTATTTCTAACTGACAGAGTCCTAAGTCTTTCTGAAACAACCTACATTTTTTTACAACTTCTGTTTTCTTTTTCCATTATTGTTATTGTGAGAATGTTGTCATTCGAAAATAGAACTACGTTCAATATTTCTTGACCTAGTTGTTGAGATACTGTTTAAAAAAATAAGCATGAAGGACATTTCCCTCTGGCAGTTTGAGGAATAACACTGAAGTCAAGCAGAACATGTTGGTGCAGGAGGAAAGAATGACTCATAAATGGTGCTACTGTCTTTCAACAACAGCCAAGAAACTATTCATTGTATGTGCCACAGAACTTGTAAAAACGAAAGAGAATGTGAGAAAAATCATAAAAGTGAAATCACGGTTCGAAGGACACTCAGATTACAGCGGGCCCAACCTTGTCGTATAGTTTTCTGGCCCATAAGAAAGGGATACAAATACAGAGGGAGAGAACGAGATTTCAGACTTCAGGGGAAACTCTTTCTAATGATTGATTGTGAAGCATCTCTCGTCTTCATCGTCCTCCTCTGTGTCTTCGTCTCTCGCATGGGGAACGGAGGTCAGCAGGAGGGTGTCGGCTTGCACGTCTTCGTCGTCCGACTGGATCACAGGGGTGTCCGCTCCTCCCGTGCTGGTGACGCTGGAACCAGATGATGTCGAAGAAATGCGAGACTGAGACCCACGATGGACTTCGCTTTGGCGTCGAAGAGGTGCGCGTTCCCTGTAAACTACTTCCGCATCTTCATCCTCCTCATCCTCATCCTCCTCATCCTCATCATCTGTAATTAGAAACTGTTAGAACACACTGGTACCATTCGTATCACCTTTGGTTTGAGAAGATATGCATGTTTAGTCAGTTTGACCATAAAGAAAGACAGAAATACTTTGGTGCTTCTAAAACTAAAAGAACACCACCTCCGTTTATATCTTTTGATTCAAAAAAACAGTTGCACGTTAATCTTGAAACCTTCTAACAAAGATCCTGGAAAAACCTCCAGGCCAGGAGAAAATTTACTGCATAAAAATAAAATATTACTGATACTGGATTTATGATTAGGGTATATAGATATTTTGTCAAATTAAACTAGTCACAAACAATAACCATCATTTTAGATGGTATACCTCGTAGTGGAGAAGCCACAGGTGCCTCATCTTCTCCTGAGCCCGAGTTGAGGAACACGTCCAGGGCCTCCTGATCCGACATGTCCATCAGATCCATCTGTTCCAGAGTGTCCACGTTCACCTCCATGGATGAAATGCTGCCCATCGGAGCTGCAACAAAACCACACGTACAACAAATGTACACAGCATTAAAACAAACTGCTAGTTTTTACATTAAATGCAATGTATCTGAGGTTTTGTACAGTGTGCTTGCACTTTTTTGGAAAAAACCAAACAAACAAGGAAACAAGAAGATAAAAAAAATGTGTCGGAGAGGTCATAAAAATCTAAATGGGCTTATAAAGCAGGTCCCCTCATAAAATCCCTTATCAAAAAGAAGTATATGCAAGTATCCATTAAGTATACTAATTTTAAACTAAAAATAAAAGAGTATACTTCCAGTTTACGTTCCATTTACTTATCTGAGAAATACTTAGCCAAGTTTATCTTACACTATACTTGGCTTGTACTAAAATTATACTAAAAGTTTAAGCATACTTAGTCTATAATGATGTCTAAACTTTTGGCCAAAATAAACTTTAGTAGTACACTGAAAGTACATTTTTCACACAGACTGGTTTCTTTGTAGTATATTTCAAGATTAAACTAAAAGTATACTTAGAAGATTACTTTCACTATACTTCTGAGTATACTTTCATAAACTAATTGTGGGCCAATTTAGTCCTCGAACTTCTTAGTAAACTGCTAGTACATGTATATCAGTGTACATGGTCAATAAAAGTACACTTTGGGAAATACACTTTTATATACGTTAGCATACTTAATGACATGTACTTAAAGTGTACTTCTTTTTGGTAAGTTTATAAACTTAAAAAGACATAACAGTATACTTAAAGTATTCTTTTTATAAACAAAAGTCCCAATTTAGTAAGAACAAATATTAAATCAGTAAACTTTCTACTAGTAAACGATAAGTACATGGTGCCTAGTATACTTGATAAACTTTACTCAAGTATACTTATTAAAATGAACTTTAAATATACAACTTTTTGCTAAGGGATGACATAAAATATTTAACTTAAAATAAATCATTTGAACATTTAAACATTAACTGCACACAGTCAAAGAAACAAAGAAAATTAGAGGCTTTCTTTCAACTTATTTTTAAATACAGATAAAGTTGACCAAGTTGATTCCAACTTTTTCACAGCTCGTCACCCTGATTCACAGCAGAAAATCCAGTAACTACAGAAGGGGTTCTGTACAGTAATTCATACCTCCTTGTATGATACGAATGATGGTCAGAATTAAATATTTTGTTAAAGACAGCAAAAAGCATATGACTTTATATGTATTGATTTTTCATGCTCTGGTTAGATGTTCAAACTTTGATTTCCTCCCACAGTTCAAGGAGCTTTTTTTAGTTAGCTCGAATGAATCAGACTACTCAGAGAAAACCCACTTATGCATGGAGAGAACATGTAACCTCCACACAGAACAGCTGAGTTTTAAACATAAGGCCGTGTTGCTGTAAGGCTACAGCATCAGTCATCCACTCTGCAACCTGTTGTTAAATGTAGACTTGCAATATGAAATCAACTTTATCTAAACCAGAGTTGTTTAAAGAAATATTTTGTCTAAATTTATATATAAAAAAACAAGAAATGTAAACATTGGTGTACAACTGAAAAACAGACATCAGCTCACGTTTCCTGCAGTCAATCTGCAGGTGCACAGAGGGCAGGTAGTTGTCCACATCCTGCTGGTAGACGTCTTCAAAAAAGCGCTGCCTGTCCCTTCGCTTCAAGTGGTGAGCAGAGTCGTTGTTGAGCAAACTCTGTGAGGCGTCCTTTTCAGCTGAGCATAAGAAAAAAAACACAAAACATACATCCTATAATGCCGTGTTGTCAGCCCTTAAGCTTATGTTGTGGAAAAAAATGACGCTTGTTTTTCTTGGAACATAAGTTAGTTGTGTAAGTTGGGTGTAGGAAGACTGATTTTATTCTGCCTGAAAGGACTGTTGTGCTTGGGTTTGCTAAGAAAAATACAGTATATTTATTAAATTTCACACCAAGATCACAACACTCATCAGGTAACAGCACCGATTTAAAATATATGCTTTCAAACTTGAAAGAACCAAATAAGCTAAAGGAAAGTTGTTTGATAGTTTTGGCCTACATTTCCCTAGAATTTAATTAATAAAGCCATCTAATGGTTTGATCTCAAAACCACAACTAATGACTTGGAAAACAAGTCTCAGTCGGCTAAAGATTAAACCACCTGTTCAGGTTTCTCAGGAGTCACGTGTAAAAATGAATCAGACACGAGAGAAGCATGGAATGTTAACGGCAGCCGACTGCACAATAAAATGTCATTACCAATCAGTTTAAAGATCAAGTTTTAATTACTCTTTCTTGACAGAAACTCCTTTGAAGTGTCTATCAGAAAAAGGTCATACATGTATTCATAATTTACTTGGTTATTTTGAGTTTTAATCTTTTATTTCTTTGTTTCTTTGTCGACCTTTCCTGTGTTTCTTCCTAACATTGATTTTATCCTGACCTCTAGTGTTCACGTTCAGATACACAGCTCATCAAAACTCACTGGAAAAACGTCAAAGCTGCAACTTGGGTACTAAATTACTGTTGGCCTTTTTTATTTTACTGTTTGAAAATTCAAATATAAAAAATAACGAGGGAGCGTCTGTCCTTACAGTTTATCTACCTCATGCTGTGACTTCTGCCAGCCTGAGAGGCTGTGGTTGTGTAATCATGTCCTTCTCTGCACACACACACACACACACACACACACACACACACACACACNCACACACACACACACACACACACACACACACACACACACACTGGCTCTTTGCCCTGGGCTCCTCAAGCTGACACTTTGACTCATGTCACCCACGTTTTTGGTTGCTGTGTTCATCTGCACCCTTTTAAATCTGTATTTTCAAATAGAATGGTGTCATAAAGTCTCAATGCCAGTTTGTGCTCATTTTGTTTTTGTGTGTATGACAAACATCCATGAACTACCACATTTACACGATGCCATCCTACAGACAAAACACTTGTCCCATGTTGCGCATCAGTATTCAGCATCGTTTGTCTTTTGAAAACAAAAACACTGCTGCAAATCTGTGTCACCCAGTCTTTCACTTCAGATGAATCCACCTCTCAAGGGTCCAGCTTGTCAACCTGTCAGTCACTCTTCCACTGCCCTGGAGGTGTGTCTGTACACGCTCACCCACTAACGATAACCCTTTATTCTGTCATTCAAACTGACTCGGGAGGCTAGAAAGCATTCTGTTGCTCAGCCGCTGATTTTTCAGCAATTTGTGGGCACAGTCGTTGACGTTTATTGTAGTTAAATATAAATCATTACCCAGACACGTCTGTAATCACTGTAAATGTCACATTTCTAAGAAAAGAAACTGCTTGTACCCTATTGGAACATTTTGAGGGGTGGGAGCTGCTGTTGTTAGTCGCTGTATGCAGAACTTTAGGAGCTCGTTTTATTGCAGCCTCACAGGGCATCGCAGATCTGGAAACAGAGGTCAGGGTGTAAAATTATGGCTTTTTTTTAGACTATCAGGTGTTTGGTGCAAGAAATCTCTTGATTTCAAACGCTGACTGAATAATTACTTGCTACAATATTTACAACAGCTCAACTCAGTCATTATTATTGAACCATTAATAATACCAGGGTAGAAAGAGGTTTTTTTTTATGAGAGACTGAAACTGGACAGAATGCAGTTTTGGCATTAGTTAATGCACTCTCCACCATCAACACCTCTTGATATTAATGGATATCCAAATGATGCAATGTTTACAGAAAACAAAAAATTGTATTTCAGAACAAAACTGGCCCTGTCACACTATAACATTTTAGACAACTTATTGTTTGTCCAACACTAAAGATGTCTGAGCTGAAGATGGAATTTAAAACACAATCTACTGGAAGCCTCCTTTGGACCTGTACATACTATAATGCTAACAATTAGATAACTTATTTAGCTGATATGAGTAAAAGAGTTATAAGAAAGTTTTCATAAGTCAGCATAAGTTGTTTAAAACATTATAGTGTGACAGGGCCATCGGCTATGTTATTATGTTTATCTGTCCCAGCATGTCCAGGTTGTAGTTTATTTTGTTAGAAGGTGTGATACACTAAACTCAAAAGTTTGGACACACCTTCTCATTCAAGACTTTTATTTGGTTTTCCTTTTGTTCCTACACTGTAAATTAATACCGACGTCTCCCAGACTCAGTTTGTTTGTTGAACACGTTTAAGTTTTTGACACGATCCTTTGTGTGTTCGTGTCAAAAACTTAAAAGTGTTAAACAAACCAAAGTACGTTGTAGACTTCAGATTCTTCGATGTGGGCTCCCTTCGCTTTGATTACAGTTGTGCACACTTTTTGTATTCTCTCATTCAGCTTAATGAGGTCAGAATAAAGAGGTTGCCAATAGTTACTGTCTTTGCTTTTATTGCTTTGACTGTCAGCGGTTATTGTTGCTTTTTAATGTGATCTTCACACATGGCCCAACTCAAATTTTGAAATACTTTTGTAATGTATTTAGTGTTCCTTTACAGTCTGGATTAATTCAATATTAATTTGCAATGTAGAAAATAAAATAAAATCAGGTGGTAGTGTACCGCTTCTCGCATGATACAAAAATGCAATTTGGCAGCATTAGTTAAGATTATGCTAAAAAAAATGTTTTCCACATCTATATGTAAAATCCCTGTTAAAGGCCGATTTTTCCTTATTTTAAATTCCAGGTTTATTCCTGCTTGGTCCTATAAATTCTATTAATTCCCGTGGACGGTTTCATTAATTTAAAAATGCCCCAAAATTTGTAGCCTGGGTGTCCATGTTCGTTTAGGAGTTGTTGCTGTGACAGCAGCAGGAAGTTATAACAAATAAGCTTACCACTGAAGGCAGTTAGTGCGACTATGTGGTATGATGATGATGATGATGATGATGAAGCTGCACAGCTTATATAAACCTCACTGTTGCCTGTCGGCCCTATTGGGGGGTGGGGGGACTGTAGCTCCCCCCTGACTTTTTTCATTCCGCCTTCTTCTTTGTCTGTTTATTTATAAATCATCTTGCGTTGCTCAAGTTAAGATGGCCGCTGGTTATGCCCAGCCCACAGCTGCGTGTCATCTGTCTGCCTGGGAGTGGGCGAGAGACATGTATGTAGAAGTCTGACTCATCGAGATAACCTCTGAGCTTCCTGCCGCCCCGCAGTGGAAGAACTGTGTGAGGTCTCCGTGCAGAGCGGCTGAGGTTACACTACTGCTGGGCTCCGCGCGACCCAGATGCTGTTCTAAGCCTCTGCGGGGGAATCCCTCGCATTCGGCAGGGGTTTTAAACCGCCAGCCAATCTAGCATTTCTGTTTGCTTCATCATATTTTTTTTCTACTTTCCCATCAGTTTAATTTTTTTTTTCACCGTCAAGTCAAGGCAACGTCTTGCAAGAGTTTCTCGGCACAAAGTGTGATGCAAAAACCGTAACAGGAAAGAGACAACCCGTTCATTTTGTGGTTTTATCCTCTATCCAGGCCACAAACAGATCATGTGGAAAAGTTACGCTGTAGAGATCTAGTAGAAAAGATTAATGATGATGTGGTTTGTTTTGAACACATCAAACAAAAAAAATGATTTCACATTGTTAAATTGATCATCTTTAAATACCTATAAAGATCTCCTGATATTTGGGATGTGATTTTTGTCCCCTACCCATGAATCTTTGCTCCGTCTCAGCCCACATGAAAACCATTGTTATTCGATATACAAAACCATAAAACCGGTACAATCCAGAAGCCCCCCCCCACAGCACCTGCTGTTTTGTAAAGTGTTGCAACATTGCTCACATGCTTGTTTGTTGTGCTGTTGTGTACAGAAATGCACACCTGAGTCTCATGCTAGCTGAGTTTGAAGTATTGAAAGGATTTTATTATTTATTTTTTTAAAGAAGATTATCAGAAAGAAATTTGTCAAAGAAAGCAGAATGTTGTTTTGCAACCTGAGCGTGCAGTGTGTTGTTCCCGGTATAAAGTAACTGTAGCGTCAGTGATTTGAAGGAAAGTGCTTCAGTGTCTGCTTGCCTCAGCTAAGCCTCATGCGAGGGGGTTTGAAGACGTCATGGGATTTTTGTGCTGTTATTTGGTGTCAACGAATGGCAGTTTATCCACATGACACTTTTGTTTTTCTTTTCTGTTTCTTTCAAAACACATTTGCTCTTGTAATAATCTTTTCATGTCTAAATCTAAGTTGGTGTGAGTCAGAGGGTGGGCGTGGGAGTCGCAGAGGAAACGGTTGAGCTGAAACTCACCTTTCAGATCTTCTACACATCTTTGGTTTGATAACTTTGCTCCAGATAAAAAAAAACACACCGTTTTATTTGAAACTCAAGCGCCTACCTTTGTGGTTGCTTTTACTATTTAACTGCCATTTGTATTGCCTGCTGCAGGTGATAATAGTTTTGATTGTGTGTGCGTGTGTGTGTGTGTTTTATTTGTCCATAACACCATCAAAGTCTCTCACCACTGGACAAACTTTTGTGAAACTCTGAAAATAATTGGACGTTCCTCTACAGCTGATTTAGAGTTGATCCCATTCAAGATGGTCGCTACAGCTAGGTGATCTTATCAAACGTGACCCGGTCAAATTTACAAATATTGAGCTAAATTTTGGTAGCTGAGAGTTATCCTAAACAGATACTCGGAGGGTTAACACATCTTACAAGATCCTGCATTATATAAAACATTTTCCAGGTTTGGTCGAAATGCAATTTCCCAGCATGGGATGGTTTTAAAGTGAGGTGCAAAAGTTTGTGCAGCCTTGTTAATTTTCCTGATTTACCTTTATAAATCATTGATTGTTTGGATAAAAAAATCAGTTAAATATATCACATTGAGAACAAACTGTGATATTTGAGAAGTGAAATGAAGTTGATATGATTTATAAAAAGTGTGCAATAATTGGTTAAACAAAATTAGGCAGGTGCATAAATTTGGGCACTGTTGTCATTTTATTGATTTCAAAACGTTTAGAACTAATTATTGGAACTCAAATTTGGTTTGGTAAGTTCAGTGACCCCTGACCTCTATGTACAGGTGACTCCAATTATGAGAAAGGGTATTTAAGGGGGCAATAGTTAGTTTTTCTTCTTTTTGCATCTTCTCTGAAGAGTCACATCATGGGAGTCTCAAAACAACTTTCAAATGAGCTGAAAACAAAGATTGTTCACCGTCATGGTTTAGAGGAAGGATACAGAAAACTATCTCAGAGATTTCAGCTTTCAGTCTCCACTGTGAGAAACTGTGAGAAAATGGAAGACCACAGGCACAGTTTAAGTCAAGGCTGGAAGTGGCAGACCAAGACAAATCTCCAATAAACAGAAGTGAAGGATGTTGAGAACAGTCAGAGTCAACCCACAGACCAGAACCAAAGACCTACAACATCATCTTGCTGCTGATGGAGTCACTGTGCATCATTCAACTATTCAGCACACTTTACACAAGGAGATGCTGTATGGGAGAGTGATGCAGAGGAAGCCTTTTCTCMGCCCACATYACAAACAGAGCTGCTTGAGGTWTGCTAAAGCACATTTGGACAAGCCAGCTTCATTTTGGAATAACGTGCTGTGGACTGATGAAACTAAAATAGAGTTATTTGGGCAGAACAAGGTCCGTTATGCATGGAGGAAAAAGAACACAGCACTCCAAGAAAAACACCTGCTACCTACAGTGAAATTTGGTGGTGGTTCCATCATGCTGTGGGGCTGTGTGGCCAGTACAGGGACTGGGAATCTTGTTAAAGTTGAGGGACACATGGATTCCAATCAAAATCAGCAGATTCTGGAGACCAATGTCCAGGAATCAGTGACAAAGCTGAAGCTGCTGAAGCCGGGGCCGCATCTTCCAACAAGACAACCACCCTAAACACTGCTCAAAATCTACTAAGGCATTCATGCAGAGGAACAAGTACAACGTTCTGGAATGGTCATCTCAGTCCCCAGACCTGAATATTATTGAAAATATGTGGTGTCACTTAAAGAGAGCTGTTCATGCTCAAAACCATAAAATCTGAATGAACTAGAGATGTTTTGTAAAGGAGAATGGTCTAAAAGACCTTCAGCCACAATCCAGACTCTCATTAGAAGCTATAGGAAGTGTTTAGAGAATGTTATTTCTGTGAAAGGAGGATTGAGTTATGTCTTTTTTTTTTTTGGTGCCCACTGTGCACACTTTCTGTAAATCATAAAAACTTCATTTCACTTCTCAAATATCACTGTGTTTGTCCCCTATATGATATATTTAACTGATATTTTAAATCCAAAATATTAATGATTTATAAAGGTAAATCAGGAAAATTAACAAGGCTGCCCAAACTTTGGCACTTCACTGTATTTTAAAACTCTGGCACAAAACGTGGCGGCCAACATGTCGAGAAATTCTCAGCCTTTAATTTCCTGAGAGTTTTCTGTTTTAGATACGTTCTCAGCATCTTTAGTGCTGCAGTTACATGTCAGTCCTTAAAGCAGAAACGAAATGTCCCTGCTGAACCTGTGAGTCACACGGCTTTAATTCCCTTGTGGCGAAATGGCGAAGGAAAGGAATCCTATGATCTTCTTTCTAATTTCAGTCAACACACAAGTGTGTGTGAGTGAGAGTGCTAGTAAGGCAGTTATGCTGCGTGGCCACTTTTGTCTGACAGCTCATCTATCCCCACCCCACCCCCGCTCCACCATCTCCTTCTTACCCCCCGGGAGCCCGTGACGGTGTCACCCATCTCTCAGCACTACACAGCCACACGTTTGAAAGAATGTACTACTATTATTTATCAAGCCAAGCACTCCGCTCTGCCTGCCTCGTGGCCACAGCAGTCCATCAAACATAAATCATTTATGAGTGAGATCACTGCACCACAATAGTCGCCTCCCTCGCCGTGCCCACACACAAATCCATAAACTCCCCGCCGTGGAGCAGAAAGTAAATCAACACTGGCAGTTTCTGCTGTCCCACCTCTTTCTACAGCAGCCGGCGTCATGCTAGCCTTCGTCAAGCAGGGAGCACAACCTTAAGGCTAGAAATGGATGTGTAATTATGTTCACTCGCTTTAATGTCTCCATCTCATTTCATTCTGAAGCCTACGTGCTGCGTCGTTGTTTTATCCCCGTCTAGCTGCCACGTTAAGCGCTCATATAAGTGATTGATCAGATTTTACTCCCATTCCCAATAAAGCTCCTCACTCAGGGCTAAACACAAAGATGACCTCCAATCATGTCCACTGCTCCATATTTAGGTCAGTCAAAACAGGGCTTTCAGCCCGGTCTCAAACATCCCGTCTGCAGCCCGTATACATAAATACACACACTCAGACAGCACATTATCCACCTGACGCTTCAACACAGGAACCAGCCAGTGTTTTATGCTCTGTTCAGAAAGAGAGGCTGCGTTTCTGCAGGAAGCAGGTCAAAGGTTGTGTAATGTCTTTAGAAATATATTAATATACTGTCAGGCTGAAAGAGGCAGCTCTCAGTGCTTCATGTTGATTAAATCCCGTTTACATCAACTGTCTTGCTGCACAGTGAAGTCTGTCAGTATGAGTTAGCTCAAGAAAGATGACCCATGTATTGATGTTCATGTGGACAGTGAGCCTTTTACATGTGTTCTAACTGAGGGCTACAGTCTAAACAGAATGTAAGTAAATGTTAGTAAATAGATTAGTTAGTAAGTAAATGAGGGATAATCAAATTAATCTTCTGGCTTCAGTTTTCAGCAACATAGAGTTGAGAAAATTACATAATAGTGATATATTAAAAACATAAAGGGCAGTAAACTTTAATGAAAAATAAATCCCATTAAATTGCTTACAGATGATAAATAATCCAACTCGGATGCTGAAGCTGTTCCATTAATGGGGGGTAAGTTCATTTTTTTACCAGAATGTTCTGAAATTTTCTCTGAAAATGACTACATTTTTTAATATAAATCAGATTACAAATTGTAAAGTATTTAAACAGAACAGAGTCATTTTTAGGGAATAATCTACTGTACTTCAGGTAAAGTTAGTGACACTTTGCAGCTACACACAAATGATAACTTAACATCGCGGGCTACTTACATGTGAGGCGCTTGTTGTGGTTTGTCGACCCGGTAGATGACATGATCCAGTGGTGTGGGACCGGCTGAAGAGTGTTTACCTTTGACTGTGTGTAGATATTTTTTTTTCGGCCCCTCCTGTCAAGTCTCCAGGAAAGGATGCAAAGTGTGTGTGTGTGTGCGTGTGTATGGTCATCTAGTCATCGCCATTCTTGTCTTATACCTTTTTGTCTGTCTGCCCTCTTCTCTTCTCCTCTGCTCTGACTTTTTTTGCTGCGTTCGCTGACTCCCTCTCCCCCTCTCTGATTTGCTGGGGGGATTTGTTTTCCCTCAGGTTTTCCCTCTCGCTGTTTCACACTTTCATCTCGGCTGGCTCTACACGTCTCACAAACACACACAGACACACACTCACTCAGAGACACAGGCTCTCGTTTGCTCTGTCAGACTGGCTAAGTAGGGTTGTAAGAAGCTGTGCAGCTTAGATGTGTGTGTGCGTGTGTGTGTGTGTGCGTGTTGAGAGGATGAGTGGGTTATGGCATTGTGGCCTGTACCAAATGGTGACTATAGGGGGTCAGCAGGATCAGAAGGAGCGTTTTACATAATCATCTGGACTATACCATCTCTGCTTTTTTTTTTAACATTTCTGTTTATTTATCAACTTTATTATTATGTGTAGATTTTAAAATGTGACACAGGAAAAAATGAGACGACTGATCATATGCTTTTAAATTCTTTGTCACAAACCCTCTTCTTTTATTCAGTAACATTTAATGACAGGACATTGATGTTCTTTTCACTTTTGTGGGTCTTGACACAGCCGTGTTTACTGCAAGTCAAAGATTTTATCAATACGATGGTGTTTCAGCTGTAAAATAAAGTGCTGATTAAGTGTAAATTTCTGATCAGTTAGATAATGTTTGAGATATGACACGTTTACT
Source organism: Austrofundulus limnaeus (assembly GCF_001266775.1). NCBI lineage: Eukaryota > Metazoa > Chordata > Actinopteri > Cyprinodontiformes > Rivulidae > Austrofundulus > Austrofundulus limnaeus. The sequence goes on from NW_013952472.1 coordinate 1,236,639, forward strand.
GAAAGAAAGGGACTAACTGTTAGCAAATTATGTCATGAACCACTGGACTGATTTTAATGAAATTTACAGAAAGTACTGGATGCACATCTACAAATTATTATCTTTTGTTTAGAAAAAAGGCATTGGCAACACGAAAATGTCTCTAATTCAGTCCGTTTTTGATTTATTAAGCTGAAATTTGATGTAAAATTGAGAACAGCTGGTTTTTATTGAAAGTGTCATCCTCAGCACATGCTGTGTGTGACATCTTGCAATGTCTCATAAGAATGCAAATGTTTCTTTTTTTAAAAGTTTGACTAAAACAACTTTATCATTTCTCAGCATAAGATGATCTAAGACTAAAGGTCTGGCATGAAAAGCAGCATTTCTCCAAGAACTTCTAAGCCTTTGATTCTCTATACATTCTCATTTCTGTTAAGTTTTTTTTTAATCCCACAAATACTCGTTAAAATCTTTGTCTGACTCGATTGACAATTATTGCCATTTCACATAACCCTCATTGACTTTAGAACGCTACACATTTTTTTCTGCCTGAAAGCACATTTACGTTACACCGCCGCAGCCTTGAAACTTCCTCCTACATGTCTGCTGTCTGTGAAATAAATTTCATATTGAATGACTGTCTGGTCTTCAAAGCAAAAACAAAAAAAAAGAAAAAGATATAATCACGATGATTTTTGCATCAACTGCACAGATTTATCAGATAGAGACTTTTTTGAAGGACCAAATTGCAATTCACTTAAAAAGTAAACAAACTAATTTATGAAGTTATAAGATTTCCACCACTTTTGAACAGGATGTTAATCAATGCAATATTCAAATTTATTTGCTTTGTTGTCCTTCATTTGTGAATACACGGTTTGAATATTGACTTGTGGAACAGAGCAGCAGGGATTTCTGAAAACATTAATATTTAAATCTACTTCCGTGGCTAATTAAGAGATGAGAGCGTCATTGCCCTTTATTAATGCCTCACTAACATTTAGGCTTGATAGGTGATTAATTATTTGTAGTAATAGTAGCTGAAAGTACCTTATGGCTCTGTCATTTTCAATCATACTCATGAAAACACTTTATATAGAGGTCAGTGTGTCCTCTGTTGCTCACATTTAATGGGTCTAAAGAACATGAACACATTTTCTTATTTTAGCCTGACTGAACAAACATTTTAGGATTCATTTTAAAATTCTTTGTTTTTGTTTTTCAAGTGTCTGACAGGCATATTCTTCACAAAAAGTCAGAAAACATCTTTAAGAAAGTTGGAATAATACACACGATTTAACCCATTTTGTCACATAACTGGCATTTTTTCTTTTGAACTTGGCTCAGCCAAAGTGAAACAGGAAGTGACATCAAAGGGGAACACTTTAACAAAGAAAACAATATTATTTGAACTCTGACTCTGCTTCATCTCTTTCTGATAGTGACTCAAAATAATCTTAAAGGGATCCATGATTAGTTATAACATTAGACTTTATTTGATAAACATTTATTTTAAATAACATAAAGATTGTAAAAATACTGTAGGCTGTTTAGTTTTTAAAAATTTTAAACTGAAAGTTTAAAAATATATTACACGGATGAGGCCATTTTATTTACATGCTTTTTCTGGGTAAATGATGACATAGATAGGTCATCGGTGCAAGGTTGCTAGCGAGCTATATCCACCCTGAAGGTTAATCTTGGACAATATCTGACGATTGGCTCTTTTAAATGAAACCAGAGAGCGTTGACAGAGAGGAGAAGGTAGAAATGACTCAGCCTGGAACTGAAAATATGGATGGAGGACCTCCGTTTAACTTGTTTGTCGCACTAGCGCCGAGCTGATACATATAAGCCAATATAGCGTCAGCATTAGCACGACGGCTAACAGGCTAAGCTGAGGTTCTTCTTCCATGAAGCAGCTCTGTTGTCCTCCATCCATATTTTCAGTTGTAGACTTAATCGTTTATACCTTCTCCTCTCTGTCAACGCTCTCTGGTTTCATTTAAAAGACTCGATAATCAGATACCGTCCAAGATTAACCTTCATCATTGACCTATCCACGTCATTATTTACCCAGAATGCTTTGCATGTAAATAAAATGGCTTCGTCCATGTTAAAATGTATTTTTAAAAATTTACAAAACTAAACAGCTTATTTTTAGTCTTTATTTTACAGGTGAAATCAAATCAAATAAAGTCTAATGTTACAACTAATCATGGATCCCTTTAAGAAACATCAGATTCTTCTCTACAGTATGGGTTGTTGGCTGTTGTAGCACTGCTCTGTTCACATTCAGAAATTCACCACTGACATCACTTCCTGTTACTTCACAGGCAAATATCTCAACAACTGTTCATCTCAGCGACATGAAATTTCTTTTGCAATATTTTATCAATGTCCTCTTTCTAAAAATGCATTACAAAAATTTGATGTCACGGGCACTTTAAAGCTTTCCATGGTCTTGCCCATGCTCTACTTCACTGAGCTGCCGCACCCACACCCTCCTGATTGGTTGACTTTTTAGTTTATTTTATCGATTGTATGTCTTTTTATTATAAGGCTTCTTTTACTTGGTTGCTTAGGTCTTACTTATGTCTTGTGCTGACTGTAATGCATCATTTATTGTAACTGGTCATCACTCTGGTCCTGTGGTTGTTTAAAGTGCTTTATAAATAAAGCTGGTCTTGTGAATTGCTTATGTTGAGCTTTAAATCATATTTATATAAACAAAAAGTGTGCAAAGATGTAGCTTGACACATATACTCACATTTGAGATTTAATCGATGGTGATGGATCACAGAAACACTGTAGCATTTTGCATTTGAGATAAACCAAACTGTTGGACAAGAAGTTAAACATTTAGCTACTTGGAAGGATTTTAGCTGGAGTTCAACCTGTTCTCTGCATTCGGGACATGCATTGGAATGAGTGGCTGCCCTGAAAAAGAAGCCTTTTTTTATAGTCGACTGAACGATAAAAAGAAACATGTCTGACACAACTTTTGCTTTAAGGTAACCTTTACAAAGCAGCCTCTACTCACACATGGTGCAGAAAGATGGGGGCAGAGGAGTGTGTGTATGTGGTGGGTGGTGGGTGGATGGGTTCAACGAAACAAGCTGTAGGTCAAACCAATACAAAGAGAATAGAGGGGTTAGTGTCTGAAACTACAAACAAAAAAAGCCTCTTTTCTGCCTCCATATTTAACACAAGGCTGTTTTACTGTGAAATGATTACAGCAGCATATTTAGGGGGGACACTTTTGTTTTCTGAAAAGTGTTGTGGACCTGTCCTTTTCCACCTATAGTAGCAGCGACGCTACATAAGGGAGAGCGAGAGGCTAATTGCCACTTATCATCATGGATTCTTGCAGGTCCTGACTCCCCCACTCCCTCTCTCCCTGCTCATCCCTCTCTAATAAGAGGCTTCTAACAGGCAATTACATCACACTTCAGCTGGAAGAGGCTGTTCCAGTCTAACCACTAGTGTCACGTTAGAGTCATCCAAGTTCATGGAAGGAAGGAGAAAAGTAAAATAGGATTTAAAAATATCCAATTTATGTTTTTTTTTTTTTTTGTTCACAATAGTTTGTGTGAACTTGGAGAATAAAATTTAAAAAAATGTCTGTCATTCCTCCTGTACTATTCGATTCACCATAGGAAATCAGATTTTTAAGTCAGTGGGGACATCTACTGGTGAAGATTATGTATTACACTTCAAGAGTTTTTTTTTCCCCCACCACCTGTTAAAGTTCCTCCAAAAATCACTTTGATGCAACTTAGAAAGGATTGAGGCATTTCAATTAGTTAAACTAAGTCAGTGCTACTCTTCTATATTTCAGATACATTCGTTCTTACACCATTAACTGATCAATTAGAAAAGGATTTAATTTACTGAGAGGCAAAAAGGAAAGGATTCGTTGATTACATCTGAAGTGAGACTTGCAGGTTTCTAATTGGCCCAGGTTTAATTCATTCAGGTGAACAAAAGGGGATTTCCAGTGACTCTTCCTGGTGTAGTGTGTGTGTGTGTGTGTGTGTGTGTGTGTGTGTGTGTG
>NW_013952472.1:1240689-1249127 GCF_001266775.1 Austrofundulus limnaeus
TGTGTGTGTGTGTGTGTGTGTGTGTGTGTGTGTGTGTGTGTGTGTGTGTGTGTGTGTGTTGTGCCTGTTGCTCTTTCAGTTTTATCAGCGCTGGCTTCCTTTGTGAAACTGTGTTGTCTCAGTTTTCTGCAGCACAGCCTCTGATGTGGTTTGTGAGTCATACTGTGGTAAATATACACATTTGTGCATGCACACAGACAGAATCACAAGCGCATGCTTTCACACACACACACACACACACAGACACACACACATAACACCGTAGCCTATTCCTGGTCAGTAGTTAGTACTCCTTTCACGTAGATTTTTATTTTATTTTATTTTATTTTATTTTTTTAAAGAATGCTGACACGAACTGTTGGATTTTCCCAGAAGAGTGACACAAACCTGAGCCTGAGAGATACACGTTCACATCTTCACAGCCACACCAGACAGTACAGTCAGAGCCCTGGAAGTTTATTAAAAATATCGCATTGTGTTGCGTGGGGATATTCTGGGGCTCACCATGGCAACAGACAACCAAGTGCCATGTCCTCAAACGTGCACACCTGCCTGCAAGTGTGTTCCAGCCTGCGCCTCCGAGCTTCCCTGTTACACCATTATCTACACAGTAAATGTGACAGGACGAGGAGCTTTTTTATTATTTATTTATTTATTTATTTATTTATTTATTTATTTATTTATATATTTATTTATTTATTTATTAGCTTTGTTTAGTTTTGTGTTTTTTTTTAACTTCAGAGAAATGGAGCTCACGGCTCCGTTAAGGTGTTAATTAACCATTGCGAGAATAAAAAGTTGTCAGGATTGTGTTTGCTTTCGCTGCGAGCTGTGTGAAACAGATTTTTGCCTTTGCAGATTTCTTACAGAGTGCAACATAGTGCACGGAAACTCATTTGGAAGCAGCCGGTTGTAATAAAAAGAAAAAAAAACACAATACTCTCTGATTGTCTTTGCCAACGGGGGATCTGAAAGTTACACCTTTCTGTTGTCAGCAAAACTTTCTGACGGTTGTAAGTCATGTGTTATCAACTCCTTTGGTGATGTTCTGCTTGTTAGTATAAAATGTGAAAACAAGAAAATGAACTAATTTAAACATCGAACAGTAATAGTTGGGTGTTCTTTTCGTTCTTTCGGGTTGTGTAATGCAAGTTAATCTCTCTGTAGATGTGTGAATGTTTGGAGGTTAATTTTGGTGATAACGTGGTGTTGATGTGTGATGCCAGCTTTGCAAAGCAGTACAGTGTTTTTCTGTCTAAATGAGATCCAGTGACTCATGTGGAGAAAACCAACAACCTGGTCTGAGTGACTGACGGTATCGTTTTGACTCAGTACCACCGGTATATACGGCGGCGGCCTCGATGTGTTTTGATTGTGGACATTAGTCGTCGCAGCATAAAAGGAGCTCAGCGGCATCGAAAAAGGTTTCGGCTGACTTCTGAACTGAGAGGATTGCTGTGTTTTTGTATTTCCCCTTTGACGAAAATGTCAGATTTGTTTAAATTTAGTGTTGTGTGTGTAAAAAAAAAAAAAGTTGACAACGTGTCACTTTTTGTTGTACATGCCTTTATTATTTCTGGGTCAGATCATCTCCTGGAGGCCGGTGTGCATAATTGTTCACATTTGAAGATGAATGGTAATTTGCATGTGTGTGTGTGTGTGTGTGTGTGTGTGTGTGTGTGTGTGTGCGTGCGTGCGTGCGTGCGTGCGTGCGTGCGTGCGTGCGTGTGCATCGCACCACTATGCAGCTCTTTGAGTTTTGACGCCCAGTCTTTCAGCTTCTCTACAGCACACTGAACCCGGTGAACCTTCTGCTGTTTACACTCTCCCACTCCTCCTGCTCGCTCCGTCTCGATTTATCTCCCTCGCACACTCTTCGTGCTCGTCTATCCTCCCTCCGTCCCTGTTGCGTTCTCCCTCCAGCTTCCTACAGTAACGTCTCTCAGTCTCACGCACTCTTGCTCTCTCGCGTTTCTTTTCTTTTCTCTCGCAAGCCCTTCATCCATTTCTCCTCAGAACTCCTTTGTATTCGCCGCTGTAGAATTCAGACTTGTTTTAATTCAGCTGCTCAGACAGGTATTCAGGGTCTCTTTCAACACGTGGGACCAGACACAGACGCAGACGGGCAGGGAAGAGGATGGAGAGATAAAATCGTTTTCATCTTTACATTCGCTGAAACTCGGCCCTTACCATAAACTCAAAGACAGATCCCTCCTCACTCTTAACTTCTGTCCTCCTCCACATCTTCATCATCTTGATGCCATCATCACTGTCATCATCCCTGCTCTTCCAAGAACCAACATGCAATCACTCCATCAGGTTGCTTGAAGTCGAGCAGCTGCCGTGTCATCTGATGCCCACACCGAGCCCCTTCTGTCCACCAAAACTTTCTCCGTCAGCACACTGCTGGTAACGTGGCTCTGCTTTTGTGCTCCTATGTGTCAGCAAATACTTTTTTTTTTTGTTTACTGTAAACGAGGATATGGGTAGTGGACATCGGGCTGGTGGGGGGATGATAGAGGGCTCTGTGTCAGCTCTTCCAGTGAACTCGAGCCAGCTTTTTTGAAAATCCGGTTGATGTCACTTTAATAATGTAATCTTTGGCCTCTGGAGTTCCAGATTGCTTCACTTGAAAATTCTCTGGCTCATTGTGGAACTGAAACACGCTATTAATAATCCCGGCTCAGTGTGTGTGTGTATGTGTGTGTGTGTGTGTGAGCGTGAGTTGGATGCAGCTTGAAAGTCCATTGAGCTGTGTAGAGGAGATAAGCAGAGTGTGCATCTCGTGGCACGCACCTCAAAAGAGCACATATCGCGGTGCCAAAGAACAGTTTGTCTCAGGGATTGTGGGTATTTGTGTGTGCCTCAATGCATCCAAGGTGCAACATGTCAGGTCTGAATGTGTGAAGAGTGTGAACTCGCTACGGTAATTATGCTTTTACATATCACAAGGTTCATTTACATACAACAACCGCACTGTTTCAGAGCCTCTAAACTTCAGTCAGGTCTTAAAAGTTTGCACGTTGCTTGTTTCCAACTATCACTGATGTTGAATGATGATGCCCGTTGGGTTAATTAACATTCCTCACACTATAAACTGTTTCTATTTCCCCTGAAACCGAGTGTCCTTCTTGGCAGTATTTCTGTTGGTCCTCGTTGGGAACTCCATGCCTGGTCACAGATAAACTGTAAACAGCTAATCGGGTATCAAACCAGCAGAGAGGAAAAAGCGCCTCCTCTCTGTGTCTCATTCATTATTCACAGCAAGCAAATTAAGTTGGTACAGTGGGAGCAATCAATTATAAATGAGATAAGGTAGGAGGGAAGGAGACGGATGGACGAAGGAGGCAGAACGAGGCCTAACTTGCATGCAGCAGGGCTTTGGCGAGCCTTTGAACATCACAGTGGAGCTCAGCAACCTGCAGATGCACAGCTCCTCGGATGTTTTGGACTCGGAGGGCTGACTAGTTCTGTGGCGAAAGGCTTACCCAAACCAGTGTATGTGCACCTTTTACACCACACCGATAGCACTCATCTGGCAATGGCTGAGTTCTTTTTTTTGTTTTTGTTTTGTTTTTGTTCACTTGCCCGTGCACTTGTGCTCTCCTATGGCTCGCTGCACTGACAGAGTCATAGCGAAACTTCATTTGGGCTTTTCACAAATGTTGAGCAACAGTCATAGCGTCCTCTCAGTAGGTTACAGCCTGCCCTGCTTCGAAACTAGGAAAATTGGTCGAGATGCAGCATTTTAGAAATAACCCTTTTATAGTCTTTGGTCTCTTTTGCGTTTGAGTCACACAGGCTTTCTGTTTGTCCTCTACGCTCCTTGTATCTTACTGCAGTATATTCGTTACACAGAACAGAACATGGATTTTTTTTTTTTTGGATATATTTTGTTGTGATTCTAGGAATAAAAATAACCTGAGCAGTGGCACAAAGACAGCTCTTGTAGAGCTGATATTTTTGTTATTTCACATTTTATGCTGAAATTGTTCATTTTTTGCATGTGATCATTTTAATTTCTCACATTAAATGATTTTATCATGTGGTTAATTTAACTGCATAATCAGCATTTGGGACTTTCCTGGACAATCAAACAACCTATCACCTCCAGTTGATGTTCATTTTCATCTATGCCACTTAGCCATAACGGTTTCACAACTCCAACCTTTGACAATTAGACTGAAATTTATTTTCACCCTGGGGCTGTCCCGTAGATTTGTATCCGCACAAATGCAATCACGCGTCACACAAATGCGAAATGACATGATTGAGGAGATGCCGCTACTCGGGTGTTTTCTCCGCAGCTGTCCGTGGTTTTGCATGCAGCTGTTTTCAACGAGCCTCCACTGTTGTGATTGGAAAGTCTGGAGTGTGGAGCTTCTCTCTCCGTCACCTCACTGCTTGTTAAATGTCAGATATTAGCTCCTGGAAACCACTCTGTTTGCGCCGTCTGTATTTGGTGTTTGTGTCCCAGCATGTGTGTGTGTGTATGTGTGTGTGTGTGTGGGCAGGGAGGCTGTTTGATGTGAGTCAGATCCAGACCCAGGCTGGTTTCTCTCACATGTGTGTGGGACGGATCCAGATGGCTCCGCAGGACTGCATAAATGTCACTTTGATAATGAGACAACAAGGCCCTGTTGAAGCACAGGTAGCAGAGCTGTGGAGCGTGCTTCTGCACAGGGAGAGAGCAGGAGACGCGGGAAGGTGAGGAAATAAGTACGGTGAAGGAGGAAGAGTTGCAAGTGTCGCATGTGCTAATGATTTAAAAAAACCGAAAACATTGGGAATAAAGTGAATAAAGTGCACGTTTGACTCGTACAGAGACTGTAACGCCTTTGTCGACAGTTTCAGTGTGGGGAAGGACAGAATTCATGTACAGACACGGGCAAAATGACAACTTCACCTCCTTCCCCCACTTCCCAGTCCTCAGGGGTCACCGCAGGTCGCCACGCAGTTGCCATGGGAACAGGAAACAAGAAGGAAAACTCTCCCCGAGCCCCGAACAGTGACACCTCGTGCCGTCTCCGTCAGACTCGGCTGAGTTGCACATCAAGTGCGAAAGCAGGAGTGAGAAGTTGTTGTTTATTTAATTTTCTTACGAGGCACAAGCGTGGCCCGTCAACCCCGCGCTTTTTCACACTCTCCCTCTCCATCCCTCTCTCTCTCTCCCTCTCCATCCCTCTCTCTCTCCCTCTCTCTCTCTCTCCCTGTGCATTAAAAAACTCATTTTCACATGCACCCTCGTGGACATTTGCTCACACATATTTTCATTGTCTGCACCACTCCACCCAGCCGTTCTCTCACATATATATTCCTGCTACTTTGAGCAGCAGAGCACAGGTGCAGCCTCGTCTGTGTGCGTAAGTGAGACATTATTTGTTATTCCTATTCTCCAACTGCTGTGACCCAAAGTAACGATAACACCTCCACTGTCAGCCCTACAACAGCTCAGTCAGCCTCGTAAGATTACTGCACCTGTTTGTCTGCCTCTCTCTCTCTCTCAGCCTTTTTTACATGGGCACACAGTCACTCACACTAATCCACTGACACTATCGTGATCCAAGGCCCGTGACGTGTGTGTGTGTTTGTATGTGTGGAGAGGATGGTGTTGCTACTGTTTCAAACGCCGTCTGATGCTGGCAGCAAATTTCCTCTGAGGTGATCTGTTATAGTGACAGGGCAAGCAAGTATTTTTAGCCAAAGAGAAAGGACAAATAACGAGGAAGGAAAGGCGGCGTGAGGCAACAAGGGGACGGCGAGGAAGGAGACAGTGGGAGGAAAGTGAGAAAGACAAAGGAGCGATGAGGAGGAACGAAATCTGGGGGTAAACCAAAGCCACCTGGAAGTTGCTGACTCGCTTCTCCTGTTTTTAGAGCACAGATGCATCACTTGAAAACCCGCCCGTGTGCCGCACGGTCAAAAACGTGTGCCAGTTTGAATGCCACTGGAGAGGTATCAGTACTGGTTTGTTACACCTCTGGTTGTATTTTATAAATTAACTGAACATTTGTTTTGGTTTCTGGTTCTGTTTGTCTGGCGATCAGTCCATATTCCTTAAGAAACAGGAAATTAGCGTTAAAATAAAGCAAAGAGGAAGAAGCGATGAAGGCTCAGCACAAAGCTTAGGACAAAGATAATAAAAGGCGGAATATAGGCCCTCACGCTATATTGCCTTATATGTATTAGCTCGGTGCTAGCGTGAAAAACAAGTTAAACTGAGGTCCTCCATCCATATTTTCTGTTTCAGGCTGAGTCATTATTGCGTTCCCCTCTCTGTCATGTGGATGGAGGACCTCAGTGACAAGAGGAGAATGTGTAGCACTGAGCTAATACATATACATGGTGATAGCATCGGGGCTAACGCTAAAACTAACAGGCTAAGCTGAGGTTCTTCTTCTATGAAGCAGCTCTGTTGTCCTCCATCTATATTTTCAGTTCCAGGCTGAATCATTTCTATCTTCTCCTCTCTGTCAACGCTCTCTGGTTTCATTTAAAAGAGCCAATCGTCAGATATTGTCCAAGATTAACCTTCAGGGTGGATATAGCTTGCTAGCAGCCTCACACCAATGACCTAGTTGATGTCATCAATTTCCCAGAATGCTTTGCACGTAAATAAAATGGCCCCATCCGTGTAATATATTTTTAAACTTTTAGTTTAAAAAATATAAAAACTAAACAACCTACAGTATTTTTACAGTCTTTATTTTACAGTTAAAGTATATTTTTATCATATAAAGTCTAATGTTACAACTAATCAGGGATCCCTTTAAATCATTTAAAACACGTTATGAGTTATTTCATGCAATATTGAGAGATGAGTTGGGGGCAACGCCCAGCTACCAACACACAAAGCTTTAACTTTAAAATTATCTGAGTTACCAGGTGTTGCTCAACAGTGGTGACCAACTTCAGTCCAAACGTTACTCAGCTGCAGATGTACAACTACACTCTGAGTTTTAGTAAAATCCATCTAAAGAAATCATGAGATATTTTGATAACGGTACACAACGATACAAAGGAACCAACACATGCGCCTTCTGCAGGAAGTGGAAACTACTGTACATAAATAGCACCGAAAAGCAAGCAGGTAAGTATAAAAATAAATAGCATACGGTTACTGTCTATCATTCTGTATATTAGGGGGTGCAGGGATAAAAATTTAACAGAAGGCTTACAGTCGAAGTTAAAGATCTTCCACATCTTCGGAGCGCTGATGTAGAGTAAAAGTCAAGGTAAACACATGGAAAATTGTCAAAGATTGTGTTGTTCAAGAAGGGACAGAAGCCTGCAGGAAATCTGTTTAAAGGCCAACCCTCTCTAGTCTTTGAGCTCTTTGTGTTCAGCTGAAAGGATATTTGGTGGTTTTTCCTTCCACCTTGTAGGAACATGGTCAAGTCACAAAGACGTGTGATGTACAAATATCTAGTTGAACAAGGAATGACTGATTTTGGGAAAATTTTCTGTATCTGGAGATAATTTATGCAGGTGCTAGAACTTTTTTTAATGGAGATAAAATAAATGAGAACTAGTTTTATCATTTGACAGTGTCAAAAAGAAAAAATAAGTAGGTCCTCTGGATGGGTTCTTCTTTAGTGAAACATTTCGTCTCTCCTCCAAGAGACTTCTTCAGTCTGATGAGTTTCAGGTGAACTCAGCCTTATAAGCACCACCTCCACATGGTGGACAAACAGGTTAGTCATATGCAAAAGAGGGCCATCGCCTAACAATAGGCTTGATTAGCTCTATTTAGTCACATGCAAAAGCAAGCAAAAGAAGAACCCATCCAGAGGACCTACTTATTTTTTCTTTTTGATTTTCTCTACCTGGATTACTGAGATGCATCCGGACATTCAACAGTTTATTTTTTGCACTCTTTTAGAACAATGTTTATTACATGTTCATTGCCCATGAGTAAATGGAACGATAAATGAATGTTTGTTACTTTATCATAGCTGAACAAAGTCCCACGGCAGCGACGAAGAATCCGCTCGGAGCAGCAAACAAGGAGTATTCTAGTACAACTAAAAGGACACGGACTTCTTCTTTTTACTTCTCTTTTTTTCTCAATGGAATTCCGACAAGAACAAGACTTTTTTTTTTGGTTTTGTTGTCTTGCAAGCAGGCAGCTTTTGTCTTGACCTCAAAGTGGTGGGTAAAATATTTCAAAGTGAGCAGAGTGGTGGTCGGGACGTTCTGGTTTTGCACAAACACACAAATGCAGGCATGGAGAGGCCTCCACACAGCACAATGTCCTCCTCTCTCTCTCTCTCTCACACACACACACACACACACACATACACACTTTCTCTCTGACTGGTTTGTTCCCTGAGTCAGCACTCTGCCTCAGCTCCAGTTTCTCTATCCCGCTCCGCCTCTGCCTGCAGGACACTATGAGGACATCAGTATGTGTGTGTGTGTGTGTGTGTGTGTGTGTG
>NW_013952472.1:1249786-1266136 GCF_001266775.1 Austrofundulus limnaeus
ACACACACACACACACACACACACACACACACACACACACACACACACACACACACACACACAAGGAGGGATCATCCAAGCACACAGGCAAATAACAGAAGAACATATGTAACACACACACAGAGTTGTGAAATTGTCTTTCAGAGGCTTTGTCAGTGAATCACTGGTTTATGTCTCACTGCCATGTGATGAGCTCGTTTTATTTACTTCAACTCAGCTCATAATCCAAGTTTTCTCCACCTTTGGTATGAAGCGCCGCCCCCCCCCGGATCCAAGCAGGTCCCGTTTTTGGCTCTTCAGGCCGGCACACAGAAACAGGAGCACGATGACGCGTTAAATTTCCTGAAGACCCTCCGTTTCAGGGTCAGCAGGGCCATGTTTTGGTGCTGACACACCTGCTGCGTTTTATCGAGTTGTCAGGCTGAGTTTTACTGCACAGCAGCCCCACATCCATCTATTTGTGCTCCGCCTGTTTAGGTGCGATCCCCTTTAGACGTCTTGCAACATTCGCAGCCGCTGGCTTTACATCACGTATGGCGCCTCGTAAAATTCACCACGTTTGTTCGCAAACTTTACCGAGATGATACGAAATCTTCTGGCACCGTAATTAGTTTCAGTGATGACTACTGTACACGTTCCTGTGTCGGCATAAAGTGATTTGTCATCGCTGCCAGACTGATTCAGCATCAGCAAGCTGAAGAAACACAGCTTTAGAATGCATAATTCAAAGATGGAGTGGAAAACGGGGTTGTTTTTTATTTATTAATTTTATTTTTTGCATAACCTTCTTTTTTTATGAGTGTTTACTCAGCGATAAGAGTGATGTTTTTTTCCCACTTCTATTTACAAGCGCCTTTAAAGGATGTTGTAGTGCGAATGCAGAAGTGAGAATGGGAGAGAGAGAGAAGGAGAGGGGAAATGATACCAAAGACGTTTTGGCGGCACAGTGCCTAATGATCACAAGAGCAAAGGAGACGTGCACGCATATGAACACACGCGGAGAGCGACACGCGCACACCATGTGATCTCTCGATTAATGCTGTAGTCACTCCCTCCCACTCTTCTCTGCTTGTTTGATCACAATCTCCCTCCCACTCCTGGGCTCCAGTCAAATAGAAACTTTCAGAAGATAATGCTGGCTCGACACGAAATCACCAGAGACCTTTGCTGAAATATTCAGCTCTTCATGTTCAGTCGACACAAACAGATCTCTTTGAGCATATATGTGTATTTGGATTGTCTAAAAAAGTTGATAAATTGTGTTGATAGATAATAGTTTTGACTAAAACCATTACTATGTATCATTTAAGGCCTAAATTTCTTAAAGGAATGCATGTCGCACACTTCTTTTTTATGACAGAATTTTAAACTTAGATCCTCCCATGTTAAGAAATGTTAAACTTTTTTGTCCAATCCTTGAAAAAATGACACTGTGTGTGACCTGATCTGATCAGAGTTTGTGTCAGCAATGACTCAACCGCTACCACGTCAGATTTTAGCCTATTAATCATAAAACTCATTGAGATTTAGCAATTTTCGTGTTTTCCAAAGCTGATTAGCTGTGGCAGCCATCTTAAACTGGGTTGAATTTAAAGGTTAATCAGCTCTAAATGTTAATTCTGTGATCACTTTTTTTCATTAAAATCTATCCAGTGGTTCATACAGTAGGATATTTTTGATAGAAGTGCCAACGTTGAGGGATAGACATGATTCTCAGCTATTACCAAATCAAATGTTAATTCAGTATCTGTAAATTTAACTGAGTTATAGTTGATTTATGGGCTTGTTAAAGCTGGCCTTCTTGAATTTGATTGACTCCAAATACTAACGAGCTGATGTTTACTTCCTGAAAGCCTCAATACAAATAAAGATTCATGAGATATTTTGCGAACAGACAAGTACAAAAATATTGTTTCGTGCCTGTTGGTTTTAATAAAAATACTTCTGTTGTGAAAGTGGTCAGGGTTGCATTGGAAAATTGATCTTATCAGTTTTTGGTTTCAGTAACTCTAGACTTAAGTATTAAACTGCTGTATTTCTATATTTTAGTTTAGCCTTTACATGTTTTTCAAACATCTCATCTTTTTACTTTTTACTGTTTTATTTCAACATTTTCTTTGACTAAAGTGTAAAAACACTGGCAAATGTCTGGTGTTTTTATTGTTCTATTGACATTTGACACTATAACTACTGAGTATTTGCTATAGAAAAACTGTAAACAACATTTATATATCAGCTATCCATAAATGCACGTTTTTTTTTACCCTTAAAATTAAATTATTTCGTTTTGGGTTGTTGAGTTTCTAGACAGCTGCGCCGCATACCTCAGGGAAACCACGTTTTGCATGTTTTAATTTAGATTCAGTGAAGAGGTGGAACAAATTATTTTCCGTTAGTGGAAAACATGATGCTTTGACATCTTTTAAACTTGCTGAAAGGAGGTTTAGAGGGAAAAGTTCGAGTGCTAAAGAGCTCGTTTAAATCAAAACGTGACACTGCTCTGAAGTGTGTATTGTGCATATTTCAGAACGGGTCATTTGAAAGGAAGCCACCCTGCAGTGGTTTATGTCGGGTCATATGTGCTGAGAAGTGGGGCATGAAGTACAGTAAACCAAGAGAGCATATGACTTCCTGCTACATTACACAGGACATTCCCATACCTCGCAGTGATTTCACAAGACGTGTGAGTGGTCTTTTTGTGGTTTTTCATGCCTCAAAGAAAAGCACATGATTTTGCCGCACGCACATCATGACCAAGTGATTAGACTAAAAAGAGAACTGACTTTTACGACTGTGATGAAAACCTCAGACTGTCAGATCTGACCAGCTGGTGTTACACTGACTCACCGGCCTAACAATGCTTGCGTGATGGCATTCAGCTCCCTCACCTGCAGAACACGAGCACACCTTTCCCGTCCCTCGCCAACCCCGCCGCGGCCTGTGATTGGCTGACGGGGCTTAAAGAGGCTGAGGCGTCGCAGCAAATAGCGCGGGGCTGTGGGCCGATCCATTCTGCAGCTCGGGGGAGGTTAATGAGTGAAGCCGCTGGGCTGTCAGCCAAACATGAGCAGCAATGCTAAGGCTCCCACAATGAGCCTGACTGTATTACCACTGAGCTCTGTCTAATTATACACTCCCGGCAAGGCAGGCAGAGAGACACACCAGCATATTAGGCAGGGGGGAAAGAAAAAGTTATCAGGTGTCCTGGTGTGTCAGAGAGAGGCACAGGCACAGGGATGAAAGCAGACTGAAGTTGTAAGAGTGAGATGAAAGGTGTGCGGCAGTTAGACGGAGGAAGAGAAGAAGAGGGGTTGGAGAAATCAGGCGAGCTGAGGAGAGAAAAAGAGTGAGCTCAGATACATGAGAGAGAGAGAGAGAGAGAGCAAAGAGGCGTTTAGAGTGTGAGAAGGAGGAGAGGAAGGAATAGGATGAAGGGAGGGAAGGCTGAGCAGTAGAGAGGAGGAAGAGACTCTCAGTGTCAAAACTGGATATTCCTGCGTGCCAGCTGCTGCCTGATCCAATGAGAGAACTCTCAGATATGAGCTACGCAAAGGCACCCGGCAAGGTATGTGACCACAGCGTTTCCTCCTCTCAGTGTGTGTGTCAGTGGTGTGTGTGTGTGTGTGTGTGTGAGAGTGTGTGAAGGAGAGAGGAACACAGGTGTGTTGGCAACTTTGACTGCCAGGATAAACAGAATGTGTGATTGAATGCTGTGAGAAGATTGCTCCAGGAGGTCTTGTAGACAGAGAGCCTTCGGAAGGAGTGAGGTCCGCTTACAACAGAGAGACAATATGCTTGAATTGTTTGAGTGTGTGTAAATGACTTTGTTGCACGGACTGTTGCAAGTCTCAATGTGGGTGTGTGTGGGTACGCAAACAGACGATATCCCGTGAGTGAGAGTGTGTGAGAACGACAGAGAGGTGGAGGTTTATCTTGCAGCCTGATGGCAGATCAGGGCTTTCAGATTTAGAACAGTGGGCTTAAATAGACCTGGTCCAGAGATAGCCAGGGCCCCTCAAGGAGCCCACTCAAATTGGGAGGGATGTGGATGCGATCGGCGAGGGGGTGTGGTTAGTATGTTTGGGAGAAAAAAGAAATGAAAAAAATGTAAAAAGTGAATGGAGAGGAGGAGGAGGACAGTCAGGTGTGCAGATGTTGGAACAAGAGGTGTGTCAGGCATCTGTAGTCTAATCTCATAACACAAGAAGACGTGACAGCAGAACCTCTTGATGCCTCCCTCTACTTATTCGATCAACTTTGTAACTCAAAGACTTGAAATGTCTGCCCGAGCTCACAAATCCCCACCCCCTTTATGTTTTTTTTACTATTCATGATGGAGACACTCGATACCAGCAAGCACAATTCTGATTTCTGTAAGTCTATTTCTGCTCCGGTCGACGCTGTCCTTCTGCTGCAGCAGTAAACCATATGCTGCATATAGGAGACACTAACATCTCCTAACAGTCCTCGGCTTTTCAGGCATCTTTTAAACGAGACACACAACATGTGTCCCCGCTGACTTAATTCGCTTAATTTCAATTATGAGGATGATCTGCTGGAGTCTACAGGAAGCCTTACATCTCTCTGCCATTGCTTCTGCTAATGCTTATTTTCAGAGCACAGCACGTTTAATTGTGACGGTTTTTGTTCTGAATGTTGAGACAAAGGTTTCTTTAACTAATTGGCAAAATTGTGCCAAATAGTTGTTTTCTAGTGCTTTCAAAGCTCAGCTATTTATACTCTGTTGCTTTTTTAATTCCGTTCCAAGGCTTGGTGTCATGCTTATAATCAGAAATGGGGTGTTAATATGCCTGAGGAGTTTAAAAATGGTCCTGTATGTTTGGCAGGGGGTGGGGGGTGCACACGCTAGACAATCACGTCCAATCGAGAAATCCAGCAGAATGTTTCTTGCGTTCCTCCCCCTTGAGAAGAACAGGCCTCTTGTAGGAGAAGGTTGAGTGGCTGCTGGCCCTTTAAGAGGTCTATTTTTACAGGGGCACACTCATGCATGGAGTGAGGCAGCAGCACACGGAGACTGTATCTGCGCTGCCTCACTTCTTTGACTCCACGCAGCCGCTCCTGTAGGACCGCAACCTTGTGCATGAGGGGGATGAAATCAGTTCCATCCAAGGAGGAGAATTTCTTCCATCTGCACAAGCTCCGGCAGAGGAAAAATAAATTAATTAATTGGCAAAACTAGAAGTTACTCGCACTCCCCTCCCGTCGAGGAGAAACGGGCCTTTTTCAAGTGGATCTCTCTGAAGTCTAAAAGTGATAATGAGTGGGAGCCTGCAATGTAGACACCCTTATAAAGAAGCGCCAACATTCCCACATACTTGTTTTGATATGCAGCTAGCTAGGAGAGAAATCTGAAAACATCCATGCCCCCTTCCTTACAAACACAAAATACACTTTAGTTTACTCACACCCACGCACTCCTCGAAAGAAACCACATAAATGAGCCCATTTGTGAGCATCTCTTCGCGAATGCGCATCTGTGTGTTTAAAGGTTCGCGTAGCGCCGTGCACCCACATGAAAACAATATTTCTTGTACATCCTCGATATCTGGACCTAAAATATTCTTTTTCTTTTCTTACGCAATGTGCATGTTATATAATGCATGGCCTGTCATTATCACAGCGCTCCTTCACGCCCTGCTGTGCCTCTCCACCTACAGCTCCACACACACACACACGCACACACACACACGCGCACACACACCCTGCGTCTTGTGTTAGCAGCCATATACTCTACTCTAGCACTCTCACACTCTCACCCACGCTGAGTGTGTGCTCTCTCTCAAACAGCCACCCAGATGAGTGAGAGGGAAAAGACGGAGAGGGAGACCAAGAGTGCGGCGGGTGGGGTGGAGAGACTGAAAGTGAAAGACAAAGAAAGGGAAAACTTGCCGAGCGATGTGTACGTTCGCGCCGGGACGGCACGCATTTGCATGATTACATGAATCTATGCATGCGTTCTTTACGTACCCTGGGCGTTCAGGGCTGAACGGCAGGCTTCGTTGCTGCCCTTCTGGGCACAATAGTTTAGCAATCGTTTGAACTTTCGTAACCCTTTACAACCATTTATTTTCTTAAGTGTGTTCACTCCTTCCTTAGAAAGTACCGAGAAACATTCGCCACTCCACTGCAAATTATGCAAGGCATAATCTCTCTCTTTGTCGCTCATAGTCACACCTAGAGTTCGAGCAAACTCTTGCATGTCTTTGCCTGTTTGGTTCTCACTGAGCAGGGCATCTTAACTTTTTTTTTTTGCATGTGCTGCTCTTAAGTGTATTAAAAGGGGTAGCAGATAAAGGCCAGTAACAAAGTCATCTATTGTCAAATGAACAACCTCAGGTAACCTTACCTTTGATTTTTTTACGAGACTTTTTCTCCTACTGTACATGTCCTATTTTCTTTTGGTAGCATTACAGCAGGGGTCTCCAACCAGTAGCTCGTGAGCTACCGGTAGCTCCTGGGCTCATTTAAAGTAGCTCTTCAGCGCTTGTGAAAAATTATGAAAGCAAAATTTAATTTGTCACTGGCCAAACAAACTTTCATAGATGTCCCTTCCCCTTGGTTGTCAAACAGTTTAGGGCTCAGTATGGTTGTTCAGCATTCAATTTCACACACTTTTCATAGACCCTTGAGACAAACTGTGCCAAACTCCTGGGAAACCCCTCCTGCTGCAGTTTATGTCACTTTTTTCCCGCTGGGAAAAAATGCGGGAAAAAAAATCAGAGACCCACGTTATTTGTACAAAAATCTGTTGCAGTTAAACCGTAAGTTATTAGTGTAAAATACAACATAATATGAATGGATAATCACAAAAAGCACAATTATGTAAATTCAGTGTTCTTAGTTTCGTGTGAATTGAAGACAAAGTTTTTTGTGCAAAACAAGCTTAATGGTTTAAGTTTAAAATTAAACGTTGCAAAAAGTAGCTCTCGGACAATTTCAATTTGTGAAAGTAGCTCTTAAGGAGAAAAAGGTTGGAGACCCCTGCATTACAGTAACTCGTTGTTTCACAGACTCCTGTAGGTGTTTAATTAACTGGATTGAGACTTAGTTACTGCAAAGGTGAAGGATATAAAACACGTCATACTTCCAGATTTGTGAAAAGGATTCACATTTGTTACACAAGTAAAAGCATAGATACCAAAGTTTAAACATACTTATTTAGTAGAACTATCTCAAGCTTTTTACTCATGTAAAAGTATAAAAGTACTGGTTATAAAACTACTTAAAGTATAAAAGTAACAGTAATGCTTGAAAAAGCATTAAAAACAAAAGCCTAGGCCGCACCACAGGGGCCTAGAGTGCACAACCCCACTTCCCCAGGAAAACATTTTTCTAAAGTTTATAATTTTAAATGAAAATGCTGACCAGGTCATCATTGTAAAGAAAATAAATTCTCTACTGACTCACATGTTAAAATAGGGGGGATCACAGCGGGGGCTCACTTACTTGTCTGTTCAGAGGTTGTGAAAATATAAATTTATTACTTGTGTAAAAAAATTACCAAAACGTATCTGTTTGAATAAATATAATTCTGCAAAGAGATAAAGGTTGAACACGTATTTGAGAGAGGTGGGAAGTAGCGAGGGATAAGGGGAGGGGGAGGGAGGCTCAGCTTGGCTTGGAAGTCAGAAAGTGGGGCTTTGGGGGCTTTGGGAACCACTGCTAGTCTGCCTGTTTCAGCCACATGTATATCTCTGCCAGGGTTATCTACATATGAGGCTGCATTCATCTGACGTCTCCTGCTGTCTCACATGTGTGATGGATCGTGTACAAACGTGTTGGAATGGTATATGTTTATACTTCTCATCCAACTGCAGTTAAATTCACTCTACCCAGGAGGTGCCATATATCTGGATTGTTTTATTTTTTTAACGATGACAAGCCAGAACGAAAACAAAAAATGAAATACTTTTTACATTTTTATAAGGAGGGAGTAGAAAGTACAGATAACTGCATGAAATAGAAGTAAAAGTTGGCTGAAAAGAATTACTCCATTAAAGTATAATTTACCAAAAAGTATACATAAACATTTGTACTTTGTTGCTTGACACCTCTGCATACTTCCCAAACCATTCCTCCACCACGTCCTTTAGCTTAAAGCAGTGTCACCCTTCAAGAATCCACTCTGGTCAGAAGACGATGGTTTTATTGTAAGAGAAACATGATCTCTCTGATCAACCATATGCAGTAACTCCTCCATTAAAAATAATCGTTTATGGCTCTCATTTTAAACTCATAATTGTCAACATGCCTGAACAGACGACACTATCATTGTTTTAGTTTCTTTTTTTCTTTTTATCCTGTGAGGTGTTGCTGCAAAAACAATAAGTGTGATTTTTTTTTTTGGGGKRRGRGGGGGGGGGTGAGAAGCAGCTCAGTGAATACATTTAATATAAAAAATGTCGAGCAGAGTTCCCTGGAGACTGAGACAATTCCATTTGTCGTAGTGAGCAGCAGCGTGTGTGTTTGCTGTAGAGATAATAAGAACAGGATTTATAGGAGTTGTATCAGTGAAGGGAGCAGTTTAACCTGACACCAATGTGATCAGAGACGTATTCTGCAGGACAGTTTTGCAGCTCACTTTGAAGACATGTCATCAAAACATCCTGCACCTCCCAGTTTTTATAAATTGCCGCAGACAAACCAGTGCCACGAACCCAAAAAAGAAGCCACATGAAAGTAAAACTATTAAGTTGAAACTATGTAGTTGTGTCTTTGTGTCAAATATGTACTTCTTGTTTGACTCTTTGTGGTGCTATTTCTGCAGCTTTAGACTAAGATCACAAATAAAACATGTCACCCATTTTACTGGGACTGTAACTAATGCATCAAGCATAATAACTAATAGAACTACTTTATTTAATAGTCAGATTTAATAACTAAGCACCGCTGCTATCATTCAGAAGGACTCGTCTGGCCACTGTTCCCAGATCAGCGCTCCTCTCTATTAAAAAGCTTTGAGCGCTGGCTTTGGGAGGTTAGCCAAACAGTCAGGAGTGTGATGAATAATCCCAAACAGAAGCCGGTGTTTGAACACAGCCGACACTGTGCCAGACTACTTAAAGGTGACAGACACACCTGTCGTTCAAGTTTCCCCACGAGAGGCGGGCGTATTCGTCGCAGCCATTTACACTTCAATCCGCTCAATGTATGTGTGAAGTAAACATATGTGTATATTTTTAAACGTGCGTATGCAAACACAGGTAACTGCTCTGTCAGTCACCCGACCACGTGCTCCGATTTTTTTTCTTTTTTCTTTTGTGTGTGTGTGTTTGCTCAGATCGTTTTCCTTGGTGTTGACTTCTCGCTAACTTTTATGTGTGATGGAGCGACGTGTTCTCCGCCTCCTCCACACTTCATCTACAATAGGGGTCAGCGACCTTTACACCCGGCCACCCACCGTTTCACACCCACAGTTTCTTTAAGCCAGGCCGGCCTTCTTCCTCCCGGCTGGAGTTGGTTGCAGTCGGCTTGCTCCCTCTCAAAGACAGACGAGCGCGCAAACGCAGCGGACAGCGCAGCGTTGGCTTCGGTGTCGCTGCACAGAGTGTAACATCTGACATGTCCTGCAGTTTTGTTTTGTTTTTGCATCAATAGAGCTCTGACGGCCCGTCCTGGAGCTGGATGCATATCATCCGATCTGCCCTTGTGATTCTTTCTTTACTGTTTGTGACTCAGCCAAACATCTGGCTGTGAGTTAATGTCTTATTTTTGTTACTATTTTCAGAGGTGAGGAAATAAATGAATGATAACGATTCTCTTATAAATGAAACTGTGTCTCATTGTGTTAATTTTTTTCCCCTCAGCCCACTCGGTGATATTTTCATATAACTTGCAGCACCTTCAAATTACGAGCAGCATTTGTGTTGTGCAAGTAACTGTGACCGTGTGTGGCTGGGCAGCGGCGTTGGTGTGGGACTGGGGGGCCGTAGAGCATCAGCAGTAATAATGGCAGCGTACAGCAATGTTGCCTTGAATACCGGCAGTGATAAAGGTACTCAAGACAGTTTCTGCAAAGCCAGTCTAGACAGTGTCTCTGAATATGAATGCCACTTAAAGCTGCCAGAGAGACCCGGCCGTGTTTTCACCATGGAGATGTCAGGATTGCTTACAGTTTGCTGACATTTTGCTGCTGAGACCCAGAAAAGGCAGAAAGCCCGTTTGACTGGCACTCACCAAGGGGACAGTCGGCACCAAAAACAAAACAAATATTTTGAATGAAAAGTAGTCTCCCTCCTCTCGTTTTTATTTTTTTATTCCCACCCACACACACTTATCTCTAGTCTCTTTCAAGCTGTTTCTACCCCCGTTTAACAGCTTTCACCTCACTTGGAAGTGAATGACCTGCATGGGAGTTTTGCACGTAACAGAGTTCAGTTCATTATGTTAAAAAAATAAAATAAAAAAATAACAGAGGAACTTTTTTTTTTCTTTTCCCCCAGCACAGTTGAGGCCAGGCGTACAAACATTTGGAAAGCTAATTTAGGAACGCGCTGCAAGAGTCAAAATAGAAAAGCATGACTGTGCATCAGTGTTGTGTGACATCACTGCTGTTTTATAGTAATTACTATCACTTCACCTTAAGGAGCTCACTTAAGTTCACCGGGTTTGTTTTACATTGTGATTCAAATGATAACTGCGAGCAGAAACCAAATTCAGCTCCTTGTGGTTTTAATTATGGTTGCTTCAGACGCTGCATAGGAGGCAAATTATCAGGGTGAGACAGTGGAAAAAAAAAAGAATAAAAAGCAAAAATGAAACTCCCATCAGAAAACACCTAAATGTCAATAAATGAAAACATCACAACACCCACCATTGAAAATGTCAGCCACACAAATACCTACAAACAGCGTTACACACTGGCCAGAAAGGGACACGGCTTCCTCCGGACAGAGGAAAAATGAGAACGAGGCGGAGGGATGTTTTTTTGCTTCTGCTGACTGGGTGACCTGCATGTAATTAGTCGAGTCATATTTTTAACTGATATTGCGTAAAAGCCAGCTTAAGGAGTCGTAGCTGCCCTATTTATACTCCAGGGGCTAATGGCCTGCACCACTACGCGGGGGGATTTCCTCTCAGAACTGTACTCAGCCTGCTTTAGGCCGTACCAGTTAGGATTCACAGGGATTAGTCCAGCAATACGTTACAGGCCTCAGCGCCGAGTCTGATTCACGTCACGCTGCTGGAGAGTTTCCTGTTTCTTCTGCATTTTGCAAAGTTCTGCACTCTCTGTGTTTTTGTTCTTTTTTTTTTTTTTGGTAGAAATTATGTTTATTTGTTTTAACTGAGCACCTTTAAATCTACAAGTGATCAGATTTTCAGAACTTTTTTTCCCACAATAACTATTTATTTCTTCAGTCGTGAACATGCTGCACACAGACTGTTTGATTTTATTACTTTATGGGGGGAGGAGCTGGATGTTAATAGTAAGTCCTGAACCGACCGTAAGGCCGTCTTGATTGTGACTGAGCCTGTTGCTGCTGGCTCATCCTGCTGAAGAATGGGTCAGGGCTCTGAAGGCTGACCTGGCCTTTTGCCCAATCAGCTATTGCCTGTATCACTCTGTCCTTTTATCAGCTTAGCCTGGCTTCTTGAGGCTTAAGCCACCACAGTAGTACTCCCTCCCACCACCAGCCGCTCCCCTCCCCTCCCCTGCGGCTCTTCATCGCTCCAGCTCTGGGCGACGAACTCTAAATGTGTTATCTTTCCATCGACAGTATCTGTCCGTCTGCTTTGTCCTCATCCAACCATCCTCTCGTCTACTCTTCCCTCTGTTCAGATCTGTTACATTCAGCAACAAATTTTTGCTGCATCAGACATCTATCATAGATCCCCCCCTCTCCCACACACACACACACACACACAGCCTGAAACGTGATCAGACATCCAATACAAGGCTTAATATGAGAAAGGGTAAAGATAAAAAAAAGAAAGAAAAACAAAAAGCAAATGAACATTTTCTTTCACATGAAAGACACGTTTTAGTCAAATTTAAGCTCAATCCTCACCTGCGTAGGCCTTTTGCTTTTTTTTGTCACTTCCTGCCCTACGATTCGTTGAATGCCGTCTGACTCATGTGACCTTTCTCGTGGAGGTCTGACCCTGTTTGTGTACCTCTGTGTGCGCTTGTGTGTGTGTAATAAGATGGACAGATTACAAACACTTAAAGAGCAAGGCAGACAGAAACGAAAGGAACGGAAGAAGAGTAAAAAAACGCCGCCACATGACTCAGGCCAGCCATAACTGAGTGTGAGTCTTGTGTGTTTTGCTGATGTTCGTTGTTATTTGTGCGTTTATATTAAGTAACCGAGTGTGCCTGTGCGAGTAAAGCCAGTCATTTCTATAGCTCTATATTGTAGCACATGCTTTGTGATTAACCAGGCTTTATTCCTTTCTCTTTCATAATGACTCCACTGTCAGGTGCAAATTCGAGTCAAATACTAACATATAATATTTGTCGAATCGTAATAAAGACCCAGTTCAAACAATATGACCGCAAATCAATTTCAGGGCAGAAGAAAATGTCAACTTTACAGTAAAATATTTATTTAATCTATAACTTTAATATTATTGGCTAAATTGATGGCAACTATTTCTTAAAAATTTGCAAATTTGTCTAAAAGGTCCTAAAATAATATATGTGTAATTCAAAAGGCAGCTGTTCCTGATTAATTATGTGTTAAATTATTTAAATTAAATAGCCATGATAACAGATTTTTGGTAATCTTCCAGTTAATATTTTTAGAGAAATATTTTTGCAGAAGAAACTTTTCCACAGACCATTATAGTGACGTTAATGATTAGCTATTTTTTAACAAATATTTTCATTTTTATTTATTTTATTTCTCTTTGTTTCAGTTGCTCCTGAGCAGAACTCCCAGTCTTTTGTCCAAAATTTATTATTTTTCTTAGATTTTTAGGTATAAGATTTTTATATTGTATCAATAAACACGCGCACACACACACACACACACACACACACACACACACACACACACACACGCATTTCCATCTCATAGTGTTGATATTTATCTCTTTATGGTCTTTCAGTTTTTATGTTTAAACCAAAGTGTTTCAGAAGTGTTGATTTAGGCACCTTTGTGTAACGTGGCCACAGAAAGCACTTTGCTGGAGCAGACAGCGCCTGTGCCCACACAGCCTCGGTGTCTGACATCTATATAATCAGTACTCATTCGAAAAATAAAAGTAGCGTTCACCAAAATGTCAGGGGTCATGTTGGTTTCCTTGTAGTGAGGATGTTTCAGTGTCGGCCTTTCAAACCTCTGCTGCACTGAGGGTGAAAAGAGGTTCGGTTCAAATCCTCTGTTTTGCTCTGATTTTTTGAACTAAAATCACCTTTAAAGTTGCAACAGAACACCGCTTCCAACCCGTCCAAACTCCCGAGTTCGCTTCTGCTCTGACACGTCTCTCGGTTTCTTGCCGTGAATGAGCACTCCACGACTCTCAACAGCAACCGGTCCCGACTGAATCACTGAAGCAAATCATTCAGCACTCCCCTGCTGTGCTCCTGTTTGCGTATAAACTCACACGAGTGTGCGGGTCGGCGTGTTTGTGCATGCATATAAAATCAAATCAAATGTATTCACGAAGGCTCTTTTAACAAGCAGGTTCGTCACAAAGTGTTTTGATGAGAACAAAGGACACAAATTCAGATGAAACTACAGATAAACAACACACACACACACGCAAAAAAAAAAAAGAACAAGAGCAGCGTGCGTGCCTTTGTGTGTTTGTGTGTGTTCTGGATGGATGTGAGGTTTAGGTTTGAGTCAGAGGTAGCAGCAGAAGCCTTAAGTGTGTGTAGGATGAGCCTCCTACCACGTTCCTCCTTGTCTCTCATCAACTGTCTTTCTGCCTCCCCTCTGTCCCCCTGTTTCTTTTGTGTGTCAGTGTGTCCTGTGTAAAATGTCACTGCACACTTATATTAATGATTTGATCGCTCACTCGTTGATTGATAAACGATAGTTCACAGCAAAAAGAAAACTTTAGGAGTAAAGTAAGCAAATGGCAAGAACAGATGATGAGTACAGTCTGCATCCTGGATGGTACATATATTTCAGGGCTTACGTATATATGCCTCTGTGTGTGTGTGTATGTGTGTGTGCGTGTGTGTGTGTGTGTGTGTGTGTGTGTGTGTGTGTGTGTGTGTGCAGGTTTGTATCCCTCACAGTGATTAAAGCAGGTGGGCGGCAGCAGCAACTGGTCTGCCTGTGTGGCTCTGCATAGCAGACATGTTTCTCACTGCTAGATATTACTCATTTCCTCAGCCCTTTGCACACACAAGCATGCACACACACTCACTCACTTGACACACACATGCTCACAAGCACAACAGACACAGAGACGGATAGCAGACTCTCAGTTTTTCCCTTCAGTTTGGTGGGCTCGCTGCTGTTATTTCATGCGTTCAGAGATCAGAGGCAGGGCGTAGCTGGAGGCTGCGGGTCTCTGCAGGTGCCGGAGCTTGTTCTGGTGCCGTGGAGGAGCACGGCAAAGCGCTGAAGGGTGGGTTGACCCTCTGGGGCACGGGGTGGGGTGACTAGAATATGAATGGCTGCCAACTCTGGGACATCTCCTCAGCCCACACTAAGGTCAGTCTTGCATCTCATCACACCAGCTGCCAACTTCATCTACTTAATTGTTACAGCACTCTCTCTCTCTCTCTTTTTTTCGTCTGTCGGTCTCTGTTTGCTTTTCTGTTGCTAAATCTTTGAATCCAAGTTTCATTGATGGGCAAACTTCAACTAGTTTGTCACAGATATTCTGCTGATGTGTGTTCTGAGGTTTGCGGTCATGCGTATGGATGCATGTTTGACACTTTTACAGATAGATGCACGAAGAGAAAAGGCGGGATAATGTCAAAAAGTGCAAACACAAGTTTTCATTTGTTTGCATTTGGACTGAAAGGACATTTAAAATATAACTGCTTTTCTGGAGAAAACTCTATATAGTTTTGGGACTCTGAGAAACTTTTTACAGACTAAACAAAGAGCCTTTAGGAGTGTTGAATTGGAGGGAAAGTTGATCATTATAACGGCAGGGATCTGTCCCTTTTTAAATGTATTGAAATATTGCATTAAAGCACCAGCAGCTCCAGCTTCTTGTGCATGTCTGCACAGTGTGGGAGTGTTCTGCTAGGAGACATTTCTTTTCAAACTCCTCCACATGCACAATCACATTCTTTGTTTTTGTTGTACTCGCTACAAGTTTATATCAGGTCTAAGTAGTTGATGCTGGTGTAAAAGTAATGTGAGGTTAACCAGAACTGTTTTTGTTGTTGTTATGTTTTTCTTTTAGAAAATCAGGGTTTTCTACAGAGAATAGATTGTAGGACCAAATCCAACTGACCTACAGTAAATTATACTGCAAACTACTTTTCTTGGCTTTCAAACATAAACGTCCTGGTTTTTATCACATTTCAGGAATTGAATTTTTTGTTGTATTTATTAAATAAGTTTAAAAGAAGTTAAATTAATGCCATCTTATGTATATAAATTTCCATTTGAAGAACATGAATAAATTTTTGTTTGCGAATTTTGTTTTTTTTCCCCTTCTTTAACACCTTCAAACATATAACATGAATAATTTAAAAAGTGTCCAGGTGAGCTACTTGAGCTTTACATTTATCAAAATATTTCTACATATTTAGTTAGACTCTTGTCGTGACTCAGCATTCCCTCTGACTGAAACAGTTGAGATTTAAATAGATAGGTGTGCAGTTTACCAAATTATTTCTAAAAAAATATTTAATGTGGGGAAAACAGACAGCAGTCAAGTTTTAACAGCACTTCATAAACGACTAAAATACAAAGAGCCGGAGCTCAAGTGCCATAGCAAAGCAATCTAAGTTGATATTTTTTAATTAGATTATTGAAAAATTATAAACTTTGTATTAAAAAAACACACAATTGAATCCGTTTGAAGTTGAGTCTTAAATACAGCAAAGTCTGCAAAAGAAGAGATAAGTTGCAGGATGTATCGTACGCTGGACCTGCAGTGAAATCAGAACAGCAGCGTTTTCATTGACCTAATAGTCGTACATCATATCATTTTCACTGTTCTGCCTTATTGCATCCATCCTGCCAACGTCTGGGACAATGAATCCTCCTCCTCCCATCGCTGTTTTCAGTTTTCCACTCAGATGCACAAACAGCTTGCTCCGCTCTAACACTTCTTCTGTTTTTGGACCAAGTCACTTGATGAGCAACTGCGTGCCCGCCTCTTCTTAAAGTATCCCCATCTAACCTCTCTAATCATCTGATTGCTTATGTGCTTCTGTATGTGATTGTGGTGGGGGGACATATATAT
>NW_013952472.1:1266774-1285610 GCF_001266775.1 Austrofundulus limnaeus
GTATGTATGTATGTATGTATGTATGTATGTATGTATGTATATGTATGTATGTATGTATGTATGGACCCAGTTGCCATGGTGACTGTGTGGCGGATGGTGAGACGGCAGAGAGTTGGTTAACAGCTGACAGACTTGCGGGTGAGTGCGGTGCTGAGTGGCTGTGGCAGCAGCTGGAGCAGCAACGTTCGTGGAGGACGGAACGGCTGGACTCGAGGCTCGTCGTTTCCCAAAAAGAAAAAAGAGAAGAAAGGGAGAGCTCATTTAAAATATTTAGAGAAGAATTAGTGGAGCTCCCCCGCACTTCTTGCCGAATGAAAGAAGGCTGTAAAATCTCTGACACATCTGAGAGGGACTCTAACACAAACACACACAAAGACCCAAACAATAACACACATTCACATATTTGTTTCCCAGACAGAAAAATGACACGTTTTTAACAGATCAACATGGCTTACATGTCTGCACGCTGTCACACATATTTCCCCCACCTCCACACACACACACACACACCCATGCTGTGATGTCTAATTAACATGCAAGGACACATAGCCTGCGTCTACAACAACTGGTGGTAATATCAACAGTGTAACTGTCAGCTTTTGGTGGGCAGTGACCAGCTTTGCCTATCACCGGGGGAGTGTTTACAGCCACTTCAGGGAGTATTTGTTTGTCTGTTGTTGTCTGTGTGCGTATCTGAAAGGGAAGGGGTGAGGGGGTGTTGGTAGTAAGCTTGTGTAAAATGTAGAGAGCACCCGAGGACGTCGTGGGGGTGGTTCATGAAAGTGGTAGAAAAGCATATCTACATATTCCAATCATCCCCTGAGAGTCAGAGATGAAAACTCTCCCGCTGTGGGGGCTCAGAGTGTGTATGTGTGTGAGTGTGTATTTGCACACGCATATACTGCACTGCTTCTGAACTTCATTGGCTGAAAAATGTATTTTTAGCCTGCATGTGGGAGTAATGTGTTTGAATGAAACGAGTAATCGGGTAGTCTCAGTCCCACCACGGTGTACGTAGGTAAAAAATAATATGCATTGAAAAGCTTCGAGTTTCTAACCTCTTGAAAATAGTTTGGAAGAGGGAGTGAGTGGTTGATTACCCTCCATCTGTCTGGTACTGCCGAATGTTTGTTTGCACGTCTGACCATACTGACAGCTAAGTCTCAGCTACAAGGGATGCCAGGACCTAACAGACTGTTCTTCCCCAATGTTCACACTTAATCTCTCCTACTTCTGTCCCCCTTGTCTCTGTTTCTGTAGGTGAGCGGTGTTTCAGTAGACGAGCATCAACAGTGACCCCACAGTTATGCTGTGTATCAGCCTTCCCCTCTGTCCACGCCCCTCGTTTTCCCGTGAGGCCCATGTGACCTAGCCTGCACTAACACACAGGGGGCCCCCGCTGCTGCTGGAGCCCACCCATGAATCCAAGCCCTGACCGCAGCAAAGAGTGCCTCCCTCCCAAGAAGAGAGAGTCTCGGCAAGGATCTGCAGAACACCACGTTCCACTGGATGAGTTCAAACCCCCCGTGCCGTTCCGGAGCCGCCTCAGCACAGGTAGAGGGGAGGGAGGCAGGGAGGGCGGCAACAGAGATCGAGTCCTTTGCAATCCAAACCCTCAACCTCTTCACAGCCCCCCACCCCTCCCTGCCCAAGCATCAGGCCTCTCTGTGCCATTATCATGGGCCCTGAGCTACTCTCCCCCTGTCTCCCTTTTTCCAGGACAGGTTAGTGATAGGAGGAGCTCAGGGTCTCCAGCTTGGAGAGATGATCCTCTTGCCTCACCTCGGCCCCACCACTCCAGGTGGCTGCCACTGCAACCCCCTCATTCTCCTTCCTCTTCTTCGTCCTTTAAGACTCCTTTGCCAGACAGTTCTAGAGAGATGTGGTCCTATATTAACAGTGGCCAACGCAGCTATACCCCATCTTTTTTCTCTTCGTCATACTTTAGTCCTCAATCTCTGTACCCAGACCCCAACCTAGCTGAGGTAAGATCCAGGTACTTGAGCAAGAGGCCTAATGGCTTGGATGGGCCAGGCAGCAGGACTGCCTCAGCCTCCAGACCTCTGCTCATGGGAGAATACGGGAATGACAGCAGCAGGTCTAGACTGAACATTAGCCCACACACATTGCATGCCAATGGTGGACGGAAACAGCAGGAAGACTTAACATCACCTGTTCATTCTGGAGGGATGTTTCTTTCAGACTCTCAGGCTCAAGAACACCCCGAGCAACATTCTTCCCTGCAGGAAAGACATCAGCCAGGGAAAACCAGCTCCACTCCGCTTCCCATCAGTCCCCATCTCCTCGGACCAGACTCCAGGATGGGCAGAGGTGGGCTACTGGACCACCTGGGAGTCACACCAACTGAGGCCCAATTCTACTATTCCTTGGGATCCATCTCCCATCCCAGCCCTCAAGCCTACCCGCTCTACAACTCCTCAGGAACATTTCCATTCAGTCTGCACAGGGAGCCAGCACCCAGGCAGCACAACATAAGGAACTCGCAGCACTCACCCCTGGGTCTGCCTAACAGCCATGACAGGTCACAGAGAGACCGGGACAGAGACCAAGAAAGGGACAAGATCCTGCAAAGAGACAGAGAACGAGTCAAAGTCAAAGAGAAGCAGCTACACCAGGACAAAGACCAAGAGAGGGACAGTGAGCGTGAGAGACGACGGAACAGAGACAGAGGGAGACAGGTTTCTCCCTCCAACCCTCACACCTCATCCCCGGCCCTCCGCCCATCGCCCCCCGCACTCCTACCTCATTTCACCAAGGGGTCTCTGATTGAGTTGGGCAGTGGTCGGCTGAAGCGGGTGGAGGAGTTGCGGACG
Source organism: Austrofundulus limnaeus (assembly GCF_001266775.1). Lineage (NCBI taxonomy): Eukaryota > Metazoa > Chordata > Actinopteri > Cyprinodontiformes > Rivulidae > Austrofundulus > Austrofundulus limnaeus. The sequence goes on from NW_013952472.1 coordinate 1,269,609, forward strand.
GACGACTTCCTGAGGAGCGCAGACACATCCCCAGAGTTCCACCTCAGCACCTGCACGGTGTCGCTGATATCCCCCAGCAGTGCACAGGGCTTCAGCCACCTGCAGGTCCACCTCACAGACCGCAACACTCAGGTTAGCTGTCTCCTAATTTCCCTGACATTCACAATTTTAATATAAAATATACTGTGATAACTACTTTATCTCTTAACAGTTAGGATTATTTTTTTAACTCTTATTGTGATAATAATCTACAAAACTTTTGGTTGAGTTTAAAGTCATGTTGTGGTTTTGTATAGGAGTTACTGCAGGTCTTGGTGGAGTACCCCTTCTTTGTGCAAGACCGGGGTTGGTCTTCTTGCTCTCCTCAGAAAACCATGCAGCTGTACGGCCTGCCATGCCGTCAGCTCACAGAGGGCGACGTATGCCTGGCCCTCACCCCGACTATCGCCCAAACTCAACGGACACACGTGCGCGCCAGCTCCAAAGCCCATCACACGCAGCTCCTGTCCAAGGCCGGGGCCGAGTCGAGCAGCTCACAAAGGGAGGAGATGCCACCCCCGCCTCCACCTCCCCCTCTTCCTCATCAACCACCTCCCTCTACGGCATGCACTCCGTGCACACAGTCCGCAGGCCCTCCTGTGAAAGAGCAGCGACGGCTTCGCAAACGGCGTTGGTCTGCACCGGACATACTTCCCTCAACAGGAACTGATGAAAGCCTCTTGGGTTTACCTCATGGCTCCAAGCTAATGAAGTGGCAGTAGAAACTTGCACATGTACACACACACACACACACACACAAACACATGCATAAGCACATACACACCCTCCTTGTCTCTGTTGCGCCCACAAATACAAACAATGGAGAGACCTCAAGGCAGGGTTGCAGGGAAGGAATACAAAATAAAATACAGGTGATCACTCACTTTGGTCTTGCTGCACCCTTCCTTTCCTTTCTTTTCCTTTCCTTTCCTTTCCTTTCCTTTCCCTTTCCTCCAACCTAGTTGTACTTAACACAGCCCTGAAAGCAGCAGCAACTCAAACATCTCTGAATGACTCTTTACAAACACACTGAAGACATTCAGTGAGACAATCAAGCACTTGTGTGTGTGTGTGTGTTCACTCTGTTTTTGTTATGATTGTCCCACACACCTACAGTACTTAATAAAAGTAATCGCTGCAGGGTATTTTCGATCAGTGTTACAAAAACTAAACGCTATTGAGGAATTGCAGAAATATACAAACAAAAATTGACTATATATATATATAAATATATATTACATTACAGATGTTATATACAGTAAATATGCTAAACAGATTTAATGCAATCTCTGTCAATTTTGCAATGCGTTATTTTTAATGTTTTTCTTGCTTCTGAGCCGATGTCTTCATGCCGGCCTGGGCAGGCACAGGTGAATGTATGAGCAACTCTTCGCCTTTTTTCATCCTCATCACTGGGAGTCATTTAAAAAAAAGTTTTTTCATCAAGGCATTACTCTCCAATATGTTCTTAACATTATCTCTGACAAAGGGAGAACACTAATGAAAACTGCGTAACAGACAATCCCACGCACACAGACGGGCCTCGACACTCATGGTGTTTTTCCATTAAGACTGAATGATGGAAGGAGTAAAAGGTGCAGTATGGCTGAAGAGTAATGGTGCTAATAACACGTTGGAACATGATGCTTTGTGAATGCTCTTGACCCCCGTGTACTGTACGCTTCTGTTCCCCCCGTCTCATCCTTTTTATGTACTGTATTTGTTTGAAGGCAGGGAAAATGACGAAAGTATTTTAAAAACTCAGATACGGGTAAATCATCTGAATCAGCACTCTCTCTCACTTTAGTTTGTATTTTTTTTTTGTTTTTGTTTTTTAATTTTCAAAGAGAAAAAAATGAACCTGTTTATTTTTCTTTTTAAATGTTAAAGCTACAAAAATGTATATTTTTAAAAACTTGTGAATCTGTTCTATGATGTTCGCTAGAAATAAATGAGAAAACAAGCTTTATAGATTATAATACTGGTGTCATTTTATTTTCTGTATTTGTTGTAAGACAAAAAGTTAAATTAGTACATAATATATGACAAACATGGAACTGCCTAAACATGACAAGGGAGGGAAAAATTCACATTCATGGCATCTTAGCACGAGTATCTAGCTGCACAAAATGAGTCATAATAGGATTTAAAACATTTTTGGAGTCACACAAAAAATAAAGAATATTAATTTTAATTAGTGCAGGTAAGTACCATGCAGTCATTTATACTATATATACATTTTTTACTAACAACACTTAGCTGCTGTATTTCAGGACAATCACAGCTTCATTAGTTTTTTTGTCCAGTCCAGTCCCTGATAAAGGTACATCTCTTAGTCCTCCTTCCTCTCCAACTTTGAACCAAGAATTGGAGATTTTTCATCTTTTTGTCCCAAGTTGAATCTTTGTAGCAGATCCACTGCAAACAAGGGAACCACCTGCCCAACGAGAAACAGTAACATGCAAACATCTGTGTGTTCATGAGGACATCTACTGGCTGAAAAAAAACACAACTCATGCAGCAAGATGGAGAATCTAATCTGAGCAACCAGAGAAAATCTTTTAATCCCAATTATTTTTGTTATTTTGAGAAATTATAAATGAAGCCCTTGATTACCATTCAAATCACATTTCTTTTTATAAATTATAATCCTTAATTTCCCAGTTTAACGTGACCAAGAAATCACAAATCAGCCAAGCTGACCTGAATCTCTGTTGTACGTAAGACCAGGGACAGCTGGTATAAGTGGGCTAGTAGTGCTAAGCCTGCCCTTGTATTACATCTTTTTAAATTCACAACAAAACTGGTGCCAACCATTCTCAAGAAAATCCCTGAGTCTTTCCAAAGGGTTGAGTTTTCACAGCCCTGTTCATTCAACGTCTTTTGTGTTACAGAATGAGGTTGGACGGACAATAATGTTCCTCGAGTGTCTGTGGGTGTGGTTTTGACGTATACGATGGCGAGCAAGATTAGCATGGACGGGGATTATTTAATTTATCACCCGTTGTCCTTCATGTCTTTGGAGGAAAACTGGAAGTGAAGAGGTTGGGGGGTGGATAGACCAAAAGATATTCCTATCCAGCAAATGGAAAAACGGCAAAACCAAAATTTTCCTGTGATGCGGTTTCATTGAAAAGACTGGCTAACGGCAAGTGAAGCTAACAAATCTTTTTTTTTTCTGCTTATTGTATTTGCCGTTTAGCAGATATATATGGTATTATCTATATATTACATACTGTATCTGCTAGCCCACCCTATAAATACCACCACCAGCTGCCACTGCGTGAGACAATTCTAGACAGATCCAATAAAAAAAAACATCTGGGTGATTTTCCAACCAACCTGTGCCATGATGAGCTTCCTGGCTTTCGGTACGTTTGGATCGGGATATTCTTCTCCGAAGCAGAGCTCGATCTCATACGGAGGTGCGGACCCTTTCCCTTGCAAACAGTTCTGCAGAGCTACACAGACAGGATATATTCAGGTTTAGCGTAACCACACACCCTCTGCCAAGAAAGTAAGCCCTTTCAGTCATACCATTAAGAAACACTTGGATATCCAGGAGTTTGAACGTCTTTTCCCGCTCCAGTTTGTTTGGCTGGTCGACGTGTTGGGCCATGGGACCACTCCAGTACACCCTGCCCTGGCAGAACCGCTTGATAAACACCCCGTCAGGCGCCACCCATAGTAGCACGCCCCTCTCCAGGTGACAAAGTAGGCGATTCATCGCCTCGGCCATGCAGGTGGGTAGAGACACCGAGGCTGGAGAAGGGAAAGAGAGCTGCTGGGCTGAGCAGGGCCCGTAGATCCGTTCATTTCCCAAAGGAACTCGACCCTGAAGAATGAAGCACCCGTCTGGGCTCCTGGTGGTCACTTTAGTCACCGTGTTGCCTTGGTACAAAAGCCTCACCTGCATACGAAAGTCTGCACACACAAAAAGCTACTAAGAACCTGGGAAATGTATTCAGAAGACAAAATATGTTTTATTTTAGGAAGATTTATTCTGGTAAGTCTTCTTACCTGATATATCTAGCGTGGGACTGAAGAAGTTGATGGGAGCCGGAGCCAGATTTTGAATAGTTTCCTCTGTTATCTCACAGTACATGTGCTCCTTCAATGGGTCGTCTAAAGACACGCAGAGGAACAAATAAATACAAACAAGATGTGTTTTTAAATGTGCAAATTAAAAATATTCAACCTTCAGCCAACAAAGTGTACTTAGACATACAGCAGGACCGGGCCCATGTGCAAAACAGTTAAGTTGTACTTTATTAAGAAAAAACAAAAGTGTTTTGTTTAGTTTGCTTTTTGTTTGCCAAGTTCCCAACCACAAAATCTCTCACTGTCACTAAAGCTGGAGACGGTTTTGGAAACAGGCCCTAGATTTGTTCTGTCACTGAACCAGACAACATGAATTCAGTCCGAACTAATGTTCCAGCAAAACCCACCCAAAAACAACTAAGCTGAAATAATCACAAATTAAAGACAAAAAAAATCATCAGTCAGTCTATCTGTGAAGCATCTTTTATTATACAAGAACAGGGAGCAGGTGGAAGAGAGCCTGGGGAGGTGGAGGTGATAAGTCTAAATAAATAAATAAATAAAATGTATCAGTGTTTTTTTTTTTTTTTGGTTTGTTTGTTGTTTTTATAAAATTATTGGATCATTTTACTCATTTTGTTTTTATGTTTGCTTTTATGCATTTGGCCAACGGCGTTATTTTTAAAGTGCGTTATAAATAAAGCTGTGTTGTACTGTATAGGGAGATGGGTGTCACAGAGACTGAGATTTATTTATTTATTTAACCTTTATTTCAACAGGCAAAACATTAAGAACAGTTTCTTATTTACAATGTTGGCCTGAGATTAAAGGCCGGAGGTCAACCATCCAAAGAACAGGCAGGACGGCGTGCATGAAGACACGTGTTTAGGTCTGTTTCCTGTTGCTTTGTCACGCCTGGTTTCTGTTTGCTAATTGTTGCATATACAGTATATTCAGCCTTGTTCTCTGTCTGCTCACTGTGTGACATTTTTCCCACTTTGTTATCCTTCCTTGTTTAGAATGTTTTTTCATGTTTTCCTTCTCAGCTGCTTCTCTAGTTTTTTTTCACTCAGTATTTTCTTCATTTGTCTCATGTTGCTGCATCTCATCCAAACGCCTTGCCTTCAACGGTTAAACAATAACTCTCACATTTCTTTGTACTTCCTTAAAGAAAGAGCATCTGACTGTGAAGTGACTCGAGTCAAAGCAGAGCAGGAAGTACAACAAAGGTTCCAATGAAAGAGAAATTAGAGAAAGTACATCTTGTCTTAAGGAGCCAAGAGGAAATGCAGAATTATTTAGAAGAACTTAAATGAAGTACTTTGTGATGAAAAAGCTGAAGTTGCTGATAGTTGAACAATGAGCCAAAGTTACTTAAGCTGACGCTGTTTCTTTTAAAATATCGTTGCACAAGAACAACACTCCAGTTGGTAAAAACAAGTTCTCAGGATTTTGACAGTAATATGTTGGATCATAACCTGCAAAGTCATATTATATTTAGGGATAGCCCGATCCAGATTTTTTGGTTCCTGATACAATCCGATTTTTTTAATGATTAGTCTTTCCGATACCGATCCGATAGCTTCTTTTCTTTGTTTCTTTCCAAGTGACAAGGTTGGTAGTCTTAAAGCGAGCCCTGCTGTTCCAACCATGACAAACATCCAGTTTGCAGATTTTGCAAGAGGCCGTTTCAGCATCATTGTTTTAAGTGTTCCCACGCTGTGGACATGGTTGCATACTTGTGTGCGTCTTGACTTCTTAACAGCAGTTGTAAAGCATGATGATGCTGAAAACTGTCGCGAAAACTGGATCGGTCCGATCACATGACTAAATCCGATACTACCAGATTTTCAAAAAATGTCCATATCTGCCACCAATACAAATACTGAGTATCTGATCGGGACATCCTAATTATATTTTTAGTTCATTTTAATTCTTTTTTCATTTTATTTTATTTAAAGGTGAATTGTGCAACCTATTAAAACTGGATGCTGCATTAGAGCAGCTGAAGCTATTTCCAAATAAAACTGAACCAAATTGGAGCCATTAAAGCTGTGCTGCTGAACACTGATGTTTTAGGTAGGAATACTCTAATTAGTTCCCTCTCTCTATATGAGTCCTTTTGGCCAAAAAGCTTATTATTCAATATAAAGAAAATAAACAAAAAAGTTCTTAAAGCACAGAATGACCCAAAATACACACAAAGAGATAAGGGCTTTTTGCTCTGATGGGACTAACAAAACAACCACTTTTCTTCATATAACCAGAAATAGTTTCTTTATTGGAGTTTAAAAATATATCTTTTTGGAAAAATTCAAGGTTAGTATGAAAACGTTGTGTATTCTTTATACACAAAAACATGTAAATCAACTAAACTACCTGCTGTGAGATCAACAAGTGATGAGTACAGACAAAAAGAAAACATCAGCCAGCGCTATAAATCCCAGTCTGAGCCCAGATCTGCATGTTAAAAATGTCCTGACGACATGATTCCAAAAATCACACCACTTGAAGAAAACAGAGAGAATATTTTAGCAGCTGTTAAGAGTCAGAACAATGGTGAGGGTGAGGTTGGGGATAAACTTGATGGTTGCATGACTGACTGACAGAAATGTCCAGGATTCTCCAGAACAGTTTCAATTTGCTCCAAGGATTTGTGTCGACAACACTTACCAGAACGCAGTTTTTCCTCTGTGTTTACTTGGAACGATTCTGTCTGGAAATGAAGCTTCAAAAACAGAAAGCAGAATTAGATTTAATGAGGTTTACATTTCCTCCATATTTTTAAAGGAGACCAATTATGGGTCCTAGAAATTTTTATGGTATGTCTGTGGGCTATCCAGACCATGTTCATTCAATTTAACGCACAAAGTAATTCTCAGATGATAAAACTTCCCATTTTCTAGTTCTGCCTGCTCTGACTTCCGTTCAGAAGAGCTGTTTATGTTAATGAGCTCTGTTGGTAACGCCCTCCAAAAATCTGTTGACATTAACTCCGCCCTCCAAAGCCAGCGTTTACGTTAGCATGGCTAATGATAGCAGAAGCTCCGTTGTACAACCATATGAGACCCAGAGGCAGAGTCGTGGTCGCAGCTTCTTTTTTTTTTTCCTCCCCCTCCTCTCCTCTGCTCTGCGCTCACTCTGCATGCTGTTACCAGAGCAGGGAGCAGCAGTGGTCAAAATACCTCAGAAACTCGAACAAATAGGTTTTAACAAGGCTTTAATAAGGTAAACAATAGAGGTACATGAGAAAACATGTTCATAACGAACGAAAATAAATAATTAAATTGTGTCTGTACTGGTCTCAAACCCTGGTCTCCCAATCTCTGGTCCAACACTCTACCCATTGCCCTATTGTGAAAAGAGTTGCAAATTGCACAACAGCCGTGACAGCTTTTTATACTGAGGAGGTGGAGCTTCACCCGGGGGTTGCTAGGTAAGGGGCTGAGCGCAGGTTCCGGTGGGTTGTCGCACGGCTTGTGACATCACAAAAGACAGAAGTATAAAACTTGTCGTTAATATACATTAAAAATACATTTATTTGCAGTAAATATGCCCCTGGGTGCATTTTATTTGGTCCTAGGACTATTTTTTTAAGAAGTGCATACCCAAAGTTGAGTAAAAAAAACTTTAAAAAGTGAATTTTGCATAATAGGTCCCCTTTAAACATTATCCACAGGGACTTCCTTGGAAAATAATCAGCATGTCAGTGTTTTACCTAGAGGTGTTGGCGTGATGCCAGATTCTTTTATGAGTACTTGTACAGAAAGACTCGAACAACTGGTATCAGGACACCTCTAGTTTTACCCCTAAACCTTTAATTTTACAGCCCGACATAGTTTTTTATTTGTGCGTCTTATCTCACCTGGTTGTCAAGGTAAACAGGACTCCTGGGAGACAGTTTCACCTGTTTGAGGACCTGATGGTGTGTGTGAGGACCCACTGAGGAGGAGGAGCAGAGGACAGCTTTAGGAGGTCAGATACAGGACTGAACGGTGGGAGTCGGGTCTGGACTGAGTGCCTGCTTACCTGCAGGTTTGACCGGGGATGTGTCCTGCTGGATCAGGTAGACCTTGTACGGCTCCGTGATGTCCAGCTGGTTGCGTTCAGGGACCTCCTGGAAGTCGGAGCTCTTGTTGAGGGCGCAGCGGAGTCGGGTCTTCCACATGGTGGGGTCGGCTTTGTCCCTGCCCTCTCTGTATTTGCCCTTGTACACGGCCCAGGCCTGAGCAGAACCAGGTGAGCACAACAAGCTCATTAAAAAAACTGCATTCAAACAACAAAAAAAAAAAAAAAAAACACAGTTTTGTTTTGTTTATTTAATTAAATTCCATTAAAGTTCATGATTTGGGAGAGGTGTACTTTAAATGTAAATGTTTATATTGATCTGTTTTGCTCTCTCTGTGGTACTTTTATATCTGCATGTGGTCTAACAAAGACTAAGAAATCCAATGTGAGGAATTGTTGGTGACATTTTCACATATTTTAGAAAACAATAGATGTTTACATGTTGTGTAATCTGTCTGAAAAAGCAGCAGGATCTTTGACCCCCCAACTCAGACACTATGAGAACATCTGTGTGTTTTCTCAATATTTTTTTGAAAAGCTAGTTTAATAAAGTTGATTTTGTGGTTTGTACTTGTTTTGTTTTGATGTTTTTACAAGCTTTACAACTAGTTAAACGTAGTTTTTCTATGGAAACATGCTGCTTGTTTACCCTCAAACATTTGCACAAAATAAGTGACGTGATGCAAAAAAGGAGCCTCCACCCAGCCAGCCGGCTCTGCTGTGATCGATCAGCTGATGGATGAATAACAAGCTGCTGCCTGAGCGGCTCTGTCTCGCTCTGCTGATGAGCCAATCCTCACATCCTGAGGAAGCGTTGCTGAAATGAGCTTCACGCTGATGAAAGAAGGAAGAAAATGACGGCCAGCTAATCCGTTGTGACACTTCAGGAGTACACATCTTCTGTAGGAAACTGGAATTCTCTGCGGGGTGCGCTGGAAAATATTTTCCGCTCACAAGATGAAGTGTGACGTGTTGCAGGAAGGAGGGAAAGATTAAGAACAAGATCATATAATAAAGTTCTTTACATATAAATTGGTTTAAAGATATTTTAGCACCAGATACTCCTATAAAATCAATATTCCAGAGCGACTGAAGCTTTACTTCTATAAATGAACTAGACATGGGTTTTTACAATGTAAAAACAAGTGTGCATTGCCATGCAGCATGTCATTGCAGCATGGCTTTGCCTGCAGCATTGGACTTGCAGAATGAACTTTGACCAAGTTCAAATATGTTTTCTATACCAGCTTGTGCCTGTCACATCAGCAGGTGTTTGTAATTAAGGTAATTGAGTGACAATATGAAGTTGGAAAAGATTTGTTGTTAAAGTTGCATTAGCTGGGTTTTTAACCCTGATCTCCCACATGAAAGACCATGACATAGACCATTAGACCGATGGAGCTTTGGCAGAAGGTGGTGGCAGGGGTTGGTTTGTATGTGTGCAGAAAGAGGCCACATTGCCAATGCAATTGTTGACACAGAAATGCATAATATTACAACAATAGAGTAATATTAGGACAATATTTTAGTAAAACATCAAAACACAATCATATTAGTATTGTAATCACTGAACTACTGAGTTTAAATATTATTAAAACTATGGGTCAGTACTGAGTATATACAGCAAGGGGCAGTATTGGACCAATACAAGGCTCCATTGACTGGCATTATATGATTTTAAACATTAATATTTCAAAAAGTATAAGTTGTACAGGCACCAAAAGGCATAGCCATCATCTGGCACAGGAGGTTTACAGATATAAATTACAATGGCAGCTCTAGGACAAAGTATGCAGGAGGAGAAGCGTGCCAAAGTGGAGATGACTTGGATGGGAAACGAATCACAATAGTGTGTATTGCATTGGCAATGCACACTGATTACCCTCAGTGAAACTAAGAAGAACATAATTTACTCGCTGAATTCACTTTGACTGTTTATCATTAATTATCACCACAGCATTAACGGCACATTAACGGTTTAAATAAATTACAAAATGAAGTTTGCATCATTTACTAATATTTTCCCCCCATTTCTTTGACTTACTATTTACCCATATGTCTGAAAAAGATCAACATTCAGCAGAATGTCTTTAAAGTGCTTCTTTTATACATAAGTACAGTGATTTTAGAGATTTTATATTTTAATTTTTGCACCTTTTTAATTCATCCTAATGGATGCAGTAAATTACCAATAACTATTTAAATTGAATTTGGGGATTTTATTTTATTATATTATTATTATTATTTTAAATTAATATATACAGTATAAAACTTTTTGAGCTACAAACTTTTATATGTAAAAGGTTTCTCTACCTGTTTGATTTTTCTCCACAGAAAAAAAATTGAGCCTTGAAAATGGAGAAAATGTGACTCTCCACTATTACTATACACACAGGAAATTATGTTTCTCTATCCTCACAGGGACTTTGCATTAACTTCCATTCATTTTTCATTCATTTCTATGATCCTGAACCTAACATTCACACCTGAGTCCTAAACATAACCGCCCCCCCCACCACCACACACACACAAACCTCTAGATTTCCCAGACTTTCAGCTTCAAACCCACAGAACACCCAGTATTGTTTGAGTTCATTAAACAAATGAACAACAATCATTAGTCTCTTTTTATCCCTTCATAACCACATAACTACGACATTGTTGTTGGCATTTTCTCAAAACCATTAACAGTCAAAGTGATACTTGAGTAAAAGTACAAGTGTCTTATCATAAAAATACTTTGGTAAAAGTTAAAGTCTTCTCTAAAAATATTACTTGAGTAAAAGTCTTATCTGATATTTTTTGTACTTAAGTATCAAAAGTAAATTTCTGACACAAACTCCACTTAAGTATTTAAAGTAAAAGTACTGAGTAAAAGTAAAAGTGAGCAGTTAGATTTTCCAAAATGACATTTATTAGGAGGTGACTTCTCCAAAAAATATTTTTTCTAACAGCCTGCAGCTGTGATGGGTTGTGTACAAGCTGGAGTCAGAATGGTGTATATTTATACTTCTCATCCAACCAATTAAATTCACTCTATCCAGGAGACACAATTTATCAAAACAGTATTTTTAAATATTAACAACTCGGAATAAAATACAAGTAACAACTTTCTACCTTTTTTTTAAAATGTAGTGAGTAGAAAGTACAGATAATTGTGTAAAAATGTAATGAGTAAAAGTAAAAAGTTTGCTGAAAAATAATTACTCAAGTAAAGTACAGATAACCAAAATTTCTACTTAAGTACAGTAACAAAGTATTTGTACTTAGTTACTTTACAACTCTGACCATTAATTCAAGCGATCATTTTGCGACCCCAAACTTTGACGTTTTAGGACCCGCACGGTGCACCCGACCCCTGCTTTGGGGACCCCCACTCTAGACTGAGACTCAATCACTGGACAGACAAAAAGAGAAGTTTCTCACATGGAAGGGGGGGATTGTTCTTGGGTCCAGAGCAGCAGAGGGACTCCTTGACCCAAATCGCATCAGATTTCAGTTTAGCGCAGTTTTCATTTCACCTGACGCACGGAGCAGCGGGGTTTTTCCGCTCACTTAAATCAGTTTTTACGCCACGTCTCCAGCTGTCAGAAAGTGGAGACGTTTAACAAGAAGAAGGAACCGTCCTGACCTTGAACAGAGCCGCATCCTCCGTCTGCTTGTAGTCCTTCTTGGCCGCGTGCTTCCAGGGGATCCTGAACATGGTCTTCTCCTCATCCTCCCAGCTCAGGCCCTCGAAGCTGCCGCTCTCTATCTGAGCGATCAGCCACTCTTTCAGGTGCAGCTTGGCTCCTTCTTCCATCTTCAGCTCATGCTGCTCCAGGAAAGCCAGAAAACAAACAAAACAAAAAAAAAAAAACACACAAAGAGAATCTGTTTTTATTGCGCGCTGCTGATGAAGCCCTCCGTTTAATGGTGATCACAGAGCAGCAGAGTGAACAAGTCAAATGATAAAAATGAAGAAAAGTCAAACATACAGATCTGAGTTTTAAAGCAGAAGTCAGAAAGTTTGGTGCGCTCTTACAAGTGAAAGCGAAAGCCTGGTTGGTTTCTGTACTTTCGGTTTCCCCTGCTGGCTGTTAGGAGACAAATCAGTTTCAAGTAAAGTGTTTGAGTCAGGAGCAGACTTTAAAGCTGACTTAAAACAAACATTTAGTTTGTAGATGATCTTTTTTCTCCTTTGGAAGAACTGATCCTAAAACACTCAAACGTGTGAATCTGTGAGATCATTTTTAAATTGTCCAGGAAACTCAGCTTAAGTAGGATATATCTTATTGACAAGAAAGCACACAGACAGGCGCTCGCCCAGCCACTCATAGCGAAACGTTTTCGTGAAAACGAAAGTATGTGGGTGTAAAGGTTCAGTTTTTTTTTTCTTTCCGAAGCTCCTCCACGCTGAAGATTTTACTGTTGCTAAAGACTAAACACCGATGAAGATAAGCACCGTCTATTTAATGAAAAGTGGTGAAGTATTAAAAAAATATATTGTTATAATAAAAGAAAGCTGCAGTTCAAAGCTTCTTCCAGCAGAGGGCAGCAGATTCTCACAGTAAAACATTGAACACATTGAGCAGGTAAAATGTCCACAGCTTCAGTAGTAATTCACCACTTTTTAAAAACATTAAAACAATTTACTTTATGGGAATTTATTCAAGCTGGAAACCCGTCTGAAAAAAAATCAGGATTGTCACGATGAAGCTTCTAAACAAGGGCGTCACTAGGAAAGAGGCTCAAGGGGCCATGGTCTGGTTTATACTTGAACAAGACCTGAGACACCAGATTATGTCATTTCAGACGTGTTTGACTAAAGGCCTCCACATACTCCATCCAAAGTCGAATAGTTGATTCACGGTGACGTATCTGTCTGTTAGGAACATATTTTGTGAACCTCTGGATTAATCAAAATTCTCAGAAAGTCTGTGCATCCACAGTTGACTGACTTAACTTAAGACAGCCACCAGAGCCAATCAACTTCAAGTAGCTTAAAGTCACCTCCAACATGAACTCTGATCTGACCTCGTGACCTATTTCTTTAAAACAGAGGTGCCCAAACATTTTAGCCGAGAGGGCCGAAATGAAAATCTATCCACGGCTGTGGGCCAAATGCTGTAATATAATACATGAAATACAAATACTTTTTAAGTAAAGTTCTTTATTTTTACAGATTAAGCTAGCAGCCAGTGCAATGGCCCTCTTTTGTTTTAGTCATGCACTTGGAGAAAGTCTGCCTTACGCTCAAGTAGTAAAGGCTCATAAGACATTTCATAAATGGATAAAATATAAATTTTTGTGGCCTTATAAAGTGTGCAAATCTACATGTGGGGTTAAATCTGATGTAAAGATCTCTTGTTGTTACTTTATGTTTCCCGTTTAATCCTAGTATCAAAGATAAAGTCAGCACCATGAATGAAAACTACCTTCAGCCCTTCTGTGTAGTCATTTGACCAATGGAAATACTGTGTTTTTACAAAGGATGACAGGTTAAAACCTTGTAAATTTGGCAACTGTTGGTGGGCCAAATCAAATGGCTTGGCGGGCCGAATTTGGCCTGCGGGCCCCCCTTTGGGCTCCTCTGGTTTAAAACTTCAGCATAAAAGCCTGCGACAGTGTGTTCCCTTTTAAGTAATTCTAGCTTTAGTTATTAATTTGATTTTAAGAGATGAAAGGACAAACTTCAGTGTTGAGTAGTGATTATGCTGATGCAAGTGTGGAATTTTAACATTAGAAGCCAAACATAAATTCTCTTCTTCTTTTGGTTGCTCCATTAGCCTAAATACAACAACTGAATAAAACTCCTGTTATGTTATTATCCAACATTAACTGGTACCCATGTTTCTTTTTTTTGATCAGTAAAGGCATAAAAGATTCCCGGCTCCCCTTCAAATGTCTTTTAAAACAAACAAAATAAACATGGATTACAGAGCAACCACTGTACCAGGGAACACAGGGATCCGAGGAACAAAGTAACAAAATACAAATACTTTGTTACCTTACTGAAGTAGAAATTCTGGTAAACTATACTTCACTGGAGTAATAATTTTTCAGTTAAATTTTTCCTTTTACTCCTTCCATTTTAAAAACATAAAGTGTGTTTCTTTCCTATCAAGGTTTGTCAGCATTCACAAAAAACAACTATTCAGATAAACTGTGCCTCCCACTTAGAGTGAATTTAATTGTGGTTGGATGAGAAGTATAAATAGATACCATTCTGACAACCTGTAGGTTTGTACACAATCCATCACACACAATTCATGTCTCACCCCAGCAGGACATGTCAGACGTATGTAGCCGAGTACAGTGGTTCCCAAACTTTTCAGCGTTTAACCCACAAAATAACAGTAGCAGAGACCTGTGCCCCCAACTGTTTTTGGATGATAAACATTTGTATCAGGTCAACAAAACATGGGCATAGTAACAATATTTATTATACTACATTTATCCATTTCAAATATACTAACCTCTCTCCTTTGTAACAACTAAGGCAAAAATGTCATTAATTCAGAAAATCTTTTCAGGACCCCACCTTGATGTTTCAGGACCCCACTTTGGGTCCCGACCCCAACTTTGGGAAGCACTGGCCTAGTAGATTATTGTGGCAGAGATAAATCTGCAGCTGAAACAAGAAGCCTGATGCATCCCAATTTCAAAACCAACATTTTAATGTAACATCTTGTTATTATGGCCTTTAAATGTACTGTATTTTTGGGGAGGTGGGGTTGTGTACTGTAGGCCCCTGTGGCACAGCCTAAGCTTTTGTTGTTCATGGCATTTTTAAATTTATTTTAAAAGATTTATTACGTTTACATTACATTACATTTAATACTGTGGTGTAGTGGTAGAGCAGCCGGCTTTGGGACCTGCAAGTCAAAGGTTCAACTCCCCGCCATGAGTGCTGTGTGAATGGATAAATGAGGACACAGATTGTAGTGTGAAGAGTTTTGAGTATCCTGGTTGGGTATAAAGGCACTACACAAGTACAGAAGATTTACCATAAGTAGTTTTAAAACCAGTAATTTTATACTCTTTCTCAAAGGTGTATAATGAAGTACATTTACTTTGTTACTTATGTAATTTTTTTTTTGATGTTCTGGAATTTTACCAAGTATTTTTTATCATAACTTTTACTTTTATTTCAGAACATTCAAAACATAAAAAGATGCTTACTTCTTTACTTTCAAATTAAAGATCCCATTACATGCTGCCAATTTAAATATGACCAGAACTCATCGTGGAAGTGGTTGGTAATGCACTCTAAAAAAAATGAAGTGTTAAATTTACATAGCCAAGTTCAACTGGATCCACTAAACTAAATGTCAAACCTAGGCCCGCGGGCCAAAAGTGGCCCTTGACAATATTTTATGTGGCTTGCGAGAGCGTCAAATGTGTATTGTCTTAAAATAAGCGTATGCTGCTTTAAAGCCAGCATTGACCATAAACAACATCTCCCATTACAGAAGTCGAATATACTGCATTACCTGTGAAATAACATCATCCCACCACTAGGTAGCGCTGCACAAAGTTCAAAAGAAGCCAGCAGTTGTTGAAATTTGCCAAATTTCCATTTAGCTGTAGGCCTATTTTTCATCGGATTATGAAAATAAAATATTAAAATACAATCTTTTAATTGTATTTCTATCAAAAGTAAAAGTCTCTCTGATGGACTTGTGACCTGTCCAGGGTGTACCCCACTCCTCGCACTGTGACTGGTGGATATGGGCACCAGTGACCCTGAAAGGAAGAAATGGGTATAGATAAAGTATGGATGGATGGATGGATGGATGGATGGATGGATGGATGGATGGATGGATGGATGGATGGATGGATGGATGGATGGATGGATGGATGGATGGATAC
>NW_013952472.1:1286709-1291807 GCF_001266775.1 Austrofundulus limnaeus
GTTGGACAGGTGTACCTAATAAAGTGGCCGGTGAGTGTATTTCTGTATTATTTATTCTACACTTACTCAGTCGTTCAGCTGTTTCTATGCACACAAAAAAACAACAACAACATAGACCTCTGTTGTTGTTTGTTAGCGGTGCTCAGCCATAGCAATAAGATGAGCAATGTGATGTTCTGTGTTTAATCCAAGATAAAAACGAAACGTTGAAGGTAATTACAACTGGCCCTTTGAGGGCCACAATAACGCTCATGTGTCCCTCTGTGAAAACGAGTTTGACTCACCTGCTCTAAACTGAGTTGAGGAAATGTAAAGCAATTTACTCAACTCAATTTAGTGGAACCAGTTGACACAACTTGGTTCAGTAAATTAAATATTTAATTTCTTACAGTATGTGTGTAAATACTTGTACTTTTTTCTTTCCCGATTATTGTGTTTTAAGTACTTTTCTTATCAGTGAAATTCATTTTTACCAAAGTCGTTTTCTGTTAAGGTATTTTTACTTTAACTTAGTTATTTTGTTCCAATTACCAGTGGTGGGATGTAACTAAGTACAAGTTCTAAGTACATTTTTCATGTATCTGTACTTTACTTAAGTAGATTTCATCATGGGTACTTTTTACTTTTGCTCCACTACATTTTACATGAAGTATCTGTACTTTCTACTCCACTACATTTCTGCAATGCGTTGAATTACAAATTACATTCATGTCATGTTGCATTGCTTTTTTTGTTCGTTTGTTTGTTTGGTTTAAAAGTAATCAGTGGCGAGAGGGGAATTTCTGTAATTGGTCCAATGAAGCACTGCAAAGCAGGAAAGTACCATTAGATCCTCCTTCAAAAAGAAAAAAAAGCGGAGCGATTCTGCATCACCTGGAGCAGCAGCAGCAGCAGCAGCAGCAGCAGCAGCACATTGGTTTCCACAAAGGAGGAAATGTGCCACTCATTGCCTTATTTATTCAAGTTAACTGGTTCAAAAAAACGACTTGTTGAGATTTGACAAAGGACGATGGTGGCAAATTTACATCTTCTGTAGCTGTTGTCACAATCTGTGATGATGCACAGAATCACACCAAGTGTGAACAGTGTCACAGAGGGTAAACACAAACTGCAGCATTGTTCACTAAAATCGCACACCATTGATGTATTTAAAATATACATAGACACACTTCATAATATTGTAGACCATTAGGGAATACATTAAGGAAGTGCTTTTACTTTTAATACTTAAGTATTTTTAAAAGCAAGTACTTACTTACTTTTACTCAAGTAAAAATGTTGATGTGGTACTTTTACTTTTACTAGAGTACATTTTTGTCTGTTTATTTGTACTTTTACTTAAGTACAGTGTTTGAGTACTTTCTCCACCACTGCCAGTTACTTTAAACACCCCTGATCTTTTTAAACCCTACTTTCTATAATTCTACTTGAGTAATGAATATGAATGCTTTTGACACTTCTGCTGGGAAACATAGGTAATTGAGAACATAGATACTAGGAAACATCGATGCTTGTGAACATAGGTACTGGGAAACAGAAATGCAGAGAAACACAGAGATGACCCTCATTTCAGTTAGCTTGTTAGCTTCAAACTGCAGTGTTGTTTAGAGAACAATCTACAACAGAAAGCCTCAAAACTCCACTTCTAAAGATCTGAAAATGAAAATGAACTAGATAAATTGCATTTCCTGTGAAAAAGCTAGTGTGAATGGCTGTTGCTGAAAACTTTAGCTGAAAGCTGCTGAAATTGAGCTGAAAATGATTAACAGCAAAAGTATTATTGTAAGTTAAATTTGTGAATCTGAAAGAAGCAAAAAAAAAAAGGCAGAAATTCAGAAATTATAGCTGAATTAGCGTAAAAAGCTAAAATAGCTGAACATGACAGAAAGCAACTGTAAGAAGCATAAGTTGAAATAGGACAAAAAAAATTGTGGAACAAGAAAGGGACCAAAAAACATACAGAAGAAAAAATGATCTCATCAGTGTGAATCGCAGATGAGCTTTTAGATATAAAACACAGCTTTGTCTTATGTGTTGTGTGATGAATATAATGTGTTTTACAGCCCATCCAGGCCTCCTGCATTACTTTTCATAGGTCGTCTATAAGCGATGCGTTCAAAATGATGTCACCATCAAAGACAATGCAGACTGTTTGAGTTAAAGAGGGTGTTTCCCTCCACCTCGGTGTGCTTTACAATAAACAGCCTGTGCAACTGTGCAGTCATTCAGAGATAAAGAACCCACATCCACTTCAGAGAGATAGACCAGAGCTGCAGGAGGGAAGTTTCAGTTCACGTTCTGGAAACAAGTGATAGATCTCAGGTCAGCCAGTGAGAGATGACGCTTCAATCCAGACAATTAGTTCAAGAACATGTCAGCAGTTGCATCACCATGTGTCTGTCTCCAATCGGACAGTAAGATTAAACAATAAATCTCAGCACGTTTCTTTTTTCCCCCTCCTTTTTCTTTTCAGTTTTATTGTAACAGTTCAGCAGTAAAAACATGTGGAGAAATTGGAACAGCTTTGCCTCCTCTCAATAAATAGACCTTAAAAAATGGCAGATTGTATTACAGCAGAGACACCTGAAAATGTTTGAGAACACATCGTCCATTTTGTTGTTCTACAAAGCGTTTCTGATGCAGGATGACACTCTGATCACGTCCTCGCAGCTTTTATCAACAAATCCAGGCAGCGTTTCGTACAGCAACATAAAATACACAAATCTAAGTGACATCCCGGAAAATAAATACACTTGCTTTTTGAATAAAAAATATTTACACAGTTTTATACATTGAAGGAGTAAAGTTCTTTTTTTTCCTTCTCCTCTTTCAGTCTCATTGAACAAATATAATGAACTACAATAACAATCAGAATCACTGACAAAAGCTCGTTGACTTAATGAAGGATACAGTTCATGTTTTTTAAGTATCTTGTACACACAGTAGAACGCACAAACGTGAATGTGTGTGTGTTTGTGTGCATTTACAGGGAAACTTGCTCTAATTTAAAAAAGGCCTGTAAATCACGTTTATTACCAACAAAATGTACAAAGATGAGCTACTGATGAATATTCCTTCAGTTCTTTCACTGTGCACGCTAAAAACAACAAAACATGAGGTTTATTTAAAAGATGAATCTCTGGCTCTGTTAAAAAAAACTATCCTGAAATGGTTGAGTCAAATTTTTCAGATATTACTAAATCAAATAGAAAAATAATAATAACTTAAGTCAAAAACACATTTTTATTATCCCATTTACAAAACAAAACCTGCACTAATAACTCGGCAGTATCGTGTCGTCTTTAAAGAACAGTTCACATGTTTTAAAGTGAAGTTCTGCAGAAAGTTTGTGATCAGGAGTTTAGAGAAACGGGTGCTGGGGCATTAGGTTTCCTGACGCCTTCTTTCAGCCGGCGACGTCTCAGGCCACCATGCTGATCTTTGAATTCGCCAAGAGATGTTCACGGGGTGTAGATGGGGGTCCTTCGAAGGACACAGCCCCTGACGCCGGACAAAGTCGATCTCCATTCCCAGTTGGTTTATAACTATCTTTTTACTTATGTAAATGTCATAAACTTCCATAAGCTTTTGAATTGGCTTAAAGTTTCAATGCCTTCTTCCAAAATCCCACCTAAAAGCCTGTTTGTGATCAGTTGATATCTCACCTGCTGGAGATTGTTGAGTTCACAAACAACTCAGATCTAAAGTGGTTCATGCAAATACGGTTCACTATAACTTTACCGTCTGTTTCCCATCATACTGTTATTCTGCCATAATTGTGGTATTCCTGCTGGAAGTGTCTCAGATTGACTAGAAAGCACTACAGCTAGCTGCTGCTGTTCATAGTTAGGCTTGCAAATAAATGAAGACATCTACGGAAGTCTCCATCCAGCCTTTTTCTGTACCTGCTTTTTCCTTTCTGGGTCCACAGGGAGCTGGTGCTTTTCTACAGGGGCGGTTAGGGGAGTAGTCCTGGGAGTTGCCGGTTCGATTCCCCGTTCCAGCTGTCTCAGCCGCTGTGTCCTTGCGCAAGACACTTAACCCCTAATGCCTCTGATGTGTGTCCCATCAGTGTATGAATGTGACTGGCACTGATTAGTCTCCATAGATGATTGTGCGTTAGCTTTGTAAAGATCTGTTAGAGTGCTGTGTGAATGGGTAAATGAGGACACAGATTGTAGTGTGAAGCTTTTTGAATATCCTGGCTGGATAGTAAGGCACTATACAAGTACAGTCCATTTACCATTTATCTCAATGTGTGAGAGGCGAGGTACATCACAGATGTAAATAACATTTTAACGTAAAATGAACAACATCAGATTAAAAAAAATGGCTTCCCATGAACTGTTGTGAATTTTTTTAAACTTGGAATCATTTTATAATGGTTGGTTTTGTCCCCTCTTGTACCGTTTCCTCGATTTGGTCATGTCTAAACTCTCTCTAAACTGAATTTGTTCAACTATCTATTTACAACAGGTCAGATATTTTTTGGTTGCAACCTTTCCACAGAACCCCACTTTAAAATATCTGAACTGTTACTCTAACGACAACTTTAAGATCACAATAAGCAGCAGTTTCCTCAGTAAATGATGAAATAGTGTTTACATCCAGTAAAAGATTGGAGAAGAAGGTGATCCTTATGTTTACTTTAACTGAAATCAAATGCATTCTCCTTCAGTTAAGATGGAGTCTGATTGCTAAGAATATTGTTTATCATTATTCTTTACAAAGCCAGAATGTTCAGCTGTTAAAAAATGTTTTGTGTCATATTTGTCACATATTAGTTGAATTCTCTTTTGTTTGGCAATGACAAGTTTAAAGGGACCCACGATTAGTTGTAACATTAGACTTTATTTGCTAAACATTTATTTTAACTGCAAAATTAAGACTGTAAAAATACTGTAGGCTGTTTAGTTTTGTAAATTTTTAAACTAAAAGTTTAAAAATATATTATACGGACGGGGCCATTTTATTTACACACAAAGTATTCTGGGTAAATGATGACATGGATAGGTCCTCGGTGTGAGCGAGCTATATCCACCCTGAAGGTTAATCTTGGACAATATCTGATGATCGACTCTTTTAAATGAAACCAGAG
>NW_013952472.1:1294133-1306750 GCF_001266775.1 Austrofundulus limnaeus
TCTTGACCGTTTAGCGTTAGCCGTTAGCTTCACCAGCCGATCACACGGTCACGTGGTTTCTGAGCACTCCAGCTGTTATATATATCTCCATGGTCTCACCTCTGTGCTTGCCTAATCCAGGGTTTCAGGGTCAGGTGGGGTGTACGCTGAACAGGGTCACCAGACCATCACAGGACCAACACTGAGACCCACAGGGCAAACCGCGCATGTACCCTCACACATAAAATCAATCTGACCCACTAATGAGCTTAATGTGTGTTTTTAAATTGTGAGAGGAGACCAGAGAAAACTTCCACACAGAAGTAATGACAATAAACCAATTTGTAGTTTTGTTGAGCACGGCATTGTGGGTAGAGTTCAGAGGTTATTCTATAAACACAAATCAGCAATGTTATTAAATTTGGTGGATGCAGCTGCGTTGCAGAAAACTTTCTTTCTGAGAGGTGACAGACTTCTTTGAGTCTCTTAGCTGAGATTGAGCTGAGGATTGTGTAGTACAGGTAAGATGCTGCATGCTCATAAAGATTTCACACAACCCTAGTTATGCCTGTCATGCCACAGTGTGAAGTTTTGTGACAAATGTTTTTGGATGTCATGAAGAGAAAAAATTTAAACTTGGGCCACCTAGATAAAAGTCACTCCCCAGTCTTTGAAATGAATGGGTTTTAGCTCACGGATGAATGTTTTTTATGCTTACTTGAAATGCAAAAAGACATTTTATTCTGACAACATTGTTACTGAAATAGTTTAATTGAGGTATGGTTTCTGTACCTGCCATCCCAAGTCTCGGAAACTGACATAAAGTTCATGTTTCTTGCACGCCTGCTTCTGATCAGTGCTGCTGTTTTCTGGAAAATAAAAAAAGAAAGAAAGAACAAATAGATTATGTTTTATTATCCCATTTAGAAACAAGAGCAATTATTTAGCACAGTCAAAGCTTAAATGGGGAAGAATGATGAAGAACAGACCACAGCGCAGCGGGTATTATTCTTAACAACATTAACGTTAAAGTAACGGCTCCAGATGCGTTTTAGTGAGTCGTTCGAACGGGCCACCCTGACTTCAGGGAACTCTTGCGGCTTCCACTGAAACAGCGTAGCTTAGTCAGATTTATTGTATTTTTTTTCCTTTCTCCACTCATTTTAGCTCTCCGTTTTCTTCTAACCAAGTAAAAAAAGAAGAAGAATCTGTTTCCCATCCGTCTGTATCTTTCTCCCCTCCTGGTGACCAAGCAGGGCTCTGTGGTACATTAGTGCTTGAAAGGGTGTTCACATGGGAACTGATTAGGAGCGACTGGTTCTCATCATGGAGCTAAAGAACCACTGGTATCCAAAGATCCAAACAGACCCATTTGGCCCATGTGTCCAGAGCCTGGTTGCCCCACAGCGCACCACAGATGTGTTCTGCCATAAAAGCCTGCGGTGCCTTACCTCCACACAGGGAACTTGGCCCCAACTGCTCAGTAATGCTTGAGTAAATAAACAAAAGACAGCAGAGGGATTTTTGAGGCTGTGCAGTCTAATGTTTCAGCGTTCCACATAAACACAGAACAAAACAACGGAAATGCACAAGCTCTGGTGTTTTACTTGTTTAACTGTGTGCACAGAGAGCATACACTGATGCTTTTCTAATTTAAGTGTGAATAAATTCTAAATTCTGTGCAAATTAGCAGTGAAAGTCTGCAGAACCCCACTCCCGCTTCACCTGCGATGCTAGCCACTCTGAGCGCCTCTTGGTTCTTCGCAGCTTTGGCTCGGTTGGGGTTTCGCTGTTTGCCCCCTCCTGACGCCGAGCGGATGCTTCGCAGGTGCACCTCTGTTGCTTTGAAGAAGGCCACCATGAAGGGCTGTTTATTCTGGGGTCCGTTGCGACCAATCAGCCCTGCCACTCGAGGATTGATGCTCTCTCCTGAGGGGTGGGGTGGGGGAAAAGGAAAAGAAAGAAAACAGAACAGGTGTCAGCAACAAAAATAATGGCTTTGTGCCTTCGGAGAGAGCGCTCATTTAAAAATCAAATAAATATGTGTGTGGTCGGCATGCCTCAGTTTAGATATTTGTGTGCATGTGGTTCTTTTCTAAAACCTCTATGTGGGTCTGTGTTGCTACTTCCTACACTCACTGACAAAAAAGCATGAAGCACCCAGGAGAAATGATCTGATTTGATCATAATTTCATACAAAGGTAGACTGACAGTTAGTGTTTAAACTATTTAACTTGCAAGGAGCTGCTGTACAAACAGCTGAATTCTTATGAGGCTAGGTGGACATTTTGCGTAAAACAAATGTTACTTGATGTTGGAACCAGTGTGTGCCTAAAGGTACACTGTGCAAAAAATGCATTATGTGAGAAAATTGTCAGAAAATCTGTCATAGATGTATATTTGCCCTTTTGCGATTACTATGATTAGTGCTGCGTAATGATGATGATGATGTATATTTATGTCTCTGCGTTTATCACTATCACCTGTAAGCGCACATGTAACATCACAGAGGAGCGGCTCACTCCTAGACAAGGTTTAACTTCTGTTGTGCGGAAATAATTTGGCTTTGTGAAGTGTGACTATTTGCAAGATGTGCAAAGGCAAAGTGAAGACAATACACAGAAACACTACAAGCTTGTTTGATCACCTGGAACACCACCATAAACCAGAGTATGAAGGAAATGAAAATATGCAGACCGAGGCCATGTCAACTACAACCAACTCTCATCCAGTGAATGGTGGAAACAAATCTACTCAGCTGAGAATCCATGATGCACTCAGTCAATCTGTCTCTTTTGAGCGTCATAGTAAGAGCTGGAAGGAGATAACATGTGTCGCAGCCGTGGCTGGTAAAATGAAGAAGTTACTAATGACTTGCAAGTTAATTTTAGAACACAGGGTAACCGAGTTAGAGTCAACAACATGCAAAGTCCAAATACCATATTATTTTAATCGTTATATTAATAGTTATCAGTTAAATACGACAAATGATTTTTTTTGCCAACATTGCCCAACCCTACCTGAGGGCACCTATTTACAGTATGTCATGAAGGTTCTGTTTGCCTGAGACAGATCACAACAATGAAAGATGTATTTTGAACCAAGCATTACAGAAGCACATGACAAACACAGGTGCTTGACTCTTTACACCATGTAATTCTGCACCATGACCATGACGACTCATTAGTGGCCTGATCTACTAAAGATTTGCTTGGATAAAAACACGTGCAAACTTGATAGCACGCAAAGCTGATCTACTAACCTTGCGCACCGAGGATTGCGTCTATCAAACGAGCAAAATAGCACCCGCAATCCATTTAGCGTCTTTGCCTTCATGACAATGCAGAATATATGGTGATTATATGCAAAATACTGGAAGGAAGATATACAAATGTAATCATTTAGTGTCCGTAGTGTGATTTAGCAAACCTGAAACAGATTATGATTGCTCTTTTTGCATCTACACTTACGTTGTTTGCGAGGTAGGTGCAAATTGGCACAGAGTTGAAAACAAATGCGGGTGGCATTGGTACAATAATGACGAAGGAGGGAGAGAGAATGTTCTGTGCAGTTGTCAACATATTTGGACTGTCAGAAATAAAATCAATAGAAACACACCACCTATCCCAGTGGTTTACAACCCAATTTCCTCAAAGTCCCGTGGTTTCTTACTTACAAACCTTAATTTAGAAACAGAAGAAAAAGAACTAAGTTTTAAAGAGTTTTAATTATTCAAATTTCAAATGGACTTTTTTGTTGGGGGTTGGTGTGGGGGGTTGTATAAAAACAATGAGCCAGGTTGAGAACCACTGGTCTATCCAACAATCCCATTTTTGAGCTGCTGAAGGATCTAAAGGCTTATTTGGAACCAGTCACAAACAGAAGCCATGTCATATCTCCTATGCATTATCTTGCATCTGGATCATTTGCCTCCACCATCAAGACCTTCAACTCCATGGCTTCGAACTTCATTTCTCTTTTACGGCCACTCTGCTCTGCCAAATTCTCCGTGGTGACAGCCATTAGCACACGCAAAATCTTTATTTCAACAGAGCAGTGCCCACCACTTTTGCATCTTAGTAGATCACCTGCACCACGCCCACTACTAGCAATTTTTCATTTTCACGTGCAGTTTAGCGTTTGCTATTTGGTACGTATATTAGTGGATCATACCCTAGGAGTTTATCGTCTCAAGTACAGGCTGCCATTAACACCAGAGTGTAAACAGCTGCTTTAGGAATGGTGCCATAACTAATAGGCATGGACTGATGATAGAGGGTGTTGTGTCAAAGTCAGCAATGAACCTCAGTTCTGCATTACTACATATGACCGTTGTGTACTCTAAAGAAGAGGCACACCATTGTTACTCCAGGTACCGTGGTTTGGGGGAACTACAGGGTCGGACTTTAGGTCACCCCTGGTAATGATTCAAGGGACCCTGACAGCCCAGTACTACACCAATTACATCCTGTGTCTGAATGTCTTACCTCTCCTGAGACCAACAGCATGCCTAAACTGCCATTATCCAGTTGATCTGATCACTGCAGTCAATTCACATAACCCTTTGATATGTCTTATTTTATCTTATTTTACTTTACTTCTACCACTTCATTAACCTGTTTTTGGTGAGTCCATTTAAAAAAAACTCTTGTTTTGTAAAGTCCTTTTCGGTTTTGCCCTCATCCTCTCTCCACCTTCTCTGTCATTGTCGGCGACAGGATTTCCCCTGTGCTTGTCTCTGCATGTTCCCTCATAAAGCTTCATAACCTACAATCACAAGCTGATGAATACAGAACAAAACTTCCCACAAGTTGAAAGCAACAGTGTCTCTTTTCGTCACCTAACAAGTAACATCCTGCCATCCCGTGAAAGACGCTATTCTCAGCACGCTACGCCGTGTTTGTCGATAAAGTTTCCCACTGACAAAATGTTTGTGTCTCCAGACTGCGATAGCGGAGTCTATTTACTGCATGCCTGCTAATGATGCTGAGGGTATGACGGATGATGGTGGTGGTGGTGAGTGGCTGCTGCTGATGGATGAGGAGCAGGGTTTGATTTATCTTTTCTTCGAACACATTTAAAAAAAACATCAGATTCTGCTGGGTTTTTGTAGCTGAGCTGCAGACTCAAACTCATCCCACGTATTTGTTTTACTGCGGTACATGCAGCTTGCACGGGTTTGTTTGGACTTGAATCCAGCTGGAAGTTTATTCTGGGGACATTTTATGAGGTACTGTGGTAACTGGTAATGACCTTAACCAAATGAGATAAATACTTTAGGCTAAACATATGCAGACTCTGACACCATTTTTGTTATTTTAGCCGTTTATGAGAAACAAATCCTGGAATGAATGTAAGCTTGTGGAGGGAGATACAATTTTCTTCATTTGAACATTTTGCTTTGGTTTGTTTTTTTAGCATGAAACTTTTTGAATATTGAGAAATTAAGAAAATCTTGTGGACTGAAAGTTCAAATGAGAAATAAATGTCAAAATAATAAATACCAAAATATATTTCTAATCTGTTTAATGTGTTGTGGACCTAATAATAAATTTTAAATAAAATAGATGATTGTGGCCCATCACATGAAACTGAAGATTATGTCAAATTTGGTTAAAAGGACATTTTGAGATTCCTGCATTTTAAGATCAATTTTGATACCTGGATCATCCTGGAGTCATTTGGTCT
Organism: Austrofundulus limnaeus; assembly: GCF_001266775.1. NCBI lineage: Eukaryota > Metazoa > Chordata > Actinopteri > Cyprinodontiformes > Rivulidae > Austrofundulus > Austrofundulus limnaeus. The sequence continues at coordinate 1,299,801 of NW_013952472.1, forward strand.
GAATCCTATTTTAAGGTTATTCTAATGGGGAAGTTTTGCTGTCATTTAAGAAAAGAAAATCTCAAACAATATTTGGATATTGAGATTTTCTCAGCTGGAAAGAAATAAAATCTTTGCTATAGCTTGCAAGGAAAATGACAAAAATGTAAGGCTTTTCTGCTCAAAATCGTGTTTTTTTTTTGTTGCTACTGCTCAAAAAAGGCCCTCATTTTTTTATATTATAATTAAGATAGTTTTTTTAAATGCTCCATTGATTATATTTTGACAAAATGAAGTTGTTGCAAAAGCTTTAATCAATGCACTAAAGCTGCTTATTTGTCCACATAACATTTTAAGACCTAATTCTTGATTCGATGTGATGAATGGATGGATGGATGGATGGATGGATGGATGGATGGATGGATGGATGGATGGATGGATGGATGGATGGATGGATGGATGGATGGATGGNGATGGATGGATGGATGGATGGATGGATGGATGGATGGATGGATGGATGGATGGATGGATGGATGGATGGATGGATAGATGGATGGATGGATGGATGGTGCACTTGTGTAGTTTAGGCACAGATGTGTGCAGCCACCTGTTTATTTTTGTCCTGCAGTGTTTTGTTGCACTTCCGATCAAGACTTGACTTTTTTTTATTATTTCTTGGTTGTTACTGTAAAAATCTCATCCTACTACAAACATTTCTGTGCTATAAGTGACAGAAGAAAATCGTACCACTCGTGCTCTCCAGGGCCAGCTGTAGACCCAGGTTTCTGCCTGGGTTCAGGACCCAGTGATTACTGGTGGCGGTCACGTCAAACACCAACCAGCCCTCCTCCACTGCCCAGATAACTCTGGAGTCCAGCTGAAAAAGATCCGACTCCCTGCAGAGGACGCAGAAGACATAAAGTTAGACTTCAACATTATGTGTACAGCATAAATGATCAAAACTGAAGCAAAAAGTTGTAGGTTGAGTCTGAGAGCCGTGTGGGGAAGACGAAGTAAAACAAAGAGACAGATAGATGGGAGAGAGGGAGGGAGGGCTCCAGATGGCGAGGCCCAGGGGAACGCTTCATTTTCTTAATTGACAATAATAGCTTTATAAACGAGTGGTCCTTTCATATGCTGCACACCATCCATCATGACTGGAATTCTGTGGCTGAACCAAAAAGCCAAAAAGGAGTGAGAGAGAAACAAACAAACCAAAAACAAAACACACAGCTGTGAAAGAGAGAGAGAGAAAAAAAGAAACCGTGTGAAAAGTTGTGAGGGAATTAGTGCGGAACCAAGTCAGAGTTCTTGTCCAACAGTGAACTTTGGGTTTTCTAATCTTTCCACAATTGAGACTAAAATCCCTTGTTCTTCCATGTGGCCATTCATGTATCCCGACCTATTTTCTGACTGAGCAGATAGTGTGTCACCGAGCCCTGGTCCATTCATGTACCCCGGCCTGGTTCTGGCAGAGGAATAAATGACCGTGTTGTTCCCTGCAGACAACAGGGACCTTTAGAGGACACGGTCTCTTCTCAGAGTAAAACACCTTCTGGACGAGATAGACCGCAGAAAAATGTCTTGCTCTATTCATTACAAAACACTTTTTAAAATGAGAGAATTTTACTCTATAATCCTTTTTGTTGTGATATTTATAGTTTTGAAAATTGAGAATCATTAATTTAACTGACAGCTACATGCTAAAAAATCATAAACCGAGTCCAACTTCCTGAGTGTTTAAGAGCCTTGAGTCTAAATGGTATGTTAGTCAACATCTGTCATGTAAAGTAGTAACAACCTCATTTATATGTTGAGAAACGACACAGTTGAAGTCATTTTGATAAATCTGTGAAAATGTTATTCACAAACCTCATGTGATATGATGTGCTTGGCTGTGTGTTGTGAATAACTCTCAGTCCCAAACAAATAAAACTTTAGCTCTTTACCTGTAAAACTGATGAGTTATAACCATTTTTATATCGGCTAATATCAATGAGCTTGAGCAGCCAAAAGTTGAGTTATAAATGCAAATCCAATAAATATTTATAGATTACGTGTTGGGGATAAGACTCAGCTACTACCACACCAAATATCAAGTCATCTGTAAAACAGACATAGCAATTTTCATGTTTTTAGGGTTTGTTGGCAGCCATCTTGAATCAATTTTTAGAAAGACATTCAATAATTACTTTTAGACATTTTCATTCCACCCACTGGTTTAAGAGATATTTTGCTAACAGAGAATCTGAGCAACGTGAATCCTACATGAAATCCTAATTGAAGCGTACCTGTCAGAGTGCTCCTCCAGCACCTGGTAGACGCTGATTCTGAAGGTCTCGTTATCGAAACGCTCGTGGATGAAGTCTTTATAAATGCGAAACTCAGCAGCCGTGACTGCCTCCCCCTCTGGGATTCGTGACAGATCAAATCTGAACTCTCGATGATGCCGCCGCACCGGGAGGAATTCCTTATCGTGCTCCACTGAAAAGCAAAACAAAAAAACAGGAAACAGATTATGCATCTTCAAACAGATTTTACTGTACACAGAGAGACTCCTATCCCTCTTTAAAAAGAATACAACACTAGTGTGAGCTCATAAAGTGTTTAAAAGCTTTTTGTGAGGCATTACGTTGCAACCTCCAGGGAAACAAAACACGTTTGCAAAGAAGACAGAGAAATAACTGGTCCTCTCGCAGATTATAGCTGAACTGATACTTTCAGCGACTCCATCGGCCTCAGTTCTTAGAAACAACTTGAGACCATCAGACTCAGGGTCAGAGCCTGATCAGACAGAGCACACATGTCGGGTACTGATTGGAGCGTTCATAAGAAGCGATGCATCTGGTGCACACTGAGCCATGATAAAGAGATGCAAGCAGACTCTGACAGCTTTATGAGCCCATTTCTTCCTTCTCTCTTCCTTTCATAGCCCCAGAGAGTCATCCGGTCTGCCCTTCATCTGGTTCTCATGAATCGGGGTTCCCATCCCCGCTCCCTCCCTGCTCTTATTGCTACACCCATGTTTTCCAGTCCCGCCTCCACAAGCCACCTCCTCCACGCTCCTTAGCCTCACCCTTCTTCCATCACAGCAGGGTGTCCCAGGGGTCAGTGGCTTGTATCGACGGAGTGTCACCCCACTTTTTTAAGCTGGTGCAGTCGGATCATAAGTAATTGATATATATGGGTGGATGGATGGATGGATGGATGGATGGATGAATGGATGGATGGATGGATGGACGGACGGATGGATGGATGGAAACATTTCAAAAATTTCTCAAACACACAAGGAAAAAATTAGCTTTATCAGTGAAATTGCGGCATCCGTGCCGAGTTCTGACTGACCTTCCTGAAATTTACTGAAGAAGCTGAAACTGAGTTGCTATAGCTAAAAGAAGTGAAATGATAGCTGAAAGCTAAATGTAGCAAAAGCCAGCTAAAAGTAGGGAAAAAACTAAAAGCTGAAAGTAGTTAAACATTTTCTAAAAACTGCAAAAGGTTAAAAAAATTAAAAGTAGCAAAAGGCTCGCTAAATTTTAAAAGTAGCAAAAGGCCAGCTAGTCGCTGCATAAGCACAAGTGTAGCTAAAAGCTAAACATAGCAGAAGGCTAGTTTAAAGTTGCCGAAAGGTAGCTAAAGACTGAAGGTAGAATTAGAAAATAAAGTAAATTTGCTGAAGCAGATTTCAAATAGAACAATGTTTCAAGAGATAATGTCTCAATGTATTTCTTTTAAGAAATAATTTGTAAATAAAAAAAAAACATTTGAAAAAAATATAAAAGTTATGAAAACCAAAAGTCCTGGAACTTATTTCTCTAATTGTTTTCTTTAATGAATAACTTAAAAAAAAAGAAAAGAAAAATACTTGCAAAAGTAGTTAGACTGAAATAAACGCACAGAAAAATAAAAAGCAGGAAAAATAATAATGTGAATTTTAAATCTATATTTCCACAATAAAGGGCAACAATCATTTCTAATAGCGTTCATAACATCCCTTTAATCTAGTTGTTTAGTGCTTAAGTCATCATAATAAAACTGCCTAAACAGTTCATCAGTTTGATGCAGAGGGTCCACCTACAACTGGTTTAAACAGTTTAGCTGAAGTTTAAGGTCATTAAGATTTAGTTTAACATTATAAATTCTCATGGATGCTCCCGTCCAGCACTTATTGCAAATTTACTATTAGACAGGCATTCTTTAAATGATCAACTTCACACAGAAGACGAGTGAAAGGAAAGCAGCCTGGGGTCCGACTCCCTCCTCTTGTTCTCTGTGCAGGTGCACTCCTTCTGCTCAGAAAGCCCGACTCCCGCTGCCAGTTTCATTCTCTTCCAAGCCGTGGCGGCAGTATGGCAGTCATTAGGCGAGGGGAAGAGGCAAAATCAAAGCTAAGTGGCTGCATTTATGATTTCCTGTGAGAGGAAGCGAGTAGCCATCACCCCACCTGTGTCGCACTCACCAAAAATATGGCGAACACGCCCTGTTGATGCCGTACGAGGCCCTCACCCTGAGTCAACGCCTAAATCGGTTGCAGCTCTCCACACACAGGCTGGTGCGTCACTGCAGAGTCGCACAATCATTACGGGCTGCTGTGATCCATAATTAGAAATGCAACAACAAACACATGGAGAGACACAAACACACACTTAGACAGCGAGTTGGCCACACACGTGCAAATCAGCCCACTCAGAAGGCGAGATGACAGTCACTCACCCGTCTTGCGAGTATTACACACCTGCTTACCAGAGGGCTATTTCACAAGCTCTCAGCTAACATCTTGTCTTGATTTATGGTTGCAGATGCCTTTTTATGCCCTCACACAGAAGCACAAACTAAAAAAAACATGTTTTTAAACTGCCTAACATCCCTTAAAGGAACGCATATTGTCCACCGCCTTTCATGCTGAAAATTAGTTTAAAATCATCTTATGCCAGCCATTTTGGTTAAGCCTTGAAAGTAACATTAAGCTCAATCTGATGCCATTTCTCAATGATCTGGTTGCACTTGGAGTATATGTTTTACCAGACTTTCAGCTACTACTACGCCAGACTTTAGTGCTGCATCTGTAAAATTCACTGAGACGTAGCCATTGTTGCTAACAGACAAACAGGATTGTCTCGAATGCAAAGGTTTTAAGCAGAAATAGAGCAAAGTCAGTTGTGATATGTTGGGGACGGGACAATCCACAGCTACTTCAACATCTGCAAAATTCACTGCAGTATAACCCCTTTTGTGTAGGATAAAGTTAATTAACTGTGGCAGCCATCCCAAATTGGTTTGACTCCAAATGTTAATCATGTGTTGACGTACAGTCATGTACAGGTCCTTCTCAAAGAATTAGCATATTGTGATAAAGTTCATTATTTTCTGTAATGTACTGATAAACATTAAACTTTCATATATTTTAGATTCATTGCACACCAACTGAAGTAGTTCAAGYCTCTTATTGTTTTAATATTGATGATTTTGGCAAAAAAGTAAAGAAAAATCAAAAATCCCTATCTCAMAAAATTAGCATATTTCATCCGACCAATAAAAGAAAAGTGTTTTTAATACAAAAAAGTCAACCTTCAAATAATTATGTTCAGTTATGCACTCAATACTTGGTGGGGAATCTTTTTGCAGAAATGACTGCTTCAATGCGGCGTGGCATGGAGGCAATCAGCCTGTGGCTCTGCTGAGGTGTTATGGAGGCCCAGGATGCTTCGATGGTGGCCTTAAGCTCATCCAGAGTGCTGGGTCTTGAGCCCAGTAATACCATGGTCAGGAAACCATTTACCAGTGGTTTTGGCACTGTGAACAGGTGCCAGGTTGTGCTGAAAAATGAAATATTCATCTCCAGACTTCCCACTGAGGTGCCTTGATACAGCACTCTGCGTGAAGGAAAAAGTGTGGCAGAGAACGCTGCACAACGAGAAGAGTTGTCAGTCAGTGATGGTCTGTGGTGCCATGTCACCTGCTGGTGTTGGTCCACTGTGTTTTATCAAGGCCAGGGTCAATGCAGCTATCAGAAGATTTTGGAGCACTTCATGCTTCCATCTGCTAAAAAGCTTTATGGATATGAAGATTTCATTTTTCAGTACAACCTGGCACCTGCTCACAGTGCCAAAACCACTGGTAAATGGTTTACTGACCATGGTATTACTGGGCTCAACTGGCCCGCCAACTCTCCTGACCTGAACCCCAGAGAGAATCTGTGGGATATTGTGAAGAGAAAGTTGAGAGACCCAAGACCCAACACTCTGGATGAGCTGAAGACACAAGACCCAACACTCTGGATGAGCTTAAGGCCGCTATYGAAGCATGCTGGGCCTCCATAACACCTCAGCAGAGCCACAGGCTGATTGCCTCCACGCCACACCGCATTGAAGCAGTCATTTCTGCAAAAAGATTCCCCACCAAGTATTGAGTGCATAATTGAACATAATTATTTTAAGGTTGACTTTTTTGTATTAAAAACACTTTTCTTTTATTGGTCGGATGAAATATGCTAATTTTTTGAGATAGGGAATTTTGATTTTTCTTTACTTTTTTGCCAAAAATCATCACTATTAAAACAAGAAAAGGCTTGAACTGCTTCAGTTGGTGTGCAATGAATCTAAAACATATGAAAGTTTAATGTTTATCAGTACATTACAGAAAATAATGAACTTTATCACAATATGCTAATTTTTTGAGAAGGACCTGTACTTTCTGAGTTTTATTTGAATCCGTTTGGTGGTTCATGAAATATTTCAAAAACAGACAGGGTTGACTCCAACAGTTAATAACAAAGTTTTAATCCCAGATCTCACACACTTACAAAAGCAATTCCAATTAAATTGGGAATATTGTATAAAACATAAATAGCAGCTAAAGATGATTTGCCAATCCTTTTCAACCTAAATTCAATTGAATACACAACAAAGACAAGATATTTAATGTTCAAACCGATATTTATTTATTTATTTATTTATTTATTTATTTATTTA
>NW_013952472.1:1306780-1311648 GCF_001266775.1 Austrofundulus limnaeus
CAAATATTCCCTCATTTTGATCTTGATGCCTGCAACATGTTTGAAAAAAGCTGGGACAGGGGAACATATGATTGGGAAAGCTGAGGAAGGCTCAAAAACCACCTCTTTAAAGCATCCCATGGGTGAACAGGGTAATTGGAAAGAGTGGAGTATTGTGATCGGGTACAAAGGGAGCATCTCCGAAAGGCTCAGTTGTTCACAAGCAAGGAAGGGATGAGGTTCACCACTTTGTGAACAACTGTGTGAGCAAATAGTCCAACAGTTAAAGAATGTTTCTCAACATAAAATTGCAATGATTTAAGGATTTCATCATCTACAGTCCAGAATATCATCAAAAGATCTGGACAAATCTCTGACTGAAGACCAACACTGAAGACTCGTGACCTTCGAGCCCTCAGGTGACATTGCATTAAAAACCAATATCATTTTGTAACAGATATTACAATGTGGGCTCAAGAACACTTGTATATCTACAAGTGAAATTTAAAACTCTATCCTGTAAAGCCAAAACCAGATATCAACAACACCCAGAAACACCACCAACTTCTCTGGGTCCGAGCTCGTCTGAGATGGACTGAAGCAAAGTGGGAATTTATTTTTTTATTTTTTATTTTTTTGAAATCATGGACGTGGTGTCCTCCAGGCCAAAGAAGTAAAGGCCTGTCTGGATTGTTATCAGAGCACAGTTCAAAAGCCAGCATCTCTTGTGGTATGGGGTGTTAGTGTCATGATCTGTCTGCATGGGTGTTTTTATTTTGGTCTCTCTTCTGGTTTTCTGTCCTGTATTTCTGTTTTCTTCCTCCTACCTGTCTTTGCTCCAGCCCCACCCACTCTCACCTGCTCCTCATGTTTCTCTCCCAGGTGTTTCTTGCTTTAGCTAATTAGTTCTCCTTTATATTCTGTCTTGTGTCCTCGGTCTGTGTCACAGCTTTGTTGTTCCTGTTCATGTCATTGTCTCTAGCCAAGCCTAAGTATCTTGTTTGCTGCCACGCCAGCTTGTTGATTTGTTTAATAAAGCCATTTGCACCATTTTTTCCAAGATCATTTCAGTTCTGCACTTGGGGTTCTAACCTACCAAGCCCTTCAAAACAGTTAGTGCCCATGGCATGGGTAACTTGAAGCACCATTAATGTTGAAAGGTTCATACAAGTTTTGGAACAACATATGCTGTCATCCAAGCAATGCCTTTTTCAGGGAAGTCTTGTTTATTTCAGCAAGACAATGCCAAGCCACATTCTGCACGTGTTACAACAGCGTGGCTTCATACAGTTTGGGTACTAGACTGGCCTGCCTGCTGTCCAGACGTATCTCCCATTGAAAATGTAAACGGTAAAAAGACTGTACTCATACAGCACCGTTCGATCCAACTAGGATAATCAAAGCTCTTTACAACGCCATCTGTGCCCTCATTTACCCATTCACACACATATATTCAGCACTCTACTACATCTCTCTAAAGTGAATACAGTTAAATCATCCTGTAGAGACTTGTCAGTGCTTTAAATCACACTCATACACTGATGGGACCAACATCAGAGGCAGTAAAGTCAGTGTCTTGCTCAGGGACACTTTGACATGTGTTAGAATAGAGTTAGAGGAACAACTACCCTAACCATTCAGCTACAGCTGCCCGCCCCTGTGTGTGGAGCATTATCAAACGCAAAATACGACAATGGAGACCCTGAACTGTTAAGCAAATGAAATTGTACATCAAGCAAGAATGAGAAAGAAATCCACCTACAAAAGCTTCAACAATTAGTGTCCTCATTTCCGAAATGCTTATCGAGTGTTGTTAAAGTAAAGCTGATGTAACAAAGAGGTAAACAAGTTCCTGTCCCAGCATTTTTGCAACGTGTTGCAGGCATCAAATTCAAAATGAGCGAATATTTGCAATAAAACCAATTAAGTTTATCAGTTTGAACATTAAATATCTTGTCTTTTTAGTGTATTCAATAAAGTAAAGGTTGAAAAGGATTGGCAAATTGCTATGTATTGTGTTTTTATTTATGTTTTACACAACGTCCCAACTTCAGTGGAATTGAGGTTGCAATTTTCTCACTCTGCCTGCGCTTTCCACAGGAGAAGATAAATGTAAAAAACGATTCACGATATGAGTGGCTTGTCTTTCTCTGAAAAAACCATCTCTGGGACTTGAAATGAGGTGAAAAATCTAAAACCTTTTCATAAAAATCCCGTCACCACCTCCTGCTGTGTCATCCTTGTAGTCAATTAGAGGAGAAGCTTGTTTCTCTCCACTTTGTAAGCATGACATTTTAACACATTGCACTCTTGTATTACAAATTGGGGTGTCAGAATGTCATGTTTATTTCCCCTCTTTTTCCGCTGAGAACAAATTATAATCATCGAACAAAAGCTGCCAAAGAGATGAGCTTTTAATGAGGTTTACTTTTCCTGTGGTCAGACAACACTCCATCATTACAAAGTGTAACAGCAGACAGGCTCACAGTTAAACCTTAGTGTTATTAGTTGACATGCAGAAGAACTGAAGTGTTTCTCACTCGTTATAAATACATGAATAAAAAAACTTTTACTGATGTTCTGTGGAAATAAAAAACAGACACTTTGTCAAAATAAAGTGTCACATCATTAGTTACCAATAGTTTCAGTCCTACAAACAATGAAATCCAAGAAAAAAGTTCATTTACTTAGTTTTAAGCTCATGAAAGTTAAATCAGCCACAGCAGATCAATTTACTAAGGTAATAATAAATATTAGGAACTTTTTATTGAATAATAAAATAAGTGAGGTTCTGTGAACATATCTACCTTGTTGTAATCAGATCTTTGAACAGCTTCAATTCAGAGAAAAAGTTTACTTTTGACAAGATTGAAAAGCTGTTGAGTTTGAGCAGAGATAAGACCAGGATTTCCATCTTCCAACAACTTCACTCTCAGAAATTTTGAATGAGCTGTGGGTTTATAGAATAGTGTCCACGCAAAAGTTATCCTATAATTCATTACATGGTCAGTTTTGTATTTCATTGTTATTCCAGTGGAAACATTGTGATATTCCTGCGGTAGGTATTCAGCGCAGCACTGGATGTGCTACAGCTAGCTGCTGCTGCTTGCTAATAACAACAACAAACAACCATGTAACACAAATTGAGGTCGGTTTGAAACTTTACGAATTGTGTTTACATGAATCATTAAAAAATTTAAGCTTTAAAATGTGTCATCTTTGCTTTATGTCATCATCAATTCATTTTGTTCTAGCTCAGATTAGCTGTTAGCTCGTCACTCCGATCATTTGAACTTCAGCTTTAACTCCATGTTGTGGACTTAATAAACATCATTTTCAAATTTAAACAATTTGTTCTAAGGTATTTTATGTTACAAGTTTGTATGTAAACAACCACATTTATTAAGCTAGTTCTTTCAAGTTTCCTTAAATACTAGGTTAAGAACAACAGGTCACACACACACAGTCATAGCCTAACCCTAATCCACAAAAGGTGATTTTTTTTCCTTGTGCAATTCAGGCAAAATGTCCACACAGGTGTGGTCTAATGTCAAATTAAGTCCTCACAACAATATCAAGACACGATCACACATTCACACACCTTCCAGTTAGTGTGCAAACTGGCAGCAAATATCAGAATTAAATCCAGACCTACTTATTGCAAACCCTATTCTCTTTTGATCAGTTGCTAAAAATATTATTTCCTTGTTTATGAACCTAAACATGAAACGTACATTTCAAACAAAATGTTAGGAAGATATTGGGTAAAAGGTTTAAAGTGAGACTCTGTCTGATATGCCATATTGTCCATCTTTTGCTCCCCTTGCAGTTTGGTGAACCCAAGACATTTTCACAACACCTCAGGCTTTGAGAGCAGCAGCAGACTGATCTGACGGCCCGCATTAACCCAAGTGTCAGCTCGGCACCCTCACACCCCTCACTCCCGCTCTGCGCTTCCGTTCCTCAGCAGGAGCAATCTCACCCCTGGCACCGCTCTCGCTTCTCCCAAGCGGTGACTTAAGCTTCGCCCCCGCCCTTCGCATCTCTCGAATCAACCGCCGTGATTCCCCGCCTCCCTCCCTCTGCAACCCTGCCTGCAGAGCTCATTAACTCTAATCGCACACCTGGTGCACCGACTCAGACAGTAGAAGTCAATCAAAGCGGGGCCTTGATTATTCTATGGCGTGAACAGGAGGCTCGTGAAGTATCACAGGAGCTTCTAATCCACATTCTTAGAGCGCGTCACACTTTCCAAAAGCTAGTGAAGAAAAACAGAGTGCAGGGGTAAGGGGTGGAATTTTCAACATGTTTATCCTATAAAGAATAAAGACAGTTTAAACTCTTGGGTACCAGTGCCTGCCCACAGTAGGGTGATTATCACATTAGGAAACATCCTGTCCACCAGCGAGAGCAGCTGACATCATGGCGGCATGATAGATTTCTACTGTAGGACCTGACAGCGCCAAGGGTCAGTGGAGTTTCATGCTATAACTTTGTAGCACTTAACGATCATTAACTTTCCACTGTGTGTGTGGTGTGTGTGTGTGTGTATGGCCTTGTTTTTCCTACATCGTGGGGCCCAGTTTTAAGGAAAATACAGCCTCGTTGGGACCGGGTGCTCGGGCCCCACAACTTCGGAGGCTGATTTTGGTTGTGGGGGTTGGGTTTAGGACCAAGGTGTGAATTGAGTTTAGGTTAGTTTTAGGGTCAGGTAGGTACCTGTGAGGTTAGCCTTAGAGTTTGTGGTCAGGGTTAGGATGTAGAAATGTAATGGAAGTCAATGGTATGTCCCCAAATGGATAGCTGTGCAAATTTGTGTGAGTGAGTGAGTGAGTGAGTGAGTGAGTGAGTGAGTGAGTGAGTGAGTGAGTGAGTGAGTGAGTGAGTGA
>NW_013952472.1:1311717-1320651 GCF_001266775.1 Austrofundulus limnaeus
GTGTGTGTGTGTGTGTGTGTGTGTGTGTGTGTGTGTGTGTGTGTGTGTGTGTGCTCAGTCACAAACACATGCCTCTGAGCCTGCGAGCGAGCAGAAAAAAAGTAACCACAGGATGAAAAGTCTTTACACTGAAGAGCTGCGGTCAGGCCAAAGTTTCCCGAGCTTTCCAATTTGACGGCTTCGCTAACCTCTTCCTCTTCCCGAATACGTCCGGCTTGCTTTGCCCTTTTATACGCCCATAAACTCCTGCGCTCAGTTCTACCTCGTGCTTTCGCCATGGACCGCAGATTTATGCAAGATATATAAACAGCCTGCAGTTGACAGTCTTGGATCTTCCTCTTTTCCCCACTTTCTTCAAAAGCCATGTGGGAAAATTTGCTTTGACTTGACATTCTCAAGAAGACATGGCTAATTTAAATTTTAGTTGGCTTTTCAGACTTTATTATATCATTAGAAGAAGCTACCATAAATCTTTCGTGGAAAGAGATTATATTGCATCACTGCTACTAACATGTCAAAGTTTAAACTAAAACTCTCACATGAGCTGTTAGCACTGTATGTGTTGAGGTAACCTCTCAGCTACTGCCACACCAAACTTTAGCTCAATACCTGTAAAACTGACTGGTCATTTAGGAGTTTGCTAAGGTCAATGAGCTGTGGTGGGCTACTGAGGACCGAAACTGACATAATTAAAAATAAAATCAGAAATATATAAATGGACAAACAAATAAATAAACACACTTAAAATGCATCGGAAAATGTAAAAATTGATCATTTTTTCCAAGATAGTTCCAACAAATTATATATTTTAGTACATAATTTAAATTTTACAGTTTTTAAAAATACATTTTTCTTTTATTTTTGTATGCATTTGTGACTTAATTTTTTAACTTAAAATTTTATTTTTTTCCCCAAAAGTCATTTTATTTCCAAGTGTAGACAAGGAGGAAAACACTCACCTGTGCCTTTGTTTTAAACTAAACTTTAAATTTTAGGCTAAACTGAGGCAGCATGTGCATACACGGTAGATCTGCACATGGATCCTGCTCCTTCCTGTCTGTTGACCAATAGTAGATGAGCTGACCCAAGAAGGACCACCCACCTTATTTGCATAATGAGGCACAGATGCATAAGGTAAAGAAAAAACAGGCAAAAGAAAATGTCAAAACAGCACAGGAACATAAAAAGACTTGTGGGAAAAAGCAATAAAAATGATTAAAACATCTGAGACACAAATCCATTCACAAGTAAAAGGAAAAACAAAAAACTATGTTTTAAAAACAATAAAATGTATATTATGAGCAAAAATATATAATTTGTTAGAACTGAGCTGGAAAAATAAATATGAAGGTCAATTCGATTATAAAAGATGAGGTAAAGCTTTCCATTTTTTAAATAAATTGGTGAATTTTAAGTGTATTTATTTTTTTATTGGTCCATTTATATATTTCTGCTTTTATTTTTATTATGTCAGTTTTGGTCCTCCATAATGGCCATCTTCATATGAGCTGAATCCAAAAGTTGAACATTTGTAGATGTATAACCAGTTACTTCGTTTCATCAAAATTCATACCCTAATTGATGAAAATATTTTTCGAACAGACAAGATTGACGGCAATGGTTATTGTCAGTTTGACGTAAAAAAAAATCTCACAATTTGGTAGTACTCAGACTATGTTTTAAGAGTGACTCTCAGCTACTACCAAACCAAATTTTAGCTCAATGCCTGTAAAATTAACACAAGTTATCGTTGGTTATGTGTTTGCTATGATCAGTTAGCTGTGGTGGCCATGTTGAATCAGATAGACTCATAAAGTGAATCAGTCACAAATGTACGTCCAATGATTACTTTTTGATAGATTGATTCATAGTTCATGAAATGTTTTACTAAAAGACAGACAAACACACATACACAAACTGGCTAATCCATTATTGCCCAGCTTTTATGAGAACAAGCAATAACACATAAAATGTCAAATAAATATACCAACACAGTCCTGTGCATGTGACATATTGTGCTAAGTAGTGATGAGTTTTAGTGCCAAGCAGCATCTCTCCACACTAATGTCACTTTAACCAGCTGCACTTCCTCTCAATTGCAGGATGAAACGACTCGGAGACGCGCCACCGCAGCCATTCAGCTTTCCCCCACTCAGCCCCTCTTCCCCTTGTTTTCTCGTTCTTTAATTTGGAGGCCACAGGGGCCACACCCTCCTCACCCAGCCAAACCATCTCTTATTATAGACTTTAGGAAAATTCACATCTCATTGGCACAAAAAATGAAACTTTTTAAGATTTCCCCTCGCTACACGGCACCTTGTGCTCCACAGGATGAGTACACTGTGACCCTGATTTCAAAAGCTTGCTGGTAATTTTCTTCCATCACAGCTTGTTCTTAAAAAATAAATAAATGTAGTCATGAAGGAACAAGAGAAACACAGCTGCTCCCTTTGGTAAATAAATAGCAACCTGCTGCAGTCAGTTCTCATTCCTCCCTGCATGGACGCCATATTTCATCACGTATCGTAAAACCACTCGTACTCGGCCATTTGCTCAGCTTTTAGAGCTTTTATTTGAATTCTGGAGCCTGGTGAGGAATCTGGTTAGTATTATGGGCTTCCGCTAACGCAATCTTTCCGCTCAGAGTGCTTACACACATTACGCACCAAGCAGCTTAGGGAGAGCTGGTGGCTCTAAAATTGTGTTTTATTATTCACAAACACACAACTGCACCAGCGGTAAGGTTCTCCGAGAGTGATGTGCCACCGGCAGGAAGAGTTTCTTGTAGGACCAAATATTGCCCTCTACCTTTCATGTCCAACTTTCAGACCAAGACTTAAAAATAACAAAACACGCAATCTCACGCAATAACAAAAAATGTCACTCACAGTTGTGTCGTGATTGACTCTCAGCTACAACCACGTTACAGCCATTTTTCTTGTTCCTAAGGTCAGTGGGTTGTGGCAGTAATCTCGAGTGGGTTGGCTTCAAAAGGTTATCGGTCGTAATGTACTTCCAGTGATTACTTGCTCAAAGAATCATTATAAATTGTAGTGGTTCATGAGATTTTTTACTAACTTTGGCCAAATTTTAAACAAAACTTGTGCAATATGTAAGCCCTTAATACACGTATTGGCAATCAATCTCAGCTACCACCACACCAAATGTTAGGTTTATATCAGTAAAAATAACTGAACGATAGCAATTTTTGTGTTAGCTATGATGGCCATCTTGAACTGAATTTGCTCCAAAGGCTAATTAGCTATAACTAGACATTCAGTGATAACTTTGTAAAACTTTTTAAAAAATCTATTGTTTCTTGAAATATTTTGTTAACATGCTCAAAGGGTTGACACCAAACAGCTAAAGTCCAAATTTTCAACAAAGATTTTCTGTAATCTGGAAGACCTGGGAATATACCTCTTAGCGAATATCATACCAAATTTTAGCTTAATGTATGTAAAATTGACTGAATGACTAAATTAAACAAGAGTTATTTTTTCTAACAGACAGACAAGGCTGACTCAAACACTTAGTGTATGATTCATTTGCACTCAGAGTATGTTTTCGATACCTCTCAGTTACTACCACACAAAATCTTATGTCAATATTTGTATAATTATTAGAGTTATAGACATTTTTGTGTTTTTTAAGGTCGGATGGCGGCCATTTTGAATCAGGTTGACTCCAAAAGTCAACCAATTTTAGTACATTCAGTAATTACTTTGTGTAAATTTTATAAAAAAAAAATATTCCAGTGCTTCACAAGATATTTTGCTAACAAAAAAACACAAACACATTTTGGCCACTTTCACCTTTCAGCAGTGGGCAATAAACTGTGTGATGTAATCTCTTTCCTTCACCTTTTTTTTTTCACTCATCGACTGCTCCTGTTTCATCCCTCCTCTCCCCTCCGCCCCACCCAAGCCTCCATACGAAGCAGAAAAGTGTTTTATTTGTTATTGCAGCAGTGGAGCTGTTGGTCCCAGGATCTCTGGCTGTGCTCTGGCACACATCTGCCCTCTCCGCTCCACCGCTTGGTACCCGCCGGTGTAGGAGTGCAGGGGAGTCTCAGGCTGCTGTTCTCTGATAAGGTGAGGCCAAAGTAACCCAGATGAGAACAAAGTGGTTAAACGGATGGAACAGATTATACTTAATAAGAAAAAAAAACAAAGTCCAAATGAAAAATCTGAGTAAAAAATGAAAACCGGTGTAAAGTTCCCCCTTCCTGCTTCCAGGATTTAAGTAGGAGCATGGCAGCCAGGTGCTGCTGATCAAATGTTCTCCAGAAGTGTTGCTGCTCATCAATCTGGGAGGGGTCAAAGATCATTTAAAAACAGTCCATCATTCCACAGTAAGAAAGATTATTCACAAGTGGAAAACATATAAGACGACTGCCAATCTTCCCAGCAGGGGATTTAACAGGTGAATCTAAGAAATCAAAAATGTAAAAAAAATAAATAAATAAATAAAAGAAAATATGCAACTAATTCAACAAGAACGCTTTGGTTCCGCCCTTGGACTTCTTACATCCTCAGTTCAGACAAAGTTGGGATGTTGTGTAAAAAGAAAAAAATAATAGATAAAAAAAATAGGATGCAATGATTTTGCTTGCACATCTGGAAAGGCACCATCAGTACCGAAATGTATACACACATTTCTGAACATCTTGCATATTTCAGCAAGGCAATGTTAAGCCCCATGCTGCAGCCAGTACAACATCTGAAGAGTCCGGGTGCTGAACTCAATAAAATATGGGTTTATAAGATTCGTAGATATTGGCGTTCTGTTTTATTTGAATTTTTTACAACATCATTTACAGCATTTACACACCAAACTTTAATGGGTTTCATTTAAAATTAAACCACAGAGTCCATGATGGGGAGCTCTAACCGTCTGAACCAACTGCAGCATTCCACTGGCTCGGCTCTCTCCCTGTCCAGCAGCAATAAAAACATGCCCTCCATAACACTAATTAGCTCCAGAAACATTCCATTTGGCAAAAAAAAAAGAAGAAAGAAAAGAGCAAACATGCATTTCTCCACACCTGGATGCAAGCATGTAGGTGCACGCACATTGTGTTCCCACTACCCGGGGAGTGTTCGCAGAAGCGATTAAATAAATCTGAAAGGAGACGAAAGGAAAACTAACTTCGCCAAGGACAGGTTCCACGCACGGGGTAGGAACGTGGCCTTCAACAACAGATGTGGGAGATGCTTCTGATGGAAGTTGGAAAGACAGTGATGAATAAATTTATCAGAGCTGAGCTCCAGAATGTTGGCGTTTATGGGAGCGAGAGGCGAAGCCGCCAAAGACCCCGGGGACCGTCCTGTTTTAGGTTCAGATGTGTGCACATGTCCCTGCGAGAGAAGAGGTGGAGAATGGAAAAAAAAATACAAAAAAAGAACTTGAGAAAGTGTTGAAATGTTTTATGTCTGGGAGTGCAGGAGGTGCAAACCTCCAGAGGTGAAGGCCAGAGCAGGAGGTTGGAGACAAAACACCACTCAACACCACCGGGACCGCAGAATAACTAACTAATTAAAACCTGGAGGCCTTTTGCTGACGATCAATACGACTGGCTCAGGGAAAACTTAGGATCGGATGAGTCCTGAGTGGGAAGGAGACTTTAAACCGGGTCAGACCTATTGTGGAGGCTGAGCTGAGGGGACTTTGTTGTCTGAAAAGATAAAGTTCCTCTGCACAGCTGCTTTGGCCTGCAGACAGAGAGAAACATCTGTATTAACCTCAGCACCACAGGCGGCTCGCTGTGGAGAGGAATGCAAGGAGCAACAGAGAGAAAAGGGTGGGGAGAGGACGAAGGCGAGATATGAGCATGCTTTTTCAAAACACAGATTTGGAGCTGCCAAAAGCACATGAGCAGACTACTATCGGCTGTAAAAGCAGACGTGACACTGCTGCGGCTGAGCTGGTGACAGAGCCGTGTCTGAAAGACTGAAACCGATAATGCAGCCAAACTAATTCATCGGGTTGCTTTTCTTTTCTTCTCCTCTGCTCGCTGAAACGCACAGAGAAAGCAGAAAGAACCAGGGGCAACTCTCCAGATAGAGAGGGTGGAGGGCCTGGTGGTGCCTGATCAGGTCACAGAGGAATTCCAGAATAGACCGACCCATTAATAAGTAAACTCACATTCACACAAATGAATGTTTCTTTGAACAGGACCTGTTTAAACTCAGGCAAAAAAATCTGACACAGATTGAAAACAAGGAAAATAAACTGCAACAAGCTTTGTGGTGAACACAAGTTTAATTTGTTAAAAAAAATCTGAGAAAAGAGTTTACTGCTTTTTGACCTGGGAGATGAGTCCTGCCTGTTTCTGATTAACAGCAGCAAATAAATGCTGCCTGGTTAGCATCTGTTTTCCAGTGCCTTAATATTTTGTTTGCATCTCACACGCTTTAACTTCACAACAGCAGCAACACGAGACAAAAGATAATGTCAGACATTTGTGTTCTTACCATTACATGTCTTAAGCGTGTTCAGACTGAGGTTCAATCAGTCAGTGTGAACAAATAGCTCATGTAGGAATGTGTTTGGAAAAACAAACAGGCGTTAACGCAAATCCATCTGGGCTTCTAAAGTTTTCGACATACAAATATGGTTTGAAAATTAAACTAAACATTAAAATCACAAAAGAAATAATTTCAAGAAGCATCAAAATAATAACCTAAAGCTGTGTAATCTTTCTTTTTCCATTTTTTTTCCGGTCACATATGGACAGCAGAACTCCAGATTTTTCTTATTACACATGAAAAACATAAGTCAAACCCCTAAAAATGTCACTAGTGCAAACTAGTTATTATGTTTTGTGGACTTGAAATTTGTTTCTTATTTGACCATTGTGTAAGCAGAGCCACCGACAACCGCCAAACATCTCAGATCTAAATTCACCTGTAAAATATGACGACATTTAAGGAAAACTAAATTTGTTGTGAGACTTTAAGAATACTTCCAAGAGACAACAAAAAGTAAACACATGGCTGTGTTCTTAACATCAGTTGACCAATAAGATAAAAACTGTAATTTATGTAGTTTTTCGGTTGGGGCTCTGATTTATAGATGAGCTGTCTCTGTGACGTACGATCACCGCTTTTACAATCCATGCAGGATTGCATGAGAACAGGGAAAACAAGGAAGCTCTGACTAACGCATCACGATAACATCTTATAGTAAATCTTCAGGCCCTTTCCAACCCCCCCCCCCACACACACACACACTCTCCCACACACACACAAACACACACACAGGTGACGATCCTACAGCTCTTTCCGTCATCCAGGATGCAACATAGCAGACCTCCAAGTCACAGCTCTTCCCGGTGGTAGAGAAGGTCCAAACAGCCCTTTTCCGGATGGGTTTTATTAGTGCATGAGTTTAGTATAAACCCAACTTCACAGGCCCGTGTTGTGGCCAAAAGCAATGGAAGCTGTGGATTGTTAGGGAGGAAATGCTTTAATAGATAGTGGCTGAAGGCTAATGCTGCCAGAGATTAAAGGCACCACAGTAAATAACTGTTACAGACAGACAGTGTGTTCTGAATGCTCGGGCCACCTTCAGAGGCGTGTGTGTGTCGTGTTAACTCACAGCGTTGTGGCGTGTCCATCCGGCACACACCCGGAGCCTTGGGTGACCTGTGTTGCACGCAGCAGTGTGAATTCTGAACGTATGCTGTAAGTCATTTACACAGCTGGGCTTTTAAACTTTAAACAGCGGTGACTCAGGGAAAGGACGTCCCTAGCCTGGGGTCTGTCCCAAAAAACACCCACCCTGCTCTGGAGTCACAGCAGCGCTCAAACAAACCCACATCCATTAGAGTTAGTCAACTTTATATATACTGTTTATATACTAAGGGCATCCAGAGGTTTTACACACGGGGAATGTTTTAAGAGTTTTACGGTGAGTGAATAGTACACAAGTCTAAATGGAAATACAGACTATGAGAACAAGTTTGTTCATAAGCAACAACCAGAGGACAAAGTCTGACTGGTGTACCTTGACTTATGGAGAGCTTTGAGGAGCATAAAAGCCACGCTTCTTTAGCTAAATGAGAAATCAGGAAACATAACACATTGAAGAAGAATTGAGTTCACTTTTTTTTCTAAGAGACGTCATTTGAAAACAGCAAATTCCCTATGTTTTGGTAAGGAGCATCTTGGACAAATGTTTGCAATACGCAAATCATGGACTTTGTGTCAAAGACTGAAAGTCCTCTGAAAATAACGGAACCTTGACAAAAACCATTTGGAATATATTACCGTCAAATTATGAGATCAGAAATGTGACCTTCTCTCAGCGAGTCTTAATATAGTAATGTGTTATAGTATCACACACCACCCTAACGCCAGAGTTTGCCAGAGACGAAAATCATCTTAAACCAAGAAATGACAGAGTTTTGGTTAAACAATGAAAACAATACATGCAACCACATTCGATGT
The DNA here is from genome assembly GCF_001266775.1 of Austrofundulus limnaeus. Taxonomy (NCBI): domain Eukaryota; kingdom Metazoa; phylum Chordata; class Actinopteri; order Cyprinodontiformes; family Rivulidae; genus Austrofundulus; species Austrofundulus limnaeus. The sequence continues at coordinate 1,320,171 of NW_013952472.1, forward strand.
TGGACGGTGAATATCCAATGATTACTTTCGGAAAGTCTGATTAAAACTCATTCTGTGGTTTATGATATTTTGTAAACAAATCAAAAACGGTTAACTCCACCGGTTAATGCACAAGTTTTAAGCAAAGATCTTGTGCAATAATCAGCACTTAGAGAATGGCTTGTGAATGACTCTCAGCTACTACCCCTAGTTTTAGCAGAATATTTAGAACTAACTGAATTATAGTCGTTTTTGTGTTTGCTCAGGTCACTTGAATGTGGCAGCCATCTTCAATCAGTTTGACATCATTTATTAATCAGCTGTAGATGTACAACAAATGAATGCTGTCTGTTAGGACTGTGTATTGACAAGAATTTGGTGATATGATACATATCACGACACAGGGGTCACAATGTGTATTGCGATACTGTACACAAGGCGATATACACTCACCGGCCACTTTATTAGGTACACCTGTCCAACTGCTCGTTAACACTTAATT
>NW_013952472.1:1321736-1324556 GCF_001266775.1 Austrofundulus limnaeus
ACTGTGTGATGCCATCATGTCAATATGGACCAAAATCTCTGAGGAATGCTTCCAGCACCTTGTTGAATCTATGCCACAAAGAATTGAGGCAGTTCTGAAGGCAAAAGGGGGTCCAACCCGTTACTAGCGTGGTGTACCTAATGAAGTGGCCAGTGAGTGTATTGCCGTATTCTTTTCTAAAAGATTCTGTCCTAAAAAAATCAGCTCAAACTAGAATTATACGTTCAGGGTACTCAGGAGGGGAGGAGCCAAATGACTGCTGCCAACTAGTAGTCGGAGGCTAAAACACAATACAAAAATGAACCGCTGGCATGAAATTTGACATTTTAAGCCTTAATTAAAAACTGATACAGCGCTTTAATCAATTCAGTATCAGGAAATAAAACATTGTAATATTTGAGTTTGTCATTATTTTCTTACACCCCTGTCTTTAAGTTTTACTGAAGATTGTCCAGTGGCTCATGAAATTCCCCCAATTGACTCGTATTCCTCCTGACTTGGCTCTTGACTGTGAGTTCCTGCGATCAGATCCATCTGTTTCTGAAGGTTGAAAATAGTCACACAATGCATCCATCTGCACGGACAGTAATTACCACTGCAGCAAAGCAACCAGTGTCGCCTCCCTCTCCTTTACAGAGACACTTCAGCAATATTCTTTCCAGGATTTAGTACAAACTCGAAGCAGAAAACACACCAAAACGAAAATGTGATAAAAAAAACACATAACAATGGTCTCCCTGCTCAGACTGGTTATCATCTGCAAACATCTCCTGTTTAAAAAATTTGAGCCAATCATAAATTAGATTTTTGTCATTATTGTTTACATTTTATACTGTGAATGTTTATAGACAGTTCTCTTTCACTTTTCAAAAACTCTCACTCTTCGAGCCAAGTGGCTCAGGGAACAACTCTCTGGAGTAAAGTGAATTCTCCAACATCATGAGTCTGAAATCACCACGGACTGGTATTACTTTTGTGGTCTTTGTGTTTCCAAAGATGTTTCCAGATTAGAGAGGAGAAGGGAGGAGGACCCTGTGCACTTTGAACCCATTCTTCTATTGACTTACTCATTCTTTAGATAAGGCCTGGCTGACACATTAGCTCCTTCATCCACAACTATAGAGCACCTGAACATTGTGGGCGCACAGCTGTTTAACAAAAGCTTACACTGGAATCTGACACTGCTGGTATTAGCAGGGTGACTGCAGGCTTTTTCTCCTCTTTTGTCAGAATCATTTTTGAGCTGCTTTTCCCAAGTGTACGCAGGTGCAACAAAGAACTGCTTCTTAAAACAAACTGTCCAGGGAAATCTCATAACAGCAACAAGAACTAAACAACTTTCTGTGAAATTGTAGCATGAATGCTTCATGAGTTAGCTCAAAGTTTGTTGAAAAAGCTTAAATTGAATTGGCATGGATAAAACAAACAATTAATAAAAAACTTAACTAAAACCTAAAACTTGCAAAATCATAGCTAAAAGTTAAAGACAGCAGAATTCAAAGTTAAAAGCTAAAGCCAGCAAAAGTGAAGCTGAAAGCTAATTTCAGCTAAATGGATACTAAAAGCCAAAACTTGCTAAACCATAGCTAAAGGCTAAAATAAGCCAATTAGTGTCAAGAGTAAAACAAACTAAACAAAAAAATTGTAAAGTACTCTAATATAAAAAATATTATTTTGCTTCGATGAAACTAAAAAATGTTAAAGAGATTATTTTTTACATATCAAGACACAAATGCTAAAAATTAAACCTAAACAGGCAAACAACAATATTCATTGAGAATCAGCTCCTGGAATAAGTTAATATAATTTACCTAAAATGTAAGTCCTGAAACATTAACTGTAAGTTCATCTCAAGTAAAATAAAGTTCTGCCAAAAGTTTTCAAATGTTAGTCTCCAGCTTTATGATTAGTTTTATTTGGCTTTTTTTTCTGCTGTGCAAAAAAAAAAAGAAAGTTTGAAAGAAAACTCCTACCTAAATTAACGAAGCTCATCACCATGTCCGCGTCGTTCAAGAAGTTGTTGTCCTGCAGGCTGGCTATGGGGGGGCCCTGGGTAGTGAAGATAGGCTTGTAGGGGTAGGAGTACCTCTCCTCGTCCCCCTCCGTGGACATGGCGTTGTACAGGTCCAACATGAACATCGGGGCGGCGTTGTGCTTGCCGTGGAGATGTGGCCGCGGCCGGTGCGGCAGCCCCAGGATGGACAGGATCTCCCGCTGCATCTCTCTGCGCTCCTGGCTCTTCAGCCGGCGGTGGATGAAACTGGAGTGGAACTCGTTGTCCAGGGTGAAGTTCGCAAAGGCCGGGTCCGCTAGGACGCAGCAGCTCCAAACCAAAAGCAAAAACAACGGCGCGCGTCTATCCAAAACCCGTGCCATGGTGACGGCGACGCCGTGCGTAATTGCGCTCGGAGCCGTTCGCCGAAACTCTGCAAAACAAGTGGATTTGGTGAGCTTCTTAACAGCAGCCAAGTCGGTAATCAGTATCCAAAACAAGCCCTCATTGTTGAGGGGAGCGCTCCCCGGTGACACATCAACTTCAGCTCAAAGTCCCCTTGTCACTGTGCTCGCGTCGCGTGTGCGCCTCGCGCCTAAAAAAAAAAAAACCTGCGGTCGAAAAAGTTGCCCAGCCGAGCGGCGCAGCAGCGTGCAGCTCTGCAGAGTGGAGGCTGTGAGCACAGCTTTTCTCTGAACAAGTTGTAAGGAGGCGCTGAGCTCTGGGGAGGATCGGGGGGAGGAGGGAGGAGGACAGAAAGAGCGCACGTGTGTTTGCTGCTGCCAGCTGGAGAGAGAGAGAGAGAGAGAGAGAGAGAGAGAGAGAGA
>NW_013952472.1:1325025-1336101 GCF_001266775.1 Austrofundulus limnaeus
ACTTTAAAGATTTGTCTCTACAGCTAAAGTTTTGCAGTGTTGCACAGACAGAGCACAGGACGATTCACCTTCACTTCCTCATACCCCCCCCCACCACACACACACACACACACACACACACAATCACACACACACACACACATTCACCACCATTCCACACTCTATTTGATCGCTCACGACCTTCTTGTGCGCATTGACACAAGCGGGGAGATTTCACACAGTCCAGGAGTGACTGCAACTGTCAGGGCTCTGGTGCGCCATGGGATTTTTTTACGGCAATAAAAACTTTAGACTTAGCACAGCAAGGAAAGCCTGCCACACAGATATACTGCAAACAGAAGAGAACAGGAGGCAGAGCATGGCATTTGAGGTTTTAGCTCGCCTTCCTGCTCGTTTAAAGGGATAGTCGAATTTTTGAAGTGATGTTCTAGAGCTGGGAAATACAACAACAACAATATATCACAATAGACATGTCATCAATATCGAAAGGTACAGTAGAATGTTGATCATTTTACTGAACTCCCACTAGAACAGCACAATGGTTTTAGCCAATCAGCCTCTCTCAGCCAAGTAATGTTGGTGGCATCAACTCACTCTTAGACAGTGGTGGAGAAAGCACTCAAACACTACTTAAATAAAAGTACAGATAAACAAACAAAAATGTACTCTAGTAAAAGTACCACATTAACGTTTTACTTGAGTAAATGTAAGTACTTGCATTTAAAAATGTATTCCCGAATGATCTACAATATCACGAAGTGTGCCTACTGCATATTTTTAATACATTAATGGTATGCCATTTTAGTGAACGAGGGCTGCAGATAATGCATGTTTTTGTGTTTACCCTGTGTGACACTTGGACTTGTGATTATGTGCATCATCGGAGATTCTCAGTCTCACATCATTTTTCCCTCACCCATGAACAGAACCTATACTTCAACTCCTCCACATGAGGCAGAACCTCACCCTTAACCCGGAGCGCGCAGTCCACTCTCTTCCAACTCAAGCCCATGGATACAGATTTGGCGGTGCTGATCCTCATACCAGCTGTGAACCGCTCCAGTGAGAGCTGAAGATCACGACACGGTGATGCCAACAGGACCACATCATCTGCAAATAACAGACTCCATGCTATATGACTGAAGTCATGGTTAGTGACTATGAGACAGAACATCATTTCAAAAATCCCCAGACTATCCTTTTAATGTGGTGTGTCTTCTTTTCTTTCAAAGCCGTAGCACTCCTCGCTGCTTATTCTGTAGATCAATTCCTCTTTTAGCTTTTAACAGGCTTTTTGGTAACATATAAACATTTCTAGACAGATCCTGCTAATGGCCACAGGTGTTTATAATACAGCCGTTTCCAACATAAAAGCATCCTTATGACTATAAATCTTTCCTTGCCTTTTTTTTTTTTGTTCCTCTCACTGCCTGATTTCTTCTGCGTTCTTGTTGTAAGGTTGCTGGCAGTCACAATGCCACCAGGTGCTCCAACCTCTCTGCCATCAGCTTCGTTTGCGCCCTGAGAGGGGTGAGCGGTCCTGGACAGCACAAAAGAAACAGTCTCCCTTTTGTTCCGGCCTGCGGGGGCCTGGTGGCTGTCCCACTAATGGTAGGCACAGGCTTGAGGCTGGGCTCGGCGAGCGGCGCTGAAGGGGGCGGCTCTTTGACGAGGAGGGGAATTAAAGCCGGAAAGCTAGAACAAACAATGTTTGAAAGTTCCGCCGTGGACGCACGTGTGGGGGTAAAGCTGCAAAAACAGCACGGCTGCAATTTTTCCTGGAGTGTGTCGGGACAGGAAGGATTTTTCAGAGGCTCACAGTGTTGCACACCTGTGCAGACACGTGGTTTATTAAAGAAAAAAAAAACTCACAGCACTTCTGCAAGCTGTTAGACCATATCGGTGCATGGTCACTTGCTTCTACTTGTTTGGTGTTCCTGCATTTTTTTTTTAAATCTAAGTAAACTGAGCATTTGGCCTGAAGCACTTGAACTGTTTCTTCCCACTCCTCACTTTCCTCTGCACTCTAACAGGTTGGAGCAAGATACAAAGCTCTGAAGGGGACCACACAGCAGCACAATAAAAACAGCTCTGGAAACTCTTTTCACACCCCTGTAACGCTGTCATCTGCTCTTCATATTGTATTCTCTTCTTTCCTTCCTTTTTATCTACCGTGAGAGTCGGTGCTCTTCCTGCCCGCTTGGTTAACTCTGTTTGGGAGCTCAAAGCATGTGGTCAGAGGTCGTATTAATATTTATTTCATGTGTTGCCTCAGAGAGCAGCAGGCAGCGGTCCTTTGAAGATCAGTGGATGCAGGAAAGGCAGATGAGGTTTGAGAGAGAGAAGCTCTGACCAAGCAGAAACTGTAATGTCCAGTTTCTTAAAGCGACCCTAAAATGAAGCGGGAACGCAAGGCAGAGACATGTCTCCTCATACCTCCATCACTATCCCCGTCTGTCTGGTTCTGTCCACGTTTTAGTCCTAACCTCAGTGTGTGCAATGCGCAGACTGACGGCCTGTTAAAACAGCCCAACCAGGTGGAGCTGAGCCATTGCAAATGTTCCCCTTCTGGTGTCTCACACATCCAAGGGCCTCACGGACATATGAAACACAGCTGTGAGACGAAGGAAAGAAAGAAAGCGAGGGGGTGGGAATTAAAAAAAAACTGCTTTAAAAAGGAGTTCACTTTACGGAGCCCATTAGGGTTTTGCCTTTGATTCCATTTTTGTTTAAAAAAAATCTGGATTCAGTTTGAATCTGTTACATTTGTTATAAAAAATGAAACATTTCAAACTAGAAAACTGACATTTCTGTGCAAATACAGTGTGTGTGCTGAGTGCTGGAGGGATTGGCTAAAATGTGCTAATAAGGTAAAACCAGCTGTTAAAGCTAAATGATGCAAAACACAAACTAAAAGTAGCAAAAGGCTTTCTAAAAGCTAAAAAATCTAATAGGCCAGCTAAAATATCTCTAAGTTAAGAAAATAATAATAAAAAAAAATCAAGGCCAGCTAAATGCTAAAAGAAGCAAAACACCAGCTGAAAAACAAAAGTCTGGTTAAAAAGAAACACAAAATGGCCAGCTAAAATATCAATAAACTAGCTAGAAGCTCATAGAAACAAAAGTCTAGCTTAACGCTAAGTGAAGCAAAGATACTAGCTGCTAAAGTAAGCAAAGAGTTAGTTAAAAAGCTAAACGTAACAAAAGTCTAACGGAAAGTTAAAAGTAGAGAAATGCCAGTAAAAATATCAAAAAGCTGGCTAGAAGCTAATAGTAGCAGAATGGCTGCTAAAAGCTATAAGTAGCAAAAGGCTAGCAAAAAGCCAAAAGTAGCAGAACAGTAGCTAAAAACTAAGCATAGTTTAATAAAGCAAAAATGAATATGTTAGACTGAAGCAGATTTGAAACAAAATATTGTATTTTGTTGGATCTGAAGTAATCTTAAGATACTTGTAAAGTTACATATTTTGAAAAGTACTATAATCACAAAAATAAAAGTTACAGAGTACCCATCTCCTGAATGAGCTGAATCATTAATTGGTTAAATTAGCACAAGATATGCAGAAATACATAGATTGCAAAGAAAACATATGGACTTTAAAAGGAAACAATAGAGTGGCTGCAGAATCAGCATTCACACAGTAAAAAGGAAGAGAAAAAAAACACGTCAGTTGTGCTTGTCTTTATACAAAATGACCAGTGAGGACTTTTTGGAAAGCAGCTCACAGTAATTTAAAAAAGCTGCACCTTGCAGGTCTATCTGCTGTCACTCACTACCTACTTTCGCCCGTATATGAGCTATGTCCTGTCAGCCCAATGTTTGTCTGCAACTGGATATGGCACTTGGGAACACCGGAGAAGCTTGGATCTGATATATCGCTCTCAGCAGTCCAGACAGACCCATCAGTTATCGCCGCTGCTGCTGCTGACAGTCAGCGATGCCATTTCTGTTGAGCTCTCCTTAATGCACAGCTTACTTGTGCTTATCCATTGCAGGATGCTATCACTCAGCCACTGTCGCCCGTGTCATCAGCACCAAGCCCAGCAGCCGCAAACTTATCAGAATCCATTACTGAGGTGTGTGGGCCTGATAAAGGTCGAGCCCGTTCCATGCAGCTCTGGGCAGAGGTCCCATTAAGATTCCTGTGTGTGCAGAGAGGGACCCTGACTCTTTAGGCTCTTGTTTTCATCACTCAAGACTATGTTAACCTGTCGATCAGAGGGGGATCTGTAGGACCCATTTTAGCTGACTGAATAAATATTACAGAGGCAGGCAGCACATCCATAAAGACGTGTTTAGCAAGTTCAAAAGCTGATGAGAACCAGAAAAGCAGGAGACCCTAAGGTAGAAAGTGTGTGTGTGTGTGTTTAGAGTTGGGGGTGGTGGGCAAAGGAGCAGGAGGTGGATGTGCTAAACTATGTGGAAGGGAGGGCAGCTCTGTTTTCTATTTGTGAGGATTAGGTTGACAGATCTGTATTTAGTTTCTTTGGGCCTCTAGCTGCAGCTAATCCTCCTCACCTGCAACGGTCCCCCCTCCCTCCACCCATAGCCCCTTTTTCTTTCCTCTGACCCTGCAGCCCCCCTCACTTCCCCTGCCTACCCTCCTCCTGCCCAGCACAAACACTCGTCCCGAGACACGCACATGACTCGTTGCACTCTGTCTCCTCAGGTTAGGGCCCCACACTCGACGGAAATCTCTCTCAGGCGAAAGGAACAGCGGGGATCCCGGGCTTTCTGGAAGAGGAGAAAAAGGACCCCTGGCAACCTGTGGTCTTTCACATACTAGGATTGTTTTCAGCTTGAGTGAAGTGACTGCTCTTCGTCACTGAAAAGATAGCAATTACGGCTAAATTAAGAGTCATTACCACGGAAGCAGCCTGTCAGAGGCACTCAGGAGAAAAAGGAGAGCTTTGGTAAATCTGCACATTAGGAAACATTCAGGGTCAGGTCAGGGGCACGAACCTCTCCTCTTCAGATCCTGGCTCACACACACTCTAACTGGGCCTTCACACTGTCAGAGAAAGACGTCAGTGCCTCTGCAAACACACACAGCATGCCTGCCAGCAACTCTCAAAGGTGAAGCCTCTGGATGACCTAACGTTTAACAGATTTTTCATATAAAAATGAAGCGACATGACGGCCACATGTTGGAACAGAGAAACTGAAGCCGACTTTTAAGCAGTTTTTGATGAGGACATGTGTGCAGATTCTCCGAGATGTCACATTTATTTAAAGCCATGCTCTTGTTTAAGGGCTTTAAGCAGCTGATATTAGTCAAAAGTACAGTAAACCGATCTGCTATCAGGAAGATGAAAGATTACAGCATCTCACAGAGCTCTAAAACACATGTTGGCCAGGATCATCATTACAGACATTCATCTTCAAAATCACGCTTAAAAGTTTCCTCCACATATGGTTAACAGAAACAATAGACATTCATTTTTTTTCCTTCTTGTGGACTCTAACCACAGGAAATCAAACACACACACACCTTTTCTGAAAACGCCACAGACACACACACACAGACACCTCAGACAAGTAGCAGCAAGTTCAGGTAGAAGGTCTCATTACTGAGGCCCACAGAGGGTGCTAATGGGAATTTATCCTAACACTATCAAGGGAAAACAAAGTTATTACCTTACAGGAGTGAGGTGCAAACTGGTCCAAATTCTTTTGTTTTTATATCCGGACACAGATTGAAATTACTCAAGAACAGAGTCAGAGAGTATATTACTGAAACAGTACAGCCAACTCTGACTATATACATACAATAAAGCAGTGTTGGTCTGTGCAGTAAAACTGTTCAGTAACATATTTAACATTTTACATCATATTCTTTTTTATTTATACACCCCCTGTAGTCATTCGTATAAGATCAAGATGTTGGAGAACAATTATTTACATTTAAATGCAGTTCAAATAGGGCTGAGGAGACCAATGCCACTAAAAAGTGTGCAAATATATTTTACTCTAAATGCTAAATTTTGGAAGCCCATTTCCGCCACCCTGATAAAAAAATAAATAAAACTTGTATCTCATAATTATGACTTAGCTATCTCATTATTATGAGATACTATCTCATAATTATGACTTAGCTATCTCATTATTATGAGATACTATCTCATAATTATGACTTAGCTATCTCATTATTATGAGATACTATCTCATAATAATGAGATAGCTAAGTCATAATTATGAGATACAAGTTTTATTTTTTTATCAGGATGGCGGAAATGGGCTTCTATACTAAATCACACTTTAATTCAAATTTAATTTGGGACTTGCCAAAAACTTGCCAGGTAAACAAAACTTGTAGATATTTGTTTTCTTGACATCTCTTTATAGCAACTTAACAATAAAAAATATGTCACAGTTAAAATCGATGAAGTATCCACATAACTTATATTAACTCCTTAAATAAATTATGAAAAATAATTATGAAATTTGATAACTGCCATGGTGGCAGCTACATATTAAAAGTTTTTACCGATGATTGTAATTAAAAACATCCAATATGCATTTTGCAAGCTTATTTATCAGCTGCGTTTAGCCCGCGAGATTTCCACTCTGTGCTGACCACCAATGCTAACGCGTTAGCCTCCTGTCAAACAATACATACATGACATGATGGCTTCCTGTGGAGAGCAGCTGTTTTCTGAAATCGACCAGCTTCGTGTTCAGTTGTTATCCAGCGTTGGAGTCACGACAGAAAGCCAGCCTGAAGGTGCCGAAGGAGAAATCTGTCAGTAAGTAAACAGTCCTTCTGGTGAGAATTAGCTTCAAATTGTTAGCATGTTGATTAGCGCAGTTGTTTGGGTTTGTTTAGCAGCAATTTGCGCTTCGGTGGAAGTGAGGTCGTAGTCGTACTTATAATAACTAATCAATAAATAAACAAAGTATAGTTTTACAAGACTTTGTTTGGTTTTTGGGTACTTTTGTTTTATTTAGCCTTTTATAAGAAAAAAAGAACAGGTTTATTTTTCAAAGTCAGCATTTCACCATATGATTCATGCACTTATAAATGTCATAGTTTATAAACTAAATATTTAACTTACAAATTAAATATTTATTTAACACGCTAAATATTTAACTTGTGACTTAAATATTTAGTTTTGAGCTAAATATTTAGGTTGCAACTTAAATATTTAGGCAGCTAGCTAAATATTTAATTTAGCTAGCTAAATGTTTAACTTGCTAGTATTTAAGTTTGCAACCTAAATATTTCAAGTAGGGGTCTCTGCGGACGAGTGTGGACCAGTGGGCGTGTCACAAGGAAAGGCGATTCTAAAGCGACACACCTGATTTGACGGACTTTGTTAAAGGAACACACCTGACTGGACAAGTAAAAAAAAAAGGGGGCGTTACTGTTTGGCACCACTTTTTCTGGAGAACCCTACTTGGGTCACATTTCTCCTGGTTAACCTTAGTGTTGGGGTCAGGGTCAGGCTGTAAAGAGTTCAAGCAGGGTCTGAGGATACCGTCATGTACGCCTCGTAGCCCACAGTGTTTATGGTTTAGATACGCCCACTCTTGTGACACGCCCACTTTGATTCCGCAGATAACCCCTTTTAAAATGTTTAGGTTTTTGGCTGACTTTATTGAAGATTGTAAATACCAATGAGGGATATTTACTAGAGGGGCTATCACATGACTTTGGGTATGCTAAATGCGACTCCATCTTGACACAGTCATTCAACCATTGAACACAGGCCCGCAATGCCCTGTCACTGTGCAGCGTTCGCTTGCATCAATTGTAGTGGAAAATGTTCGGACCTCATAACATTTCATCGGTAAGTTTTTTTTTCTTTTAAATAAGAGGGCTATGTTTAGCATTGCGTTTATGTTCAGAATTAGTACAGACAAAAAATGGATCAAAATAAATTGTGAACTACATGAAATCTCCCACTGCTGGAGGGTGAACTTAAACTTTTTGTGTTTTTTGTATTTCTGTGGAGTCAAGGTGTGCCATTAAAGTAAAGACAGAAGTGTTGATTTGCCTCCTTATTGCTTACTAATGTTTTGTAACAGTAAGTGTGTAATATTTACACAACAGACACATTGTTATTTATCTAAATTTATTAAGCAAAAGAAAGAAAAAAAAAAGAAAATACCCTGTCATTTGCTTTGTGGATTGCTTACTAAAGCTCTGTAACAGTAAATATTTTTATTTTTCACATGTAGTAATATTTTTATCTATCTAAATTTATTCCGGTATTAACCGCACATTGATCATGTCCCACAGAATGTAAATAACAATAAACTGAGGAAACTATTTTACAGACATGCTTTCAGGTCACTGCTATTTTTGTGCACTGTGAATTTCAAAAGAACAAGCTGAACTGATAAATAATGATTTATGTTTACAGGTAATTGGGTGTGTTTGGCTTCATTGTCAACATAGAGAGTTTGTTCAGATTGTTACCAGAAGTTCTAGCCAACCAAAGTTTCTTGTTAACTTACAAGTTGAGCCAAAATCACTTGGAGCTGTTCTTCAGTGCAGTACGCAAAGCAGGTAAGTTATAATTTGCTTTCAATTTCAAGTGTACTTTTGGGCTATGATTTATGAAACATATTGTTAACAGACCTAGTGATATTTAGTATGTGTGATTATGCAGGTGGATTTAACAACAACCCAAGCTGTCATCAGTTCATGGCAATCTTCCGTAACATGATTGTGCACAGCGGGCGGGGTATCACCATCTTCGGCTGGAAATGTTGTCTCCATGGACAGCACACAGTGTCTCCGGGTCAGTGATGTCATGCCACACGAAGCAGCTGAGTCTACTTTTATGAACAACAACATCGACCACATGTACAGCACAAGGATCTCACCAAAACATGCTCCGTTTCCTGTGAACATCATAACATACATTGCAGGTTTTGTGGTGCGTCAGATTGTAAATGAGGTGTGTTGTGATGTGTGTAAATCATCTTTGGTCTCCAATGCTGTCCAACCTCACTATGATGATTTGTTTCAGCTGCTTCAAATGAAAAATAAAGGTGGGCTTGTTACACCCTCACAAGGTGTAGTACATCTTTTAACTGCAGCAGAAAAAGGCATCAGGCTTTTCATGAACATTACCAATGCAACAAATGTCTGCTCCCGACACACAGTGTTGGTCTATGTAAGAAAATGAATGTGGGGATATCAATCCATTGTGCCTCGGAAAACATATAGTGGAGTCTCAATATGGCATGGACAACCATTACTTTGACCTCATCCTACTCCTGGTGAACAGTTCCTACACCATCAGGCAGAAACATGTTGCCAGATTACACACCTCACAGCTTAAAAAAGAGTCTGTTCATCAGAAACTGACTAAGCTCATTCTCTTTAAAGGCCAATAATTAAACAATACAGAAAAATACACAAAAATACAGTAAAGTTACAGAATAACTACGGACTTGCATTTATTTTACAAATGATTGTCAATCTTATTATTGAACACAATTTTATATTTAATTTTTTAATTTGTTTTAGTTTATTGTGTATTTCTAAACAATGTTTTCAAAATGATGCTCTAAAGCCTTGGTTTTTGTATTATATTTTGACAACATAATTTTAGTATACTTTCTTTTACTTGTTTTGACTAGGTTGTTAATAAAAATAACATTTTTTTAGTTAAAATAATATGATAAAATAAACCTTTTCTTTCAACTATCTGTGTGTGTAAATGTGTTATTGAGTACATGTAAATCTGGGCTACTCTATCATTTTAATGGGGAACGTATCTTTTTAATTGACAATGTTAATTGTGCATGGCTTTATTTTTATGATAGTTTTAGGCATTTTTTTTTGACAAACATGACGCTTTTAAAATGTTTAGAGTAAAAACTCGAGTTAGTCCTTGGTTCACTTCTGAATTAAAGACCCTCCTACATGACAGGGACTAGCTTTGGACAAAAGCAATTTTCGCCAGTTTTAAAATAAATGTACTGCACTGATCAAAAAGGCAAAGAGTTCGTATTTTGCAACTGAAACTAAAAATAATTTAAAGGATCCATGCAAATTTTGGAAAATGATTAAATCTATCTCTGGCAACTCTTACTCAGATCTTCCCTCTCAGTTAATGACTGACTCTGGGCCAGTGTCAGATAAGGTGGAGATGTTAAACTGTTTTAATAAACATTTTGCTGCTTCTAACCTCATGTCAAAGGACACTTTTAAAACTCTTGTGCCTATTGGCCATACTTTCAGAAACTCAACTTCTGGTCAGACATTTGCTTTCTCTAAACTGTCTATCAGTGACGTTTATAGAGAGCTTAAACATCTAGATATTAAAAGAATCAGCTGGACCTGATAATCTCCCCCTATACTTCCTACTTTTAGCAGCTGACACCATAGCTGAACCCGTGACATATTTTTAATTTGTCGATTCAACAGAACTGTATCCCTGACATGGAAATCAGCTTTTGTTTTGCCTTTACTAAAAGGTGGTGATCCGACAGCTCTAAATAATTATAGACCCAGTTTCAAATTGTGTATTTTAGCAAAGATTTTTGAAAAGATTATAAATGAACAGATTAAGCAGTACTTGGATTCAAAGAATATTCTATCACCTTACCAGTCTGTTTTAGAAAACAACATGGTACAGTTACTGCCTCCCTGAAGGTCCTAAATGATATCATTGAAGCTCTTGATGCCAGGGACTATTGTGCTGCCCTCTTTATAGATCTGTCTACAGTAAAGCCTTTGACACGGTTGATCATGGGATTTTGTGTCAAAGGCTTTTGGACATAGGGTTTACTGAACAGGCCATGGGTTGTTTTCTAAATTATCTGACTGGCCGTAAACAGTGTGTTCAATATGGCTGTCAAACCTCAAGTTTTATGGACATTTCTAGAGGGGTTCCACAAGGGTCCATTTTAGGACCTATACTGTTTACCATCTACATTAACGATTTGGGCCATGGTCTTACAAATGCAGCTGTGCATTTGTAATGTTTGTATTGTTATGTGTTGGGTGACCATATTGTAAATTAATATTAAAAACTAAAAGCTGCAAAAAATATATCTTCTAAATATTTATTGTCAAATTTAGTCTAATAATTGAAAACATGGATGAAATAAGAAAT
>NW_013952472.1:1336744-1343972 GCF_001266775.1 Austrofundulus limnaeus
AATATATATATACATACACATATATACATATACACACACACATACATAATGAACAGGTGATACATTTGTCAAATATGATTGTCTCAAAATGTGCAGAAATTTAATTTCTTAATCTAAGAAGTAATTATTTAATTAATGCAGATGTAAAGTGCTGAGATTTCTGTTAAAATAAATATTTTTAAATGACAAAGATCAAAACATTGCACCAATTATTCATATTTTCTTTATTGCCAAGAAGGACTTCACTTAAGAACATGTCAGTTTGTGTTTGTTTCAGTGCAGGTACAGTAAACTCAAGTAGAGAAACATAAAACAATAAGTAAACAAATAAATAAAAGTTGATAAATTAATTATACTCTTCTGATAAGATAACATAATAAAAATGAAAATTGGCAGACTAGAATCTTCAGAAAGTTGAGAATGATTGTGTGTTGTAATGATTTGCTGCATTAAGTTCAGAATTTGTTTTCTTTAGGTAAAGTTAGTCATCACTGTCCAGGTCAAGAGAAATGTCTTCACTGTGTATTTCCAGGGGGGGAATTTTATCACGGATCGAAAGTGTAATCCTGGGAATAGTGACCAGTCTGTCCAAAGACAAGGCCCCTGTTCTGGTGCTGCCAAACAGATCCAGTTGGGCCAATGTCAGGTAACTTGATTTAACCATGTTGTAATATGAAATGATTTCTCTCAAAGTGGGATTTCAGGAAAGGCTTGGAACATTGTCTACCTTTGTTCTGCAGTGAAACACACATCCATATATGTGATGATGTGATGCTGAAACTCCATTTTTTTTATATTACCTTTGGTCTTTTTGTCTTAATAATTTGCAGTCTTTGTGAACTGAAAGTGTATTGATATTGTCTAGTACTGCGATTGCCTGTGATTTTTGGTGTTTGGTTTCCTTTTTATCCTCTTTGTGATAAAATCTGTTGTTGTTAGTTGCTTTAATCTTGTGGTAACATTTAATTAATTAGCATTTGACCTACTGTACATGTTCTTTTTTCTCTCTTACTGAGCTGCACTGTTTGGCTTTTAGAGGACTGTGTGCAAGTTTGTCTTGAGTGGATTAAACAAATCCCCATCTTCATTCAACAATATCTCAGGCCTGAACCTTTTCACCTTTTAAATATGCACCTTCAGGCCACACAAGATGAATGGGTTTTTGTTTAATTTCCTGAAAGAGGAAATACTCATCTACTGACTGGATCTACATAAGATGAGCCTTTAACAGACTGCAAGATGAAGAAATTAGTTGAAGAAAACCTTTCAACTGCTACAGAAAGACTGGGGGGTAAAAAACAGTGCTTCCTGTTCAGAAAAGATGACAGTGATAAGGGATTACAAAGCTCAGCACTTACACACACACAAACACACAAAGAGCTTTAAAATGACTGGGATGTAGAGACCTTATGCTGAGAACAAAGAGGACTGTCAGGTCCCCTTTAAATCAAACCCTGTCTCATCTTTAAGAACTTTTAGGCTCGACCCTTTTGAAAAAAAAATCTAAGAAGGTCCTAAAGATGAATCAGGAGGGTAAGTTAAAGAGGACGGTTCTCACAGGTTGCCCTCAGGGTTTGAGGAGTTAAAGTTTTTACCTGGGATTTAAAGCTGCACACAATCTGTTTTGAATGACTTATTTTGTTGCCTTCTTTTGCATCTTCAGTTTTGACTGCGCCATTGGGCTTCAGATGAGTTCAGAACATTCAGTCACCTCCATTAAGAGTGACTGTCCTTCATCTGCGGCTAAATTCGGTGAGAAGTTGTCCACAGACCTTTTTAGCTTCATAGTCATCTTTTTTTTTTTGTTTACTTTAGCGTAAAGCTCTCTCCATCTGTGTGGTTCCTCATGTGGCTTTAATTTGTGTCCGTTACAATTGTATCGGTAACCTGCTCAGACGGCAGTAACGGTCAGATTTAGTTTTAGGTGACAAATTGGCAGAGACTGAACATGTTGAGGGAAGCTTTTAAGGATCTGTAATGAAACTAATACTTTTATGTTTAAGCTAGTTATTCATGACATCCTTTAATGACCTAGGTTTTCATGACATGCTGTTCATCTGCAGATAGAATGATTAAAGTCAGAACAAGATTTGCTAACAACAATCATTCTTAGATATCACTTGTGTTTATCTTTGTGTTTTCCATTGACCTTGTATCAAATCTCGGTTCTCACTATTTATTTATTTTTTTTCATCCAGCCTTATGAAAATGTTCCCTAAATCTTGTAATTGTGAGTGAAGTGTAAATCAGTCTTTCTCTGTTTGAAGCTCAGATTCTCAAGATCCTCTCTGTCATCTACAAACTGGTTCAGAGTAACTCGTATGCAACAAAAAGGTCATTTATTGTTGTTGCACTTTTCACCAAAGTCAAAAATAATTTCATTTTCTGCACATTTCAGCTCTGGCTTTAAGCGGTTTTTATGCATAAATGTGAGTATTTCTGTAACGTTTGTCTCCACAGAGACATATATTACAACGACACGCAGCTGTTCGTGTCACAGAGGTCTGTGGACAGCATAATGGACGACATCTCCTGCATGCTGAAGGTTCCTCGCAGATCACTGCATGTGGTAAATGGGCTTTTTATTCTGAAAGATGGGTTACACTATTGTCTGACTGTTTGACAGAAAACCTAATACTCTGGGAAAACATAATAAAAAAAACTCTTGCAGTAAATTTATTTTGGAAAGAAAAAGCTGGAATCTCACACATGAGATCTGTTAGATTGGTGCTGTGTTTTATTTGCTTCATATCTCAGGAAACACCTGTGGAGGTCAGATGGTTTTACTGATCAAACAAAGGGAGAATTAATGTGGAAGTCAAAAATCCAGCATGGCGGTGTGTTTGTGTGTGTGTAACTTTAAGTTGAATTGTGTGTGTATTAACTTTTTTAATATACTGTATATATACATATTTGTTGTAGCTGTCCACATCTAAGGGCTTAATCTCAGGTGATCTGTGCTACTTGGAAGAGGACGGCACAAGGATCGACTGCCACTCCAGCTCTGCTGTAAGTTCCATCAAAAAAAATCTAAACCAATACTCTAAAAGACATTTTCTGTTACCACATAACTCATAGACATAACTTAATACATTTCAAGAAATTTAATTACAAATCCAATCTATGGTTGCTGATTTTATTAACATTGTTTTGCTAAATGTCGCACTTAAAGAGGTAAGGTTCCTGGAGGGAGACAGATAAAATCGATGTCGTGTGGAGAAGATACGTCTGTGGAGATGTTCGGAACGAGTCAGATTGTTTCTGTTTTGTTCCGCTCTACAAGTTTCTGTTGCCATGAAGGAAAGAAAAAAACGTGCAAACATGAAAACAGTTGTATAAAAACCCAGTTAACTGCTGTTTATGATTTCAACTCTTATGAAATCTATCTCCACTTTAGTTTCTGCTCTCCAGCTTCACGCTTGTTGTCACTTTGTATAAAAGACTGTTTATATCATATCAGAGTATATCATATTTGTAGGCACAGTTTAATGCAGCACATCTATTTGCTTGTTTGTTTGGTTTATTTTGAACATGTTAACTAACATACTGACAATCATTTTAAGCAAGGAAGAGATAAACAAAATATAAAGAAAAACCTACAAAAAATAGTTGGAAGTGCACAATTATTGTACACTTTTTACAGCTCACATGTTGAAATGAGTGGGAAGAAGTACAGACTTATTTAATCCCACCTCTTTACCATTAGTTATCAATTTTTAGTTGTTAATGCAACCACTGATGGAAATAATACACATTTACAAAATTCAAATGCTATTTCTTAATACAGAAGCCATATTTTTTTACATATTTTTTATTTTTTTATTATTTTTTATATTTTTTATTTTTTACAGCCATATTTTACATATCTTTATATTTCATGAAAATAGTTTCTTTATACCTTTTTTTAATCAATTTAATGTTTGGACATTGCTTCAACTCCACACTCAAATTGTTCCACATTTTCAATCGGCACAAGGAAACACAAAGACTCTTCCTCACAGTTTGTATAATTACAACTTCCAATTGAGAAAAAATAATAAATACTTAAATTGTAACTTCCTTTCTGAAAAGAAAGCTACTTTAAATAATTGTATGTAAATTATTATGTTTTGCTCTGAACTTGTGAGGAAAAAACAAAATCGCAGGTGTTTCTTTGTCCACGAATTGACTTTAGAAACTGTAAATTTATAAGGACATCAAATGTAAACTGATTTATGATCAAGACTAGTGGTGTCCAATTCTGGTCTTTGAGGAACACATTTGTGCATGTTTTAGATGCCCCCCACCCCCACCCCCAAACACACACATACCCTGTTACCTCCGCTCATCAAGTTCTGCAAAACCCGTTTAGTTTAGTTTAGTTTATTAACGATCCACATTAGTTATTACCTCAGCAATAACTATTCTTCCTGGGGTCCACATAAAAACATCATATTAACAGTAACATCACAACAACATCACAATGACATAACAATAAAATTGGCGATACGATGTTAATGATGGATTTATTTGAATCAGCTGTATTGAAGCAAAGACGCGTTTCAAATGTACATAATCCTTTCAACAAAAAAATCAGTTTTACATGTAAAACAATATTTATTCTTCCAACCTAAGTAACCAGTTTTAGTGCTGCTTTTTAATCCCCTAATCGCTGCATTTTGCAGCACAATACCGTCATCAGTGAAACTCTTCTGTCTTTGGTTCCTGAATGTTGCTCTTCAGCTTTAGGAACATCTGAGCCTCCACTACCAGAATGACAAACAGTTTATTCCCTCTGGCCATCAGACTACTGAACAATATCTGATTGACACATACAGAAGATCTGTTGACTATTTATTATCATACCTCTGCATATTGCACAACACAGTAAATGTGCACATTATGTGGTCACTTTGACATATTGCACAGAGTGTTTTTACAATGATTTGTTGTGTTGTACTGATATGCTGCCACAAGTTGCATTTTAACCTCCGTTTAGTTTGTGTTCACCTTTATGTTTAGTAATGATATGTTCTGTCTTGTCTGTAGCATCCTGGTCCTGGAGATCATTAGTTGAACTTGAACTTCAGTACTGCCGAGCGCTTTGCTGTAAATCGAACCAACTTCTCTTTGCTTACCTGTGATCATCCAGTATTTATAGTTCTGTCTTGTTTTCAGGTCGTCCCAGTTTCATCAAACATCAGCGGCATTAGAAGTATCCTTCATAGCACCTCTGAAAACATGTATTCTCAGTTTTCTTTTGTCTGGCACATAAACAGTGAAGTGTGTGTTTCTTTGTGTCTGTATTATCTGTCCCTAACTGCATTCAGATATCGTATCATCAGCTAAATTTGTCATGATAGTCGAGAAGGATGCGACGTTCCAGAGACTGCTGGATGACGACTTCTGTACAAAGCTATCTCCTTGTATCCTAATCACAGTTGGTTGATTTTTTTTTTTTTTTTTTTGCTTTTAATCTTTTTAAGCCACTCCTGTTGCTGGTGTTGAATCACATTAAACGTGTTGTGTTTGTGTGAGTCAGGGTAAAGGTGTGCCTGACTTGAACAGCCGATTGATGGTGAGGAAACTTTGGGACACGCTGCACGTTCCCATCTTCGCCCTGGTGGACGCCGACCCTCATGGTACAAGCGATTTGATTGCAGATATCTTCACACACACACGGCTGTATGTCTTACTGACCCAGCCCATTTTAACACACGTCCAGTATGCTGCGGTATATTTTGGCTTGCCCTCGTTCAGGTGAGATGGCTCCGTTCACGCCAGGCTCCAAACTTCTGGACCTTTTTATTTTATTTTTTTGTTGCTGCACTGCGAGACGCAGATCTTTACTTTGTTGTAAGCTCTGTTACACATTGCAGAGGATAATTGCTCTGGTATGTCTGTGATTGCAGCGTGTGTCTGTTTCTCCCGTTTGATTTTTTTTCCTTTTTTTTCCAGGCATTGAGATCATGTGTATCTACAAGTATGGATCAGTGGTGAGTTTCTTTAAGCCGGTTATTTATGTTTTCTACGTTGTCTGGTCTGGCCTTTTTCAGTGTCTTCCTGTTGGCAGCATGTAATTATGATGCCCCAGCTTTTTAATCTGAAAAAAAAGGCCAATTAAACATTTCAAAACATTTAAACTGTTGTGTTTATAAAATAAGTCATCCTACTTTATTCACATTTTTAGCGAAACCATCCCTGCATTCGCTGTGAGCACATGCTGGGCACAGTCGAGGCACAGCACTGATTATCTGTGTGTTTATTGGAGACATTTTGTGTGTCTGTGTGTATGAATGTGGGGTTTTTTTTTTCTCCACAGGCAATGTCATTTGAGGCCCACAGTCTGACCGTCCCCAGCGTTATGTGGCTAGGCCTCCTCCCCTCAGACCTGCAGAGGTTTGGACTCAACATTCACGACTTCCTACTTCCTCCTCCTTCCAATTGGGATTATATTCTGCAGACATTTAGATTGTTTGTTTTGGTTTCTGTTGCTGTTTTACTCCGTTTTTTTCCCTTTCAATGAACTGTGTTTAGGAGTATATGGTGTTTTAAGTATACATCAGCTTGTGCAGATTTAGGAGAAAGGGCATTTTAAGATACATGTAATTGCAGTCTCCGCAGTCTTTTTTTTTTTTCCCAGAGCTAATCTCTACTGCGTCTGTTGAAAATGCAAAAATGATGTCTGTCAAAAGACAGTCCTGTAATTTTTAGGTTAATTAGTCAAACACTATAAAATCAAACTGTCTGTTTTAGGTTAAGAGTTCCTGAGGAGTCCTTGATTCCCCTCACCAAGAGAGATGAAAGCAAACTGAACAGTCTGCTGAAGAGACCGTACCTAAGCAGCCAGCCTGAATGGCAAAAAGAGGTGAGCGAAGAAAAGAACTAAAGCCGAGATTAAAAAGGAATCTGAAATTTGTTTACTACTGGATTTTCTTTAATAAATGCTAAAAAAAACATCCTAGCTGAATGAATAGAATTCTGAAGAGTAACATTTATTTAAAACAAAAGGAGCACAAAAGCTGAATACAGTAAGTCACACCGAGCATTAGATATTTTTTTTAATGCTGGCATGGCAACATGTTCAGATCTCAAAAAACAAAAATCTTCTTTTTTAAAAGGTTAAAGAATTAAAATTATTGTTTTAGTTTTATTTTAATGTGTTTTTTGTTTTCTTTTATTTTTTTTGTCTGCTAGTTTTTTTTATTTCTATTTATGCAGTGGCACCAGCAGGGGTGGGGTTGGGGGG
>NW_013952472.1:1344098-1346260 GCF_001266775.1 Austrofundulus limnaeus
GATAAAGGACAACCAGACCAGTCTAAAACCAATGTTCTCCAATAAAGATGGAGGTTCTCAGGAGGTTATATTCATAGATATATTTTTAACCAAATTTGAATTCAATAATTAAAACTAATTATATAATAAATATAAAATTAGGCAGCACAATGGCACAGTTGCTAGATCAACATATTGCCTCTAAGGAAGAAGATTGCAAGATCAACTTTCCTGTCTTTACATGTTCTCCCTGTGCATGAGTGAGTTTTCAGGTACTCTAGTTTTCTCTCACAGACCAAAATCATATTTATTAAAACTAATATGTCATTAAAAAGCAAATACCTTAATAGTTTTGGATAACACTACAGTAGATGTAGTTTGTGCTGGTTTTAGTTTTTATTTGCAGTTTTGTGTATTTAGAATTACAGGTTTTTTTTTTTTACCAAAGTAAACATCAACAAGTAAATAAAACTGTTTTAACAAACATTGAAGAGGTGATGGCTTTAAAACTGAAAAATCTTGTTCATTGTAAATGTTTTTAAAATGTAGATTTTAGATTTTTTTTTAATAAAATGACAGACATCACAGCAATCATTTGGGAAGGGAAGTTTCCCCATCACATTTAAAATTTAATTTATTTGAACCCCCACATTTGTCATAAAATATTACTTCACCCAGAGTTGTTATTGTTTAACAAATAAATGTATTCCACTTGACCTAAAGAATACTGACACCAAGTGTTTTCCTATGTAGGTAAAAGTCTGTTTAACAACCTGTTAAAATACACCAGAATGCAGGACATGGCATTTACTTCATTCAAAGTTTTGTGGGGGAGGACCCCAAGACCCCCCTGCCAGTGGGTCCTCCCAACATTACAAATACAGTACTTGTGATGCCACTGAGTCATGTAACAATGTATGGCGTCGCTGTATTTATAGAAGCCAATAGAGGAAAGGTCTAACAGTGATGTCTCAGTTACACAAGGGAGACAAAATTCAAAACTTAGTCCAAGCCAAGGCGATCTCTGTCAGATTTATTTACAAATGTTATATAACAAATAATTCTTGTAAAAATACAAGTTAACTTTTCCAGATTAGAACAACCTAACAGATAAAAGGAAAAAATGGAAATGCATATCTTTATTTGGCTTTACTTTCTACCAACAACTTTTTATTTACTAGTCCTTAGAGGTACATTTTACTGCAATTCAACAAATCTAAAACAAAAAGACCAAACAAAGTTGATTCTTTGTTGCTCTTTCCACACTAAAATCAAAGATTACTGAAAAATTCAAACTCAATTTTCTCAGCTTAAAAGTTAGAAGAACATACTAAATATGGTGATAAAAAGCTTCAGCTTCCATTCATATTTATTTTATTTCAGATTTTATTGTTTTAGATGTTTTCTTGTGTTTGGCCTAACTATACAGCTCTTAGATCAATTAAGATTTATCAAAGCAACTGTACAGATACATTTAAAATTAACACTAGCATTTTAGTCATGGGAGACATACCAGTGAGAACCGATTTTGTTTCAGTGGCTGTTAAATATCTACTGCACGGGTGTCCAGTCCTGGTCCTGCAGGGCCACTATTCTGCACGTTTTACTTGTTTCTCTTCTCCAACACACCTGATTCAGTGATTGAATTACTTCAAGTTCTGCAGAAGCCTGTTAATCACTAATGTATTCAAATAAAGTGTGTTGGAGCGGAGAAACAAGTAAAATATTCAGACTAGCGGCCCTCCAGGACCAGGATTGGGACAGCCCTGACCTTATGATTGACACGTTTGAACAGTTTCCTCTCACATGATCCTTACAGTTGTTTTGTTTGTTCCTACTGTAGATGGAACTGATGCAGCAGACTAAGGTCAAGGCTGAGATCCAATCCCTGGCTGCCATAGACCCTGACTTCCTGACCAACATCTACCTGCCCAACAAACTTCGCTACGGAGGCTGGGTATAAGAACAAGGCTGCCCCTTAGTGGACGGATAAGTGAACTTCTGAGTTTACTTGATAAAATGTTTAAAAATGTTACACATCACCTTATTGGATAGACTTGAAAGTTATTGTTGAATATATATTTGTGTGTGTGTGTGTGTGTGTGTGTGTGTGTGTGTGTGTGTGTGTGTGTGTGTGTGTGTGTGTATGATCTATTTTGAGTTGCTGTGTTTCAGTTCAGACA
>NW_013952472.1:1346270-1358437 GCF_001266775.1 Austrofundulus limnaeus
TGTGTGTGTGTGTGTGTGTGTGTGTGTGTGTGTGTGTGTGTGTGTGTGTGTGTGTGTGTGTGTGTGTGATCTACTGCAATTTTTTTCAGAAATGTCCCACATTACAATCTCTGCATTATGCATATTCATAATGCAAACCACACTGATGTAGTGATTTAATGTGTTTGATTTAATGTGTTTGATTTAATGTGTTTGGTTTATATTTGTAGAGCAAATAATATCGCCTCACATGGTACGGAGAGAGTAAAAATAATATCAAACTGTCCCTGATACATGGCATTCATTACCACAGACATGTTCCAGTGGAAAACCACTTTTTGTTTATTTCCTTATAAATAAATAAATATATAAAGGTTTCTAAACCACTCAGTCTTTGTATTTATTGTGTTTTTTATAAGGTCTGAGAGGCAGTATAGCATTTAAAACAGACTATGTATAGAGATGCTTCAAAAATTTCTAAAAAAAAAAAAATTTGTTATTCATTGAATTATTAATAATTATTAATTAATATTATTAATTAGTCATTTAAATAACAGTTGAAGTTCATATAAAGAGGATTAGGACCCCTGGAAAAACAAAGAATTCTGACTTTAATCACAGAATTCTGAGAATAAAATGTCAAAAAAAATGTCAGAATTTATTTTCTCCAAGTGGCTTTATTACTCTTTCAAGTTCAACATGATAAAACTAAAATAAATCCTGCTTATAAACTCAAAAGACACTGGCGTTAAAGTAAAAGCAACTTTCCTTCATAGACTGACCTTTGTAAGTCAAAATGTTTTTTTTTGGGGGGGGGGGGGGGTTGTAACGCAGATTTTCCTTGCTTTATGCACTTTTTTAAATTAACTGCAGCACATTGTATTTGAAAAGGTACAACCACTGTTGGGGAGTTAAAAACTTGAAAAACAGTACTGGTAAATTTCCCAGTTTATTACATTAAAAGTACTGTGGCCATAAAACTGAGTGTGCTTTTACTTTCAAATGATTATTTGTTTTAATTTTAATGTTCATTTTATTATTGTAACAAAGATGCAACTGTTAGGGTAAACTTGAACAACTCTAGTTACAGGAGGATGAGATCAAATTAAAATCTTGAAAAGACTAATTTAACTTTGGCACAATGGCGCCACCTGGTGGTCTCTGAAATTATTAAGCAATGACAAAGGGAGAAAAGGTGAAGAGAAAATACAAGAAAATATAAAAGCAGCTATTAGCACCATATTTCACACAGGTTAAACAAATACTTTTATGCCCTAGTAAAAAATTTTAACATTTGAAAATACTGCCAATCTTTATAGTTCACTTTTATTCAGTAGTTTAACTAGAACCCAAATAGTTTAAATGCATCGTAATCTTTGTGGATTTAAACTTTTGACTTTAAAGAAAGTAGCAAAAGTTGCCTTAAAAACCTCTCATTATTCTGGCATTTAGCAAATAGAAATGTTTTTGTTAATCCTAATTGACCCACAACAATAAAAGTTTATTCAGATTTTACATATTATTTTTAGTTTAAATAATGGCTTTGAGAAGCCATTGTTTTTGTTTCTATGGTTCTACTTTTCTGTGCTTTATATCATGTTATATTGTCAGTCCCTCATCAAAATCATACCCAGAGTGTTGCGTTGACTCATTCATGCATGTTTGAGAAATCCTTGGATCTCCTGTGGCCACGTGGAGCTCCACAGAGCATCCCTCCCCTGAAGCATTGTTGTGAAGATGTGCTGAAGTGGGAGTGTCTAAATGGTAGGAGGTTCTAAAAAGAAACAGATGCCAAATTCAAGGTGTTTATAAAGGCTGTGATACAAAATCTAATTTATTTTTGATACATACAGCTGTAAAGGAAATGATGTATTTACACTCTGCATGTATTACTTTTACCTTTTTGTTTTCTACTTTTTCTTGGATGATTATCTCTTACAGATTCACAGGTGCTCGAGTGTTTTGTTTAACCTGACTCAGAGGTCATCTCTGCCTTGTCAGCACTCTTTTTCCACTTTGGTTCTTCTGTCCAAAAGCCCTTCAATAAATGATGGTAAGTTGTAAGACATTTGACACGAATCATATCTTTAAAAGCAGAATTTGATGACTGAAATTTTATATTTGACAGCTCAGATTTAAAAGAAGGAAGTCAAGTTACTGATAGATTACACTGGAATACCTACTAACTGGGTTGTCGGGTATTCTTTAGTGGCATTTAAACTACAATGCAGCGGAGTCTATTTTACCTAAAAATATCATTCGTAAAGTGGGAAAATTTATGTTGATTTATTAGTTGAGGATCTTGTTGGCATTAAAAGATGATCAAAAACTTTTCAAACTCACATTTTTCAAAGTATCTTTCATGTTAAAAAATAACCTTTGAGAAAGCGTGTTTCTTTATTTACAACTGTTTTTGAGTTTAGATCAAATTAATTTCAATTTCTTGTTTTTACTTTGAAAGTTGACACTTTTTTTCCAGGACCACTGGTTGCACAGTGCTCCATCTGGTTTTATTACTTTGGTTTGTTGCACGTTTACAATGAATCGTTGAGACAACCTGTGAGCGGAAATCATTCAAACGCAGTAAAGTTCACCAGGGGCCTCATGTATCAACTGTGCGTACGCACAAAAACCTTGCGTACGCCATTTTCCACGCAAAACTCCGGATGTATCAAAACTAAAATGAACGTGGAAATGTGCGCAGCCCCACGCCAACTCCAGGGCTGGGGTACGCACGTTTCTGTGGTTCTGGTTCCATGAGAGACACTTAGAGGTTATTCTGAGAAACTGTTCATGATGTGAAAATTATTACAGTTCACACCAGACACACATGGTTAACAATTATTACATCTACATGGATGCAGTTAGATAAAAGATGTGCAAAGTTGTGCCAAAAATACATTTAACAGGAACAGATTCAGCCTTACTGGACGATATAATAAATAATGTAACACGCAGAGCTTTTATTATGACCTTCGCACGCGAAGCGTAAGCTGGAGTCATATTGTTTTCGTACTGTTTATTTATTTTTTCTTTTTTTTCAGTGATCTTTGGTCACCCGTACCACAAAAACGGCTGCACCTATCAACATGAAACTTGGCAGGATTGTAGATGAGTCTGACCTACACTGCACCAGCCAACGGTTTTACGATAGACCCCATATTTGAGGAGGGGGCTCCTTTCAAAGTGGGGGTGTCAGGACATGCAAAATCGCTTATAACTCAGAAACTGTTCAACATAGGAGCTTCAGATTTATTTTGTGTTTAGCTCTGATGAGGGTCTATCCATCAGGTCCAATCCCACCCAAAGACTCCCACCCAAACCACTACAATTTTGGGATGCACCTAGTAGCATGGCTTTTAATAGGAATAAGGACTTCTGAGTTCTGGTGCATTTGTGTGTGCGGGGGTCATTATGTTACTGCTATGCGGTATCTAGTTTAAAAACAGAATTTTGTGATCCACGATGACGAGTGGCTCATCAGCCACATTCTCAGGAATAATGATTTTTCAGTTTGGCACTGCAGCGCAACACAGCGAGGAGCCGTGCGCCGCCCGTGCAGCAGCAGCGATCAAACTGGGGTTCCACAGATGTTTTCCAGAGACAGCTGGCAGACTGATCGGGACTGTGCCGGTCCAGTCCACCCAAAGCAGAATCCTGCCCAATGGAATGGTCTCATCCATATGATTCTAAAGGCTGAGTTATGGTCGCGCTTTGGAGCGCGCGCACCCTCGCCAGCAGTGGAGGTGTTTCATACTTGGCATTTACTTTGTTATAGATTTCTCCAAAAGGACATTTTACTACTTGTGAAAATGCTCTAAGTAGGAGAGTAAAAGCTTGAAAGACAAACAGACTGCGCACAAAGGCTGCGGTGCGCGCAGCGTTTGTGGAGACTCACTAACATCACGTCACGTCATGTTAAGAAAACTCTCCTCTGAGGTGCAGAGACACCTTTATTCATATCAGCTATGAAATAAACAAAGATCTATGTTCTACCAAACATCTAAGTTCCTCTGTGTTTACAGTAATTACGGTAATAATCCTGCGCAAAGTTAATATTTTTACTCAATGGATGGATGAGCCGATTGCGCACCACAGCAGCATGCACGCACACACACCGACACACAATCACTTGTTCTTTGTGTGATAAACATATTTTATTCCTATTCTTACTTAGGATTTTTTTCTCACTCACATTATATTTAATTCATTATTTTCCAGACTCTAGAAATCATTTCTGATCGCGCAGGGATCACTCAAACATGTCCTTCACACATGCAGGAAGTAATTTGCATCTGTTTAACATATGTAAATGAAGGAGTGTCAGGGGAGGTGTCTTACCTGCGCTCAGTTCCACATTAATTGTGATGTACAAAACAAATGTGCGTGGATTCAGGCGTACGTACGGTTTGATACATCTGGATTTTTTTGTGCGTACGCAGTTTTCTGGATTTGACCGTACGCCATGTTTCAGTAAGAAGTCCACACAAGTCTTTGTACATGAGGCCCCTGGTCTCACATCAACACTCGTACAGAAATGGGCCTGTGTTTCAGAAATTTATGTTGCACCGCAGCATGTTTGTTGAGACACCCAGGATGTTGTCTGTACAAACTGTACATTATAGCTGAACTGTTTCATCACATGTATTGGCCTGAGGAGGGAGATCATATCTCACTTGTTGTAACATAGCTATGGGGTGTGTCATTGGTTCATTTTGTAAACACACTGCCGGGCCAAAAAAAAAAGCTCACCACCTGGATTTAACTAAGCAAATAGTGAGAGCCTCTCATTGGTAATTACTTATGAGTGATTATGTTTCAGCTGACAAGTTTTTAACCCTAACTCACCAGTGAGCAGCTTCTTATTTGTTAAACAACCATGTTGAAGGACACATCCTGTGGTCATAGAAAATATGTTCCTCTGTTTCAGGAGGGTCAACTTATTGGTGTCAATCAGAGAAACATCTAAGGAGATCACTGAAACTACTCATCATGTGGTTTGATGAGTCCAGAGGACCCTGTTCCAGAGTGATGGGAGCATCAAGGTAAGAAGAGAGGCACCCATCATGCCTAGTGACTACCTTACAAACATGTGGGGGCATTTGGTCAGGTCTAGGTTCAGTAACATTATAAGCCTAAAGAATGATGTCAGCTGATGACCTGAATATACTGAATGATCAAGTTATTCCATCAATAGATCCTCTCTTCCCTGATTTCACAAGCATGTTCCAAGATAATGTCAGGATTCATCAAATTCAAATTGTGAAAAAGTGGGAGAGAGGGGTGGCGTTATGGCTTAGCTGGTATAGCAGTTGCCTCTCAGCAAGAATGTTGCTAGATCTAATCCTGAATACCTACCTGGGTAGAGTTTGCATGTTCCATGCATGTGAGTGTTTTCTCAGGCACTCTAATTCCCTCTCACAGACTAAAAACATGACTGTTAATGGTAGCTCTAAATTGTCCCTAGGTGTGAGTGAGTAGTTGTTTGTCTCTATGTGTCCTTATGATGGAACCCCCCGCCTGACTGCTGGATACGGGCACCAGTGACCCCCGTGACCCTGAAAGGAAGAAGTGAGTAAAAGATGATGGATGGATAGTTCAGAGAACACAAGACATCATTTTAACACATTGACCACCACAGAGTCCAGACCTGAACCCCACTGAGAATCATTAGGATGCACTGGTGAAGACTTTTGCTGTGGTCCAAATCTCCCATCCTCAGTACAAAGAATTGGCGAAAGATTAACGCAAATCTGGCAGAAAAAAAAGTGACATTGCAGAAGCTTGTGAAAACGATACCACAGGGAATGAGGGCTGTAATCGAAGCTAAAGGCGGTCCAACCAAATATTGGTCTAACCTTGTTTTGGAAGGGCGGACAGTTTATAATCAATAACAAGGGATGCACGATATGTCGGCATTAACATTGGTATCACCCGATGTTGGTCATTTTTTAGAATTATCAGTGTCGGTCCGATAAGTAAAACATCCAATATTGATTTCCCACTTTTTAGCTTTGTGTTTGTGTTTTGGGAGGGAAGACGGTTGGTCCAGTCATATCTGTTTGATCATGATAGTGTTAATGATGCTGCGCAGCCAGGAATAACTGCAGTAGAGAGCCACATCAGAGGTCTGGTTGTTTATTTATAGTATCAAAAAAAGACAAAAGCGTATTTGTGTGTATATGTATAAAAATAATTTGTGTGTTTGTGTAATATCGGTAAATGTTGGTTATTGGCCATAACAGCAATAATATTGTCGGATATCTACTGTATATCGCCTGAAATTTTCAGATCGATCCATCCATAATAACAAGGCTACAATCTATTTTTGTTTTGATTATTTTTTTACTAGGTAGAATTTTTTTTAACTAATTTTAAAAAGAATAAGCATAAAAACACTTACAGAAAGTTCTGTTTGTATATAAACAGCTGAAGGTCAGATTTATGGTCATCTGGAGAGCCATTCATAAAAAGTTGCATTTTGTGGCGTGCAGGCGTTCACCACATGGAGGCACACTGGGCCTTCTGTTTGCAGCCGGGAGGCCTTGACATCAGATACCCCCTCCCCTCCTGGTCCTGATGACTCATAACCGGTGCAGCAGCTTTTTTTTTTTTTTTTTTCACAAACCACTAGAGGGTATCAGGATATTGCGCTTCCTGTCTAGATAATGTGGAGGATCGCTTTGGTTTTTATTAAAACACACTTTCATGTCTGTGTTCGTTGCAGTGTATCTGAAATGCCAGATCAGATAGCAATCATTATAGAGCTTATATAAAATGAACCGGTTTTATCTGCCAGTAGTCTAACAGAACAATCATTTTATGGTTTTATGTTTTTTGCTCAATACGTGCAAACATTTGTATTCGTTTATACATCTTCATTGGATGTGATCATCCTGTTTAAATCAGATTAGTTTAACGTATGTCTTATAGTCCTGCTTGTAGAGAAATATCAACAAACAGGATGTTTGCTTTCCATCTGTCTCAACTCAGAGTTTATCCCACAGTACATCTGGACGTGACAGGGAAGTGTTTGCTTATGCATAAAAGCCCTAAAACCACCACTTAAACCTGGAAAAAAAAGCTGACAATCTGTCAAACAAATTGTGTTTTCTCTCATCCTGTAGTATTACTGCATGTGAGGGCTAATCCTGTGGTTACCTGATTGAGCTTTTTGTATACAAAAAAATAACACTTTGTTAAATACACAAAAGTTTTGAACAAGAGTATTTCTGAACTGTTTGACCTTGTTGTGACACATCACTTCCCCTTTTTTTTGTCTGTTGTCACAGAGCCAAATGAGGAATTGGAAATACCCTCCGTTTGTTTGTTTGTTATCTGTCTTGTGAGCTGGATATCTTGAAAAAAATAAGCAACATGTGTACTTCCATTAATGTGTGTGGCTGCATCTAGGCATTAGAAATGTCAACCTCAAAAAGTGAGTTGCCACGTAAACATCCAAGATGGTTGCCACCATATATGTTTGTAAACCAGCCACTCTCATCCTTTGAGGAAACTATGCTTTCCAGTTTTTATATTGCTTAAAAGCAGTGGTGGGCAGCACTAATCTAAAAATTAGTTCCACTAGCCCTAAAACAATAACTCAAATATTTAGGTCCCCTAATTCTGAAGCACTAACGCACTGAAAAATTTAGCAAAAGCTAATTCTAAAGCACTAAAATAACCCAATCAACCCATGAACATTCTTCAACAGACAACATGAGTCACATATTGTCATGTTGCTCTCTTAAGACTCATCATTGACATTCCACAGCTGTATTTGGGGTCATATATTGTCATCTAGTGGATAAGTGACATACATATGAACAAAATGTGTGACAGCTTTCACCCTCAGCTGTTAACATCAACGTTGATCAATAACATTTAAAGGACTCAGTTAGTGGTTCTAAATTTTGCCTATAAATTTAGCAAGTGCTAATCCACTAATAAATTGTAAAATTAGCAAAAGCCCTAAAACACTAATCAGGAAATTTCATTTCATTTATTGTTTTTTTGAATAGGGACAAGTGTCAAGTATTAACAATACTATACACTACCACATTTATAGCCAGAGCTAATTTGCAACGCCCGTCCCTACATGGGCTTTTAGTAACGTGAAATAAAAGTGTAAAATACAGTTAACAAATAAAAACATCAAATTAGTTCCCCCATTAGTGCTTTAGTACTTTAGGGGAACTGTGCCCACCACTGCTTAAAAGTATAGTTTCCTCAAATAATTGGGGTAGCATAAGTTTAATCAACGATGCCCATTGACCACCGCCTGGATCCACCATTGCCCTCTGTTTGCCATGACCATTCTCTCTACCTCAGATGAGTACAGACAAAACCTACCTTTGTTCTTTTACACACTATGACTCCTGTCCACTTGTTGCCCTGTTAGGGTTTACTTGCCTCCTTAAGTCCAGTCTAGAAGAATGCTCATCTCAAAAACAAACCGTCACTGTTCAAATCCCTCAACAACAGAGGGATATTGGTGCACCGCTTGTTATAGGTCTGTTTTTCAGTTCCTCACCATGGAAAGTTTGGAAGAGTTCAACTAGAGCAGCAATCATGATGGGCGAAGGTGGTGTGTGTGTTTACAGTTCTTTTCAGACGCTTGACATGGTGTGGAGGTCATTGGTTTTTGGGCAGGGGTATAAATGATGGTGCAGTGATGATACAGTGATTGTTGTTATTGTGGTGGTGGCTTCAGTTAATGGCTGTGTGATAATGTGTGAGCAGATTTTGCTCCATCCCTCACTCTGTTAATCCTGATGTCCTGCACATCTGTGGCCCCCTCCCTCTCACGTGCACTCACAGATGAGCTGCACGGATGGATGCTATGGAAAGCCCTCGCTGACACAATCACGTGATCGCGTAAACAACGCATAAACAAGGCATAAACAACGCGTCAGTCACCCGTTGTTTACACGTGGGAATTTAACACGTTTTTGCCACGTTAACTACGCGTTAATGACGTGGCGATGATCAGTTCCTCTGATGATCAGTTTAATGTACAATCATGCATATATATAATATAGTAATGACAGTAATGTCAAATTTATTTCTGCTTCATTTCTGTGTTGAAGAGATCCAGTTAGAAAATCCCAAATTGTTTTTATCAATCCAAATTCATTTAGTACATCTGTTTAAATCATATTTTAAGACAATGTTTTATATCTGATTTTTATTCTCATTAACCTAAATATTAATCAAATGAGCCCTTGTGGGTTGTGCAGGTGTTGGGTCAGTATCTCCTCTGACCACAATATAAAGAAGATATTTAGAACTAATAAAAACTAAACTAAAACTAAGCATTAAAAATGCAATAATAACTAATAAAATTAGCAAATCCACTGTAAAAACGAATTAAAACTAGCCTAATTAAAAGAAAGTCAAAACGAAATAAAACTAAACTATAAATTAAAACTCCAAAACTATTATAACCTTGGTGTTGACAGAATGCCCTGGCATTACAAATTCGAGAAGATATAACTGTAATAACTACGTGACGTGACGTTACATTTTTTTAACATTAAAATAACATTTTTAACATTAAAATAAAACAATTTTGAACACAGTCTTTGACAATGAAAACAATTATCTTTATAACATTATTAGTACTTTACATATAAGCTGTTGGCAATTGGATTTCTCAGTTTTGGCAGAAATAGGAAACAGAAACAGGTTTATTAAACAGTTCTTAGGTTTATTAATAACTTTGTTAAAAAGTAAAAGAAACATCAGGCTTTTTTTAAAATTAAAATATAAGCAGAAATGTAGGTTCTCTGTCTCATTACCTCTCCTTGTTAATGTGGTTTCACCCTGGACCTGGGAATCACCCCTCTCTTCTGCTGAAGTGGTTTAGTGAAGTGGTTTAGTGAAGTGGTTTAGCCCTGGACCTGACAGCCAATGAGAAGAGACGCGACCTAAACCGTCAAGGAAGTGAAGTTACCCAAAAGGACATAAACGCATACTTTTTATGTCTTAACCAAAAGCCATAAACTACGTGCAAACAACGCGAAGTTTACACGTTGACACGTTGATAACATGTTGTTGACGCGTCAAAAACGTGTTAAACTTCGACGCGTATTTGACGTGTGATTGACGCGTTCTTAACGTGTAAATTATGCGTTGTTTACGCGTCAAATGGACGCATAATGATCACGTAATTGTGTCAGTGATGGCTTTCCATAGAATTCCCGCTGCTCCCATCTCACTGTCTCGCTTTCGCTCTAAGCTCTTCTTGTTCGCCCTACATCATCACACACATCAGTAATGAACCATGAACACTGAGATGAAATTCTCAGAGGAAGTTAGGAAGATTTGACTTAGGAAAAAAAGCTAGTCTTTTTTTAAGCAGTGTTTTGGGTAGGTTTGATCTGCTGATGTTGTCATAATAGAAACTGGCATAGCAATCTGCAGAAAAATGTTTCAATATTTGAGATATTTTTGCTCTGACAGGGTGGACTTGCAGCGAATAGCAACATTTTAAAAACAGATCTTGTCCAATCAGTTAGTGCTCAATACATGAGTTATGGATTACACTCAGCTATTGACACATGAGGTTGTTCCTCAATATTTGTCAAACGGACAGAGTTATACCTGATTTTGTGTTTGTTAGTGTTTCTTAGCTGTGGCAGCCATCTTGAATGAGGTTGACTCCAAAGGTTAATCAGCTATAGACATGCAGTACAACCAGTGTTTAGTTCCTGGAACTTCCCATATTGTCACTCTAAGGAAGCGCATTGCATTCAACAAAGAAAAAAAACTCTTGTATTTTACTTTTATTAATTATGAGATAAATTTGCATAATTACGAAATAGCCACTCTTAAAGTGCCTGTGACATCAAATGTTTGCAATAAATATAAATGCATTTTTGGAAAGACAACACTGATGACATATTGCAAAAATAATTTTACACTGCTGTGATGAACAGTTGTTGAGATATTTGTATTTGAAGTAACAGGAAATGATGTCAAAGGGGAATGTCTGGATTTAAACAGAGCATTGCTACAAGGCTAGCAGCACAGACTATAGCGAAGAATCTGTTTCTTTAGATTATTGTGAGTCTCTATCAAAGAAATGAAGACTCAGTTGACTCGTGGAGTTTCATTTCTTAAAGAATTCCCCTTTGATGTCACTTCCTGTTTCACTTTAGCTCGACCAAATTCTGAAGAAAAGCTGCCAGTTATGTGACAAAATGAGTAAAACCGTGTGTGTGTTATGCCAAGTTTCTTAAATATAAAGATGTTGTCTTTGACTTTTTGTATTTGAGTGATGTGCACGTCACAGGCACATTAATTACTATAAAAAATGTCATAATTACACGATTCTGATCTCACAATTAAAAGGAAAGAAGTGAAAAGGAGTACGTCTTGAGAATCTTTGATGCAAGTAGATGTAACAATAAGAACTATTGTTTTGAGTTTATGTTCCAACCTGGATGTGTGTGATGCAGAACCCACGACTGCCTAGGCTGAGCTGTATAAAGTTTACCCACCAGAGTTTAATAAAGTTATGACTCACAGGGTTGAAACAGGACCAAGTGTGTGCCTTTTGTGTACGTACAGGATGTAATACAACACCGGACAGCTCTTTGGGACACCATGAAGCCAGCCTGGGTGCATGTCAGATGGATTAGCTACTTATAGCCATGAAGCATCCCATACCGGTGTAATTGCTCCTGCAGGAAGAGAGCGACTTCCACCAGGTCAGAGTGGGCTTTTCGCCTCAACAGCCACAAGGACATAAGATACATGTGCAGTGTCTAAATACTAATATCAATGTCATTCATGTTAAGTAATGTGATGTCAATATATCCCAGTGTCTCATAGAGGACATAAAAGCCTATCAAATCAGAGAGTCATTGTGTAGGTCAGCGATGACTCTCCTTTTAACTGTTTTTGTAAGTAGCTACAAGATAAGAGGTCTATTTTTTTTTGTCTTTTGGTGAATGCCGTGCTCTTACGCACATATTTTTATTGAGGTAAAGAAGATACAAATCTGCTTACTTTGTGAAATGAGACACATTTTCTCGTATCTCTTCTGTTCGTACATCCACAGACAGTTTTCTGGCATTTTTTTAAAATACATTAGATAGCTTGTACACTCTAATATTTTACCATGTAAATATATGTACATATGTATATGTGTATATATGTATATATGTATGTATATGTATATG
>NW_013952472.1:1359747-1361334 GCF_001266775.1 Austrofundulus limnaeus
ATATATATATATACTACAGTTTTTACTAATTACCCCTTACTGTTGGCTGTTTTGCTAATATGCTCAGCATTGCTTATCTTCTTGCCCAGTCTGATTATGGCCAACTGGTACAGTAAACACAAACAACCTGACCAAGAAGACTCAGATCTGTTGTATTATATAACCTGCTTGTTA
Source organism: Austrofundulus limnaeus (assembly GCF_001266775.1). Taxonomy (NCBI): domain Eukaryota; kingdom Metazoa; phylum Chordata; class Actinopteri; order Cyprinodontiformes; family Rivulidae; genus Austrofundulus; species Austrofundulus limnaeus. Next base: position 1,359,922 of record NW_013952472.1, read on the forward strand.
TGCATTGACTGAGGAGAGTTAGGAAAATGTGAAAGAACACTGTTATGATCCTTTCTTATCATTGTCACCTCACTGTTTGTAACTCATTCTGTTAATGCTGATGTAGCTAGCAGTTTATAAACAGTTTTCAGTCACTATAGAAAATTAATATCTTACAACACCTCGTGTATTTGCTTAGAAAAGTGGTTTGAATCAGCTCTGGTACTTTCATTCAGGTTTTTTTGTGATATATTTCTGCTGTGACTTTAAATTGTAAGGAGGAGAACTCCTCCCCTTTGAGTTGCTGTTCTGTCAACTTGGACAAAAAAAAAGAAAGAAAGAAAAAAAAGAAAAAAATAGCCTCTCAGCATCGGAATGGTAACACGACAATGTGCTTGTCAGACATCCTGGTACGATGTGGGACAGTTAAAGTTGATCAGGAGAGTTTTGTGTTTTAAACTCAAGTGTTAGGAAGTGTTTAGGAACTCTTCGGCCAACTGGGACCAGACTAATGGAAAGAGAGAGGAGGAAAGAAGGCAAATCTTTTCGCTCAGGCAGAAGCGCCATGCGCTGCCGGGGCAACATTTAAGCCTTTTCTTTATTTTTGTTGTGTTTTTTTCTTCCTTTGTAATTCTTCTCGTCGGGTCGGAGATGTGCTTTCCCGTCGCTCGGAGCTCTGTAGCATGATAGTGAGTGCGATATGTCGAACGTGAGGCCGAGTAAAAGCGCGGAATGGCTGCAACTCGAGCTGGAGACCCGAGGCGCGTCTGGTCTGCTCGTGCTGGACTACCGCTCGCACGAGCTCTACGAGTCGTCCCACGTAGAGACCGCCATCAACATGGCCGTGACGGGGCTGATGCTCCGGAGGTTCCGAAAGGGCAACATACCCGTGCAGACCATCATCCCCAAACACGAGGACAAGGAGAAGTTCTTGAGGCGGTGCAAGACGGACACGGTGGTCCTGTACGACGAGAGCGGAGCGGACTGACAGGACGGCGGGTTTTCCTCCCCGACCACCATCCTGTTCCTGCTCCTCAAAAAACTACGAGACGACGGCTGTGAAGCCTACTATCTTGTCCAGGTGGTTTTGAAAAGTTCCACACCAAGTACCCGGAGCACTGCGAGACCCTCCTGGATGGCTCGTGCCCGAGCTCGTCGCCCCCCATGCTGGTTCTGGGCTTCRGGAACCTGCGGCTCAGCTCGGATTGCTCGGACGGCGAGTCGGACCGCGAGCCCAGCAGCACCACGGAGTCCGAGGAGAGCCCCGTCCCCAGCAACCAGCCCGACTTCCCCGTTCAGATCCTGCCTTATCTCTACCTGGGCTGTGCCAAAGACTCCACCAACCTGGACGTGCTGGGCCAGCACAACATCACCTACATCCTGAACGTCACGCCCAACCTCCCCAACATGTTTGAGCACGACGGCCACTTCAGG
>NW_013952472.1:1364249-1370639 GCF_001266775.1 Austrofundulus limnaeus
CCAACCTGGACGTGCTGGGCCAGCACAACATCACCTACATCCTGAACGTCACGCCCAACCTCCCCAACATGTTTGAGCACGACGGCCACTTCAGGTACAAACAGATCCCCATTTCGGACCACTGGAGTCAGAACCTGTCGCAATTCTTTCCAGAGGCCATATCATTTATTGGTGAGTACGTCCACATCTCACTCGTTTGGGTCTAATGAGATTCTGTTGAAAATATAAATGTTAGATTTATTTAGTTCTCGTTTCCAGGACGTTTCCCTTATGGTCGGACACATTTTTGTATCGTTTAAACTTGTAGTTTTTTATCACTTTTATTACTAACCTGACCATCAGAAATAACCCAACAGTTCAACAAATGTGCTTTTAAATTCATGTTAAAGTGTGCTTAACAGCTATAAACTGCTTTAATGTAGAGCAGCAAAACAAATGAGTAGAAATATAACAGCCTTGTACATACTGGGTACAAGTATATCCTGTTACGACATGTTAGGGACTTGTTACAGTGTACTTACAGGGTACTTACCAGGCTGTATTTTGTATTACTACCCACACACACAAAAAAATACCCAAACGTGTATTTTTTTTTTTTTGTTTTTTGTTTTTTGTTATTGTAAGGCAGCTTCAGAACGTGATGTTTCAGTTTTGCTTTTGGTTTGGTGTTTCTCACCATGACAGCACCTGAAACCCCAGATATTCACTTTTTTTAATCAGTTGCCGTGTTGTGCATCACGAACTAGTTTCTAAGTCGGCTCAGACAGAAAAAGAGGAAGGAAGTGATGTTTCCACTCAACAGGGTTGTGTTTAATTCCAGTTTTACAAGTTGACAATTGTTTGCTAAATGGATAAAACTAAAAGGAATCTAGTTTTTTTTTCTGTCAAGTATGATATCTAATCCCACTGACTACCAAAATGAAGTGGATAATATTATAATACAAGTGTAGGTTTAAATGATCTGAAAAGATTATACGTCATATTTACAACAGACCTTCTCTGATCCTGGGTTCTGTTTTGTTTCCTCCGACAGACGAGGCCCGATCGAAGCGCTGCGGCATCCTGGTGCACTGCCTGGCCGGCATCAGCCGCTCGGTGACGGTCACCGTGGCCTACCTGATGCAGAAACTCAACCTCTCTCTAAATGACGCTTACGACTTCGTAAAGAGGAAGAAGTCGAACATTTCCCCAAACTTCAACTTCATGGGCCAGCTCTTGGACTTTGAGAGGACGCTGGGGAGGCRCACGCCCTGCGACAACCGCTCCACCAGCGAGCAGCAGCTCTTCTTCACCACGCCGACCAATCACAACGTCTTTCAGCTGGAGTCCACATGAGGAGCAGGAAAACAAAYCGTCGTTTGGGTTGTTGTTTTCTAACYCTGTCAGCTGCTTCGCTCGCCGATGCAGGCAGAAAGTCGGTGACGGCGTTCAGCACCAGAACCAACGTTGTTTGTTTGTTTTTTAAAGAACTAAACGTTTTCAAGTCTCGATGCCTTAACATTTAACACAGGAAAGATGTCAACTTCCCACCACACACTGAGTTGTTAAAACAGTATAATTACAGGACATTTCTTCTTTTTTTTTCTACGTTTTCTCTGCATTTGTTACGAGTTTTTGCCTTTGTGGTCTAAATCCAGTCTTTGGCCGATCAGAATGTTTTCTGGGGAACAATCTGAGGTGGTTTTTATTTTTTTTTTTTTTTTTACTCTAGCTGATGATAAGCTACCGTGCTGATCCATTGAACACTTACTGATGGCTGTTTTGTAATCACAGCAGAGAGCTTTCTTTCTTTTTATTTTTTTACAGAATATACTCACTAATATTTGATAAGCATTAATAGACTTTAAATTCAAGTAAAATCAGGCGTCTGTATATATTTAAACAGTATTTTATTATTATTATTTTTTARTTTGAATATTTTATTCTGCAGAGGCCCTCTGGTATTTTATCCTTCACAACTGCATTATTTACATAAGGTCTTGTTTCCACAAGGATCTTGTTTTGTAATGTTTGATGCTGAGGCCTTGGCCGCTCTGAAATGTTAAAAAAAAAAAAATGATCACAGCGTTAGTAACCACGCTGAGGCAAAATGTTTAGGACCGGCTTCCCCCACAGTCAGACGCCCACCTTACAGTTTCCTTTGACACTCTTCAGCCTGCAGCTCCTCCTCCTCCTGTGGCTCGTCTCTACAGCAGGAATTAACGCATATAATGCCAGTCTTGACTATGAATGAGCGATGAATGAAAGGAAGTACCTTTTTGACCAGAGTGTTCTTACCTCAACGCCAGACATTTTCAGGGATTTATTTTGTTTTTTATATATATATACCAGTTTGACTGCATGTCATCTTGGCCTCTTAAAGTGCACTCAAGGGCTGTCTTGTTTCGTATGTTTGTAAAGATGTACATAAAACTTGTTACGGGGGGACGTTTTCTCTAAAATCATGAAGGATATGGAAGTGACCCTTTCGAAACCTTTATGTATAGCGACTATAAAGCTAAACGTCCAAGGCATTCTGTATAGGTTTTTACTGCAAATAAATGGTATATTTTTTACTTAAAATGAGTTTCTTTTCTTTGCCTTTGTTCAACGCGTCGTACTGAGCAGCCTGTTTTTGAAAATCAAAACGAAAGTGACTTCATGAGTCATACACGGTGCTTTTGAATCTAATGTCCTGTCCTTTCTCGATAACTGCGGTTACACCTTTATTATTATTTTTAAATCCTGATGCCCTGTTTTCTGGTCTCCCATATTCCGTCTGACACAAAGACGAGCGACAAGCCTCATTCTGTCCAAACCGCAGACACACCCGCCAGCTGCCACTCAAACAGCCCTTAAAGAAAAAGGAAGATGAGACAGCATTTATTCCACAGCAGATAAAAGACTTCCGACAGCCCTCCTACGCAGTGTGAATTAAAGCGTTACGCCACAGCTTTCAGCTTTTTTATTCACTCTGTGGCTTGAAGTTTAACTGACTAAACCACAACATCCTGTAACGTTCTTCTGAAGGGCAAATGAGGGGTTCCGTTGAGTGTGAACAATTAATATCTTACTGGTTATAGATAGCTCTTTATATGGCTAGAGTTAGGAGGAATGGTTTAAATATGGTTACACTGACGAGATGGACTAGTCTGAGAAGGGCCAAGACTTGGCACCATTATTAATTTTGCTTTACGTGGTTGTTTTCAAGCAGAAATGGATTCCTGCTTAAAGTGCTCCAGAAGTGAAACAGCTGCTGCCTCCAATATTTGCACTCGCAAATAGCCCAAGATTTCCAGATATTCAGAACATGAGAAATGACTGCAGCGTAAAGGTTTATAAAATTGCTTTTTACATAAACCACTGTATAATGTTTGATAACTGACTGTTATAAACGTTCAGTTGTTTTTGGTCCAAACCTGGTTAGTCCAGAGGTGTGCTACCTGTGGCTCCTTGGTTCCTCTGTAGCAGCTTAGAGCTTTGCCTAAAAACCAGAAAAGGTGAGTCATCGCACCTTCAAATTTTTTCACAAATGAGGAAATTAAATAATATATTTAATATATTGTTTAGATCAGACGTTCTCAAACTGGGGTCCCAGGACCCCTAGTTGCCCGCAAACTGTAGCTTGGGGGTCCTCAAAAAATGTCGATAAGTTGTTGATTTTGGATTGTGTTTTTATTTTTTTGAATTGTATGTAGGACAATATATATGGAGGTAAATTTGTGTTTTTATTATTCAATCAAACAAAAAGCATCTTCAATCAAAAAAATAATTTCAATCAAAAAAAATTTTTGATTGAAATTTTTTTTTTGATTGAAGATGCTTTTTGTTTGATTGAATAATAAAACACAAATTTACCTCCATACATATACAAGTAAAACAAACCAAATAAAATACAATATTATTCCCATGTCATTTAGGGGTTAAATCGCAGTAAATTATTACGCTTTAAATATATATATATATATATATATATATATATTCACTATTCATATATTGTATTATTCATTATTCCAGCTTATTCCACAAATATCCATTTATTACAGGTTATAAATCACTAAAATAAGAAGTTCTACCAGCAAAATAGACAAAAAATTTTACACTATAAAAGTGTTTTAAGGCAATGTAAGAGACTTTCTTGGACAACGTTTTGTGAAGATGTTAAAGGGCCTAGCGCCTCTTCTAAGCTTTACAAACGTCTCAGAAAGGATCCAGTCAACTATCTATCCTTCATTATTCCACCAGAAGGATGGACAGTCACACAGACAAGTGTGCTTCAGCTACACATCTCTCCAGTTTTGTTTTCCCAAATCGTCCTTTAATTTATCCAAAGCTTTTTTTTATGTGTTTACTGTTTTTTTCTTGATTGTAACTACTTTTCTAAACTAATTGTGCTGCAGCTGAAGCTTCAGCTTTCTGTCTTTTTTAATCCTTTATTGAAAGTTTCCTAAGATGACTTTGGTTTGTTGCTTTAAAAAGGAATTAACTGAACTACTGCATTCTTAGCACTAAAATGTAAATTATGTGCCTGGCATTCCTTGAAGGTACGCATGTTTCCCACCCTCTTTAATGCTATTTTTGTGAAATAACCTATTTTGAGAAAAGATGGATTTATTTTGGTAAAATCTTTTAAAACAATGTTACGTGTGATTTAATGCTCATATGTGAATCACACTGCCCTGCTCCCACACGAAGTTGGATCTTGCTACTTTTGTGTTTGCTAATTTAAACTAGCTGTGGCGACCATATTCAACCGGACTGACTTCAAAATGTAATCAGGTGTAGAAGCACATCCACTGATTATATTGTGACGGTTTCATTAAAAACCATCAGGAGGTTCATGAGATATTTTGCTAACAGACAAACTGTTGACTCAGTTAATGCAGAAGTTCTAAGTGAAGATTTTTTTGTGATAAAAGCAAGTATTATTAACCCTCAGCTACAATTGCACCAAATTTGATCAAAATATCTGTGAAACTGACTAAAAGTGATTTTTGTGGGGGGGGAGGGGGGTTAAATCCGCTGACAGTGGCGGCCATCTTGAATCAATCTGACTCCAAAAATTATGAAACTAAATTCACTAATTCGTTTCTGGAAGTGGTTTATAAGATGTTATGGTAAAAGAGACACAAAAACATTATAAGCAGCATTTTGTTTTTGTGATTAGAAAAAAAAATACATGAATAGGTGCAAGACCTAAAGGCAAAAGAAACAAACCAGATTTTGGAGTTGTTTGTTTAGTAGGTGGTGTCATACGAGTCTCTCAGCAGGATGACCCACACTAAAACCGGTTTCAGCTCCGGGGCTACAGTGAGGAGGAATTTTGTGGAAGTTGAAAAGTAAAACCTTCATCGTTCAGAATTGGCTTGTACAGACTTGCCTGGCACCTCCTCTCTGCTGCTGGCTGATGCTTTTTTTTCTTTTTCTTTTTTTCAGAAATGACTGAACCCTGGCTGCTGTCTGGGCCACATACTGTACCTGCCGGGCAAAGCTGTGATTAGATTTGAAAAGAACACCCACAATAAAAGCTGTGGTTAGTGTGGAGGATGGATGAAAACCGTGAATCACAGGGGTTCTTGTCTGGAACAGGAAATCTGCAGTGCTGTACAAGTGATGGATTTATACAAAAATAAAAAATAAATAAAATAAAAACAGCCTTTTCTGTCTCTGTATAGTGGAGCCATTCAGCTCCTCTTAATGCCAAATATTTCACCTTTAATGTCTCACCTGTGATGTAAAAAAGCCATTTGTAAGCTGTAATTATAAAATATTCCTGTTTGTAATTTCTCGTCTCAGAAATGTGTGTGAGGTCTTAACAGCGTTTGATTTCTGAAGGCCTGAAGAAAACGCAGAGAAAACTCAGTTCTGCTCCTGTATGCACGAATCACACTGTTAATTAAAAGCCTAGCATTCCTGGGACGCACTTCTCTCGCCAGAGTTCCAAGCTACGATCATTTTACGACAAGAAGGGACAGCATTGTGGCCAGTACGATCAAACCTGGTGAAATGAGTGCTGAAAACCACTTTAGACTTTAGCTCCATTTGTAAATCTGACTAATCTACAGCCAAGCTGAACAGCTGTGGCAGCCATCTTGATTCGAGTGGACTCAGAACATTAATCAGATGTGGAGGAGCACCCAGGGTTTCTTTTCTAAACGTTTTATTCAAATCCGTCAAGTAGTTTGCCAGCCGTTTCGCTAAACACGAACACGGACGAGAACATTATCGCCCTCGCTTGTTCGGCTGTAGATTTGACATGTGGTGCTTTCTGATGTTTCATTACTGATGGTCATTACTGGGGAAGCAGATGTGCATGTGACTGGTTATTTGGTTCACTGTGGGGGTGGAAGGGGGCATGTACGCATTTTGAAGCATGCTTATAGTGTGTGTGTGTGTGTGTGTGTGTGTGTG
>NW_013952472.1:1370865-1376004 GCF_001266775.1 Austrofundulus limnaeus
TATATATATATATATTTAATTACATTCTTTTTTTCATTTATACAAGGTTTCACTGAGCTCAGGCTACAAAGATTAAAAAAAGCTCTCTGCATCAGTCTGCAGAGCTGAAGTCCAGCCTTGGGCCCACAGGGCAGCAGTGAAGTGTGCTATGATTCGACAAGGCCAGCGACGAGAGGCACTGTAAATATCTGTCTGTCACGTGACTCACTCCGTGGCCCCAAGGAACCAACAAAAGGTCAATGTTTCGTGATGCCATTGCCAACAACTAAATTAAGTGACTTCATCTCTCGTCCCGTTTAAAGGAGCTGGATCCACAGGGAGGTGTGGAAGCGTTCTGCTCGTACTCCACAATGTCTAATATTATATAATCGTTTAACATAAACTCATCTGACATCTTCGGATGTTCATGTGAAACACACACACTCACACACACACACATACACACGCAGATAGAGAGAGAGAGAGAGGCGTGAATCACACAGTCAGAACCTCTGGGTTCACCCTCCTGTCTCACAACGACGGCGCCGTTTCAACACGTCTCCATCATCTCTTGTTCAGCTGTGATCCGTACAAATTCTGAGAAATAACACAAAAACACAACAGTTGTTTTGTCTATCCCCATGGGGACCTTGCATTAACTTCCATTGATTTTCCAATCATTTCTATAGCCTAACCCTGACCCTTTCCCCTTAAACTAACCGCCTCAGTACCTACCTGACAATAAATCTAGCCTAAACTCAGTTCACACCTTGGTCCTAAAGGCACTGGTCCCCATGAGGATCATGGGTCCCCTCAAGACTGAGGAAAATGGTCCCCAAGATGTAGCATAAACGACTCCACACACACACACACACACACACACACACACACACACACACACACACACACACACACACACACACACACACATTGTAGATGAAAAGAAACATCTACCTTAAAATAAAGTAAAGATGTTTTTAATGTACTGCTTTACTGAGTGTGTGTCTCACTACAATACACTGAGTTCACTTTTATTGTACAGGCTTGTGCAATGACAATGAAGATTATTTTATTCATTTTATGGTTACTCAATAGAAATAAATGCAAACACAAAGATGTAGAGTAGAAAGAGTGAAGACAGCAGCAGAGTGAGGAAATGTCAGTTTGTCCTTTAGCAGTCTAAGCCTAAGGGATAGTTCAGGAAACCAACATTAACTATAGGATTCATCAAAAGAAAAAGTCTTCAGTCCAACATTGAAAGTTGTCCCTGGGGGGTGGAGGTGGGGGGACCCAACCTTTTCCTGTAAACATGCTTTTGCTGAAAGAGTGGACCTTAGGATACATGACAACACAATAACATTGTAGTAGTGGGGTAGGACGGGAGCACAGTGACCCACCCTTGTCCATGGACTAATATTGCTTGTGCATCATTTCTCCCACTGGATATAAAACCAGAAGTTTGGTCAAATGTATAAAGATAAAAATGCAGCTTTGATTGGAGCACCTGTAAGAAAAGCATGCATATGTATTTAAATATACAACGGGTGAAACAAGTATTGAACATGTCGCCATTTTTCTCAGTAAATATATTACTAGAGGGGCTAATGACATGAAATTTTCACCAGATGTTGGTAACAACCCAAGTGATCCATACATACAAAGAAATCAAACCATAAATGTCCAGAAATGAAGTTATTTGTAATAATGTGGAATGGCACAGGGAAAAAGTATTGAACACACTTACTGAAATTTATCTAATACTTTGTACAAAAGCCTTTGTTGTCAATGACAGCTTCAAGATGCCTCCTGTATGGAGAAACTAGTGGCATGCATTGCTCAGGTGTGATTTTGGCCCATTCTTCCACAAACAGTCTTCAAATCTTGAAGGTTTCGTGGACCTCTTCTATGAACTCTGATCTTTAGTTCTTTCCATAGATTTTCTGTTGGATTCAGGTCAGGTGATTGGCTGGGCCATTCCAGCAGCTTTAGTTTCTTTCTCTGAAACCAACTGAGAGTTTCCTTGGCTTTGTGTTTGGGCTCATTGTCTTGCTGAAATGTCCAGCCATGTTTCATCTTCATCATCCTGGTAGATGGAAGCAGATTTTTATCAAGAATGTCTCTGTACATTTTTCCACTCATCCTTCCTTCAATTATTTGAAGTTTGCCAGTACCATATGCTGAAAAACAGCCCCACACCATGATGTTCCCACCTCCAAACTTCACTGTTGGTATGGTGTTTTTGGGCTGATGTGCAGTGCCATTTGACCTCCAAACATGATGTGTATTCTGGCATCCAAACAGTTCAGTTTTGGTCTCATCTGACCAGACTATATTCTCCCAGTATTTCACAGGCTTGTTTAAATGTTGTGCAGTAAACTTTAAAGGAGCTTCAACATGCTGTTTCTTCAGCAGTGGAGTCTTGCGTGGTGAGCGTGCATACAGGCCATGGTGGTTCAGTGCATTACTTATTGTTTTCTTTGAAACAAACATACCTGCTAATTCCAGGTCTTTCTGAAGCTCTCCACAAGTGGTCCTTGGCTCTTGGACAACTCTTCTGATAATTCTTTTCACTCCTCTGTCAGAAATCTTGTGAGGAGCACCTGGTCGTGGTCGGTTTATGGTGAAATAATGTTCTTTCCACTTCTGAATTATGGCCCCAACAGTGCTCACTGGAACCTTCAGAAGTTTAGACATTTTTCTGTAACCGATGCCATCATTATGCTTTGCAACAATAAGGTTGTGAAGGTCTTGAGAGAGCTCTTTACTTTTACCCATCATCAGATGGTTCTTGTGTGATACCTGGCCATCATTTGGGACTGAACCAGCTGATATTAATTTGCACTGACAAGGGGCAGGCTTGCTTTCTAATTACTGAGAGAGTTCAGCTGGTGTCTTGGCTTTCCATGCCTTTTTACACCTCCCTTTCTTCATGTGTTCAATACTTTTTCCCTGTGCCATTCCACATTATTACAAATAACTTCATTTCTGGACATTTATGGTTTGATTTCTTTGTATGTATGGATCACTTGGGTTGTTACCAACATCTGGTGAACATTTCATGTCATTAGCACCTCTAGTAATATATTTACTGAGAAAAATGKTGACGTGTTCAATACTTATTTTACCCGTTGTTTAGCCTGCAAACAAGTTTTACACAAACACTTCTTTAAATGTAATAAAACTTTTACAAATGTGACTAAATTAAGAATTCATGTGAAAAGTCATGTGTCTTTGGTTCTCCTGGCTTTCCATAGAGTACTGCACTCTTGTACTTGCAGTAAGATGACACAAATAAAAAAAACTACACACAATTATTATGAATCTGTAACTTTTATATTTAGGTAAATGTAATTTCACACATTTTAAAAACATCATTAAAAAACAACTGTTCAAATCAAAGCTACTACTTTATAAGTTTTGCAGCACATTTCCCTTCACACTAACCCAGTTATGACCTTTCATCTGGGCCGACTGTAGTGCTAATCAAGCCAAACTGTGTGAAACAAGGTGGACGTACAAAAAATAAAAAGACATTTTTCTGAAAAGCACTACTTAGAAAGTGCTGGTAAAAATGAAGTACAATCCATAAATTACTTTTGTGCTTATTTTACAAAAATTACCTTGAAAGCAGGTGTGATAATCAGCTAAAAGCAAAGGAAAAGCTGGAACAGAGTGTTAGAAATCAAAGAAATAACTGCTGACAAATGTCCAGAAATCATGAAAAATACAAAATTTTAAACCGCCTCCAGAGAAGAAACCACAAATGGATTATCTGCTGGTGTAATAAAGCACTCATCGCACTGATTAACTTTAAGCCCAGCCTGGCTCAGATCTCTGTGGATAAAATGTGGTTTGACTTTGATCAGTTTACGGAGCCACAGGGAGAAATCAGATAAACAAAAACAGAGAGAAAACTCCTGGGTCTCATTTCTGAGGTGAGCTGGGAGGATAATTTTAGGATTTGTGCTCAAAGCTTTTAATTCTTTATAATGTCAGATAAGCAACAAAAAAGGGCAAGTAAAACCTCTGGTAAAAGATACCTGAGCACTAAGTTAGTGATTTAATTTGAAGTAATTCCAGACTGTTTAGACTTGAATTACAGCACAACGGATAGTGTGTAAAAATTAAACAGTTATATCAGCAAAAACATAAAATAAATGTAAGAATAACATGAGAGCAAATCAAACTTTTCTTCATCATCCTCCATTACTCTGTTACTCTGTTACTAAACAGCAGTGATAACTGAGTCACCGTGCCACCCACTACATGAAAATACTACACTTCACGTCATTAACAGGTATAAAAACACAATTTTAACAGTTTATTTTAGCTAAATTAAAATTATTTTCCAGTTAGATTCAAGCCTTTGGAGCCTTTTAAACATAAGCACTGTCAACAAGTGTGGTTTCAATTTGTTCATCAATAAAAGATAAAAAAGGAAGATGATCAATACTACAATCCTTTCAGCAATCCTGACTTTACACAAACATATTGCTGCTGAAGTTATCCTGAATCATTGTCTGTGTATGACAGATGGTTTTTACACTTGATAAAATGACAAAAATGTGATAAATAGTTGTCTGCTGATCAGTTTTTTCTTTTTTCTGATATTGTTGGTTACAAAGTTGCATTTTTTATGACATAAGTTTTCTGAAGTTTTCTGAATTTAATATTTGAACTTATTTCATCCCAGAAACAATGGTTTAATTCTCATAAAAACTGACTGTTTTACTCCACATTTAAAGAAACACAGAAGTCGGTTCCTGATTGAAAATATTCAGTAGAATTAAAATACACTTTGTTAAAGAAATAAATCTTTATGTGTGGATGCCAAAATAGCTTGATCAGGCTCAAGAAAGTGTATTATTCTATTATTTTATTTTATTTAGAAATGTATTCATTTCATTTAAAACAAAATAACAATAAAAATATACACTGTATATACACAAATTAAATAAAATGAAAAATGGCAGAAAGAAGAAAAAATCTTGTATCTATATATTTTTCCCAAAAGTATATTCAAGCAATAGTGATTTGTAAAAAAATTACAGGCTCACTTTTTCTTTCTCTTTGTTTTTCTTTTCTTTCTTTCTTTCTTTCTTTCTTTCTTTCTTTCTTTCTTTCTTTCTTTCTTTCTTTCTTTCTTTCTTTCTTTCTTTC
>NW_013952472.1:1376058-1377670 GCF_001266775.1 Austrofundulus limnaeus
TTTCTTTCTTTCTTTCTTTCTTTCTTTCTTTCTTTCTTTCTTTCTTTCTTTCTTTCTTTCTTTCTTTCTTTCTTTCTTTCAGCACCTGATGTGGGACCCATCACCCAGGTAACTGTGACATTACTGTCTGAGGTTGATGGTTTCCATGGTGCTTGCTCAGTTTTTTTTACATATTCCTCATTTTTAGGCGTCAAGCTCGTCAACAGACCAGTTTCTGTTTTTCTGCGAGTTCAGATCAGTCAGACGAATCACCCAGCTCAATAGCAGACCTAAGACCTAAATGCAACCACATATATTTGTTTTTCTCACAACAAGAGTGTCTCAAAGAGAGTTTTGTTTTAGTAGTTTTACAGAAATGTGTCCAAATGTCCTTTTTAAATATTTCATCCATCTTCTGCCACTTATCTGTAGTCGTGTAGCTGAAGCAACAGGTCCAGGAGACAAACTCAGACATCCCTCTCCCCAGCGATAGTTTCCAGCTCAACCTGGGGGACCCTGAGGTGTAAGGTTAGGTGTTCCAAGCCCATAAAACATACAAAATCCCTCTTATCAGTGGGAGATGCCCAGTAAAACTCTATCACAGTGGGGGAGCAGCAACTCCACTCCGAGCTCCCCCTGGATGATGGAACTCCTCACCCTGTCTCTGAGGCAGAGCCGACCAGTAAATCAAGAGCTTTGCCTTTTGACTCAGCTCACTCTTCACCACATTTGTCCGAAGCAACGCTCTCATTACTGTAGACAAGGCCCCAATCTGTCGATCCATCTCCTGCTCCACCCTACCATCACTCCTGAACAAGACATCCAGATACTTAAGCAAAGACTCACCTCCAAGCATTCCACCAAGAACCATGGCCTCAGACCTCCTTCATATATCTATAACATTTTTTTTATTTACAAGCAACAATCATAAAAATTGACAGCATCTGCATCTGTTGAGCCTTTGTAGCAACAAAATGTAAAAAAGTTGAGTTTTTAGTGGGCTTTTTAGTGTGCGAAAACACTAAACAACTGCTTAATGTTTTTGTTTGGGTAGCTTTAAGCTTCAGTTTTGTTAATTTTAGCTTCTGGTTTGCTTGTTTTAACTTGAATGAAGTTTTTTGTTTGTTTTTGTCACACAAATTTTACAAAAAGCAAGAGTAAATAATAACTTTATCATTATTTTTCATGAACACAATGATTTTTGTCATGACTATTCATGGAAGTTCAATACAGTTAAAAGAATCAAACACTTTTTGAAAGTTCACTTGACCAAACTCTTAACGCAGTGATCAAATCCACGTCTGTGGAGTAAAAACACGGATGATTAGATTTACTTCAGCTTTTGGTTTGTGAAAAACATCACCATGGACACATGAAAATCATTTGATTTGCCTCTGGCTGAGTTTATTTTTTTTCTTTGCTTAAAGGGCCAGTATTATGTGTTTCTCATGCATATATTTAAATACTATACCATTATAAAGTATCTATGTCACCTTTAGCTGTTGTTAAACACTGTTTTGATGTTGAAATAGAAAATAAACTTTTCTTCTCATCAGTCCCTCTTCTAAACGCCTTGAAATTGGCCTCGGTCTCTTAAAGAACCACCTTCGCTTCTGTCTCACCCATTTCGATT
>NW_013952472.1:1377691-1379772 GCF_001266775.1 Austrofundulus limnaeus
GAGTGGGGGGGGGGCTGCCATGATGCAGTTTACTTGGTATCTGAAAATACATTTTCTCAAAGTTATTTTTAATCTGAAAAAAAGCTTCACTGAGTGAGAACTAATATTGAGTGCTCAGCAGACAGTTAGGTTTCACTTTCACTTTCACCCGAGAGCCTGCAGGAGTCATGGGCGGGGTGTATGAGGGGGTGCGCTCTGCCATGAGGAAGTTCAGCTTAAAGACACGTCCCAGGGGTGTTTCTGGTCCCCACCTGTCGTTTTGCTCCTCAGCATGGCTGCCTAAAAACTCTGCAGGATTTCTCAAACATGCATGAATGAGTCAAAGCAAGGCTTTGGGCATGTTTTTTTATGAGAGTATAACATTATAACATGATATAAAACTCAAAAAAGTTGATTTTACATGATATTGCGCCTTTAAAAGAAATTTAAACTTGTATTCCTGAGAGGAAGTGTCCTCATCGTGTTGTGTTAAAGTCTGCGTTTTACCCACCAGTTCGTTCTTGCTGCTGTCGGTGTTAGCACTGATCAGGCTGATAGGCCCAGTGATTACAACCATCTTTTTCCTGTAATTAACAATTACTGGAGCTCCTCTCTAAAATGTTGAGAGGGTTTGAAGAAGTGGTTTGGGTTGGATTAAAGCTGACGTCAAAGGCAAATGCAAATGTGACTCTCGCCAGCTTTCTGGGAAAAAAAAGGAAGAAGAAGAAGAAGCTCTGCATTGAGAGCTTAGCGGTAACATTCCGTCCACATGCTCCAGCCCATTCATGTCGGGGCAGGGGGAAGGATTGCGTGGACTCACTGATGATGGGGCTGGACGAGCAGCTCTCTCCGCTTTGAAGTTGATAAACCCTTCTTAAACCATGACAAATATTATCCTGTAGTTTCGCCAGAGGGAAGGCAAAGAAATGAAAAAGGTAGCAGGCACAAGAACTAAAAAAAAAGTAGAATAAAATAAAACATCCTCCACTGCCTCATGCTCTAACGCACAGCTAATAAAACACAGCTTTATGGTGACGTTCCATTTTCTTTTTTTTTCTTTTTTTTTTCCAGCGCAGGTTTAAAACTGATGTCTTCCAGCGAGCGATAATGCCACAGCAGGGACGCCGCAGCAGAACAATGATCAGCCAGTAATTTTTGCTGAACAACCTCCGTGTCAGCGGCAGACATGGCTGCATGGCACCGGTTAGGCAGCAAGGGTGAGACATCCAGTCAGTTTCCATAGTGATGTGCTTGAATAGAGGAGATTAGCAGGGGCAGTGTGCTGAGAAAGGATTGCAGGCTTCTGTCAAAGCTCCCATTTAAAGACTTCCATGTTGTGGCTCCTTTCTCTTTGGATACGCTGATGATGCCTCTCTCTTCGCTCCGCACACTTTCCCTTCACACAGACATGCTTTTCTGTGCAACCAAGCTGCTGTTTCTCTGTCTTTAGAAGCTTCTTAGGTGTAAAATATTTGATTATCCAGTTCGGACGCAGAAGGAAATGACCCCCTGCAGTGCCAAGAAAAGAAATCTTGTGAAATATTTGTCCCAGGATTGTTTGACACGAACACAACTGATGTGAACAGGTTCATGTTCTGCACAATTCAACTCTGCAGTGGGATTTTCTCCATACATTAAAAACCGTTCAGAGAATAAGTCACTTTTTTCTGTTTGAAGTATTTTGATCAGTTTTACTGGTCTTTATGACAGTTTGGTCTCATGTGTAATTTGTTTGTTAATATTTGTTCTTTTTCATCAGTTTAATTATTAGGTTTTCCTATAAAAAAAATAACGTGCAAATTATTGCAAATTACTTGTATTCAAACAGGCTTAATCCTCTAATTTGTTAATGATACAATGAGAGAAAACAAGTTAATGAGAGGAAAATGAGTATTATTAGTACTTTTTAATTAATTTATTTATTTATTTATTTTGTGGGAGGGCAAAAGGCAGTTAGAAGGAATGAAAGCAGGACAATCAAAGCATGAATGTATGTACAGCGAGTAAAATAGGTATTGAACATGTCACCATTTTTCTCAGTAAATAAATTACTAGAGGTGCTAATGACATGAAATTTTCACCAGATGTTGGTAACAACCCAA
>NW_013952472.1:1381137-1382830 GCF_001266775.1 Austrofundulus limnaeus
TAAATAAATAGTACAAAGCAGAATATTATTCTAAGTTTACAAACACTGTTATCTATCTGTGTTAATGTACATCAAGTCTGTGTCATGGCTTCAAATAAACAAGAGCAGCTAAATTAAAATCCAACAAAGCTTTAAAAAGATGCAAACGGATAAAGAATGATTGGCGCCTGACTGAAACCTGCTCCACTGGCTGCAGCAGCAGTAATCAGGAGGCACAGAAAGAGCCGTCACTTCACTAATCAGTTCTACAGAGACCATCGGGGACAAGCAGGGGGTGCAGGAGAGGAGGGGGAGAAAAAAAAAACAGTTGTTCACTCCCTCGCCTTGAAACGACAAATTCAGCTTGGTCAGAGAACATAAATATATAGAAGAGCCTTTTGGTCAGACACTTAAAGAAATGCAGAAAGGGTCCAACATGCCAGATGAGACCACCATAAAGAATCCAGATTATGTGAAGCACGGTGGTGGAAGTGTCATGATACTGTGATCATGTTCTAATGACTAACTTTTCTTCCAGTTGAGTGAAGGAGAATAATACAGAAATACTGTATAAACATATTAAATGTAAAATAAGCACAGGTTTGTGAAAAAAGAAAAAAATATTTACGGATAAGAGCCAAGAAGCAGAACAGTTTCTATGAAAAATCTCTCAATAGAAATGTTTTAACAACCTTATCGTCAAAATACTAAAACCTATCAGAAAATGAACTGAAAAAATCCTGAATGATAATAGAATCAGTAAATTTGAATCCCACTTATATAAAAAAATCCAACCCTGTCATCTGTATCCAAATTTACTTTTATTGCTGCAGGAGAAAAGCTTTTTAATATTACTGTATGAAAGTGATGTCTCCTGTTTTTAATGGAAAAATTAGAAAATAAATCAACAAAAATCTAATTTGCTTGTTTAGACCCAAAACTGAACCTGACTTCATTAAAGAGAATCCCCACCTTAATAAGAATGAACAGGTTTCTGACATAAATCTGTTCTTTACTCAAAAATATTCCTAAGACAGAAAAAGTAAATAAGTAAAGTACCTGTGAGCAGAAAACATCCTGTCAGGTCTCCTGGGAGAGGAGATACTAATATTTGAACAAGACTCACAAACAGATCAGATCAGTTCAGCTTAATGTAACACCGGAGTTTATCTTCTTATCCTATGTAAACAATGATTAAAAACAAGTCAGCTGATTATAAATTCACTTTTATTTTATGGACGACTGGTTTGCTTTGATTCAAATATTGTGAATTATTGTAAATTCAAAGCCAAGCTGTTTAATAATACCTAAATAAGATTCTTTATAAAACAAGGGCCTGAGCCAGGGATCATCAAACTGGTGGGCCAAATCTGGCCCACGGGCGGTCACATCTGGTCGGTGCAGGGAGAACAGATGTGCCACGGTAATAAAGATATAGTGTTTCATTTGTGTTTCTTATTTTAAATCCAGCCACAAAACTCTACAACAACAATAAAAATCATCCTGTTTGATCAAATTTGTAATTTTTCTAACTGACAGGTTTATGTGAGGGTAAAAAGAAGTCCTGTGATTTCAAAAGTCTGACAGTTTATACTGTAGATAATGAACCTTGACTCAGATCACTCTGAATGTCCCACTGATTGTTTATTAAATGTCAGTTAATTTGTATTTTCATAATGTATTGTTTTTTGAATTTGTACACGATGTCAAATAC
>NW_013952472.1:1384646-1385712 GCF_001266775.1 Austrofundulus limnaeus
AGCTGACATAGATACTTTATTATGGTATAGTATTTAAATATATGCCTGAGAAACACATAATATTGGCCCTTTAATTGCGAAGTTATTCCTCCCAGTTTTACATGGGGAGCAATCAGCAGGTCTTGATCACCGGACCTCAAGGCCCTGATAGGATGTAGAAGTTCTGAGCTGTAGAGTAGAGTGGTGGCTGTCCATGCAGAGCTCACAAGTCGAGACCAAAATCTTGAACTGCACTCAAGAATGAACCGGGAACCAGTGAAGTTGCATTAAAAGTGGAGGTACATGACAAAACTTTGAAGTTCCAGTCAGAAGCCTAGCAGCAGCATTCTGTGCAGACCACACCTGGTCTAGGAAGGCTGTACTTAGACATGGACACAACACAATGCAATAATCCAGACGAGACAAAACTGAATTATGGCCTAAAAAGCCTCTCATACAAAGCATGAAGTAAGATTTCCATTTCTGAACGAGGCGCAATAGGGTTACGTTTGGCCATTTATCATAGATGGTAGAAACCGGAATGAACCAGGAATGATTTTCCAAACCTGGGTGGAAAATTATCCTGAGGTTTCTAACCCAAGAGTCATGCAAACAACCAAGAGGCTCAAAGATCTGCTTCATCTTTGTAGTTGCTTTTTCTGGTGCAAAGACCATTACTATGATAAGATTAGTTTTTTTCTTCATTTATCTGAAGAAAACTTTCAGTCATCCAGTTTTGATTTGAATCCAGACTTAGCAGTAAAATGTGCAGTTTAGAGATGGTGACTACAGTTCCTCCTCTGATCCCGGTCAGCTGCTCTTCAGCAGCCGCGTAAAAAGGGTTCCGGCTCGAGTCCGGGCAAATCACGTGGTCCTCAGACGGTTTGTTTCAAAGGCCGCTGTTTGATCTGTGGCGTTCATTTGCATGTTAGCATGTACGTCTGTGGAGCGCAGCGTCGATGTGCCTTTTAACACCCAGAAGCCTAATCTTCACCATTAATGGACTTTTTGTAGAAGTTAATTAAGCATTTTCAGGGATAGAAGCACAGCAATCCCAGTAGAGAGCCGTGTAAAGTGGGGGGGGGGG
>NW_013952472.1:1386527-1391840 GCF_001266775.1 Austrofundulus limnaeus
ACACACACACACACACACACACACACACACACACACACACACACACACACACACACACACACACACACACACGTTTGCACAGCTATCTAATTGGGGACATTCCATTGACTTCCATTACATTTCTACAGCCTAACCCTGACCACAAACCCTAAGGCTAACCTCACAGGTACCTACCTGACCCTAAAACTAACCTAAACTCAGTTCACACCATGGTCCTAAACCCAACCTCCAACCCACCAACGGCATTTAAACCAAATGGGGACTCAGCTTTTGTCCCCAAATGCACCAGTTGTCCCAAATGTAGGTGTTTTGTCTTAAAATTGCCCCCAAATATTACCAGAAACAAACCCACACACACACACGTGTGTGTGTCGATCCCTCCATGCTCTGAGCTCACTTAAAAACAAACATATCAGTAATCAGAGAGAACAAAAGGATTAGACAGCAACAGTTAAAACACAGTCAAACACTTCCTGTCATCACTGAAACATGTTTACCTTTCAGATTCAGCTGTCAAAAATGTGTGGAAATGTTGATTCTGCATATTTTTTCATTCTGTTTTTTTCTCCCCCAACTGGCTCTAAACGTTGCATGTTCAGATTATATTATGGTTTTCTGATCATCACACAGACAGGATGCTTGCTACTAAACCAGTTTATATTCTGACTAAATTAATCGTATCTGTCTACATGTTTAGGAAAAAAATCAGCATTGGACAACGGGCTGATCTGAGTGTTTACAACAAAATAAAAATGAGATGTGTAAACAATTCCAGCTGAAGAGATGGGGAGAACAACAGCTCTGCCTTGATATGAATAAAATATGGGAATTGTTTAAGATTAGCATCCTAATGACTAATCATCATGCTAATCAGCTCATTACTGTGGCTTCCAATGGTAGAGCGCTGCTGGGACACGTGAAGATGCGTTTGAGGACTGAGATGTGCTCGGGAAATTTCACAGAATTTAGTAACCGGGTGAAAATATTATCTCCAAAGTGTGTTGATTAATAACATTATTTAACATTAATTATGTATCCACAACAGAGAGCCTTACCAAGAGAAATTATAACAATCTGATCTTCTTTATTTTCTGTATTTGTTGAGATTTTCCTCAAAAAAATCTATGCAAAACAAGATTAGGTTTGTAAATGTTCATTTATTAATTTAGTGTAAAAAACATTTACTACAGCAATGGTGTCCTGAAACAGCAAGGTGGGGTCTTGAAATGATTTTCAGAATTAATTATTTAAAAATGACTAACAACAATTTTATCATAAAATACTGTATGTCATAAAAGAGTGAGGTTGTTGTACTTAAAACCGATCAAAGTGGCATAATGAATACTATGCTCTTGTTTATTTGACCTGATACCAATGTTCATCACCCAAAAATAGTTAAAGGTCTAGCATTGATTGAAGGAATGCACGTCGCCCATCACCTTTCATCTTTCATCTTTGAGACTAAGATCATATTGTGTTGAAAGAATGACAGAGTTAGAGCCATTTTGGTCAAAGCTATAATATAATGTTATCTCATGCTATGACTCTGACTCTCAGCTACTACCACACAAAAGTTTAGCTGTAAAACTGACAGACTTTCAGCGAATTTAGCTCATTTTGTTGTTGGCTACTGTTGACTAGCCGTGTCAAACGACCATTTTCTTCACCCATTTCTGTGCGAGCTGGTCTCTACCTCCATCAGCCACTGTGTGAGAGGCAGGGGACACCATGGACAGGTCATAAGTCCATCACAGGGACACAAATGCTGTCTCAGTTGAGGGGTTGCAGCCCACAGAGGCAGGATCCTTCACAGTCCAATTAGGCTGAATCTATTGGCTGTCAAATGAGATGGTCTAATCTTTGGAGGACATACAGTAGGTCAGTGGGACCATGCACTGCCCTGTTACCAGTTTATACCACATCACCCATAAATGCCTAAAACTTAAAATGTGTTGGAACATTTTCATGGAAGGTATGACAAAACTGTGCTCTGTACAATGACAATAAAGGTTTATTCTATTCTATTTTATTCTATTTTATTCTATTCTAAAATTCAATGTATACGGCGGGTAAAATAAGTATTGAACACATCAACATTTTTCTCAGTAAATATATTACTAGAGGTGCTAATGACATGAAATTTTCACCAGATGTTGGTAACAACCCAAGTGATCCATACATACAAAGAAATCAACCATAAATGTCCAGAAATGAAGTTATTTGTAATAATGTGGAATGGCACAGGGAAAAAGTATTGAACACATTTACTGAAATTTATCTAATACTTTGTACAAAAGCCTTTGTTGTCAATGACAGCTTCAAGACGCCTCCTGTATGGAGAAACTAGTGGCATGCATTGCTCAGGTGTGATTTTGGCCCATTCTTCCACACAAACAGTCTTCAAATCTTGAAGGTTTCGTGGACCTCTTCTATGAACTCTGATCTTTAGTTCTTTCCATAGATTTTCTGTTGGATTCAGGTCAGGTGATTGGCTGGGCCATTCCAGCAGCTTTAGTTTCTTTCTCTGAAAACAACTGAGAGTTTCCTTGACTTTGTGTTTGGGCTCATTGTCTTGCTGAAATGTCCAGCCACGTTTCATCTTCATCATCCTGGTAGATGGAAGCAGATTTTTATCAAGAATGTCTCTGTACATTTTTCCACTCATCCTTCCTTCAATTATTTGAAGTTTGCCAGTACCATATGCTGAAAAACAGCCCCACACCATGATGTTCCCACCTCCAAACTTCACTGTTGGTATGGTGTTTTTGGGCTGATGTGCAGTGCCATTTGACCTCCAAACATGATGTGTATTCTGGCATCCAAACAGTTCAATGTTGGTCTCATCTGACCAGACTATATTCTCCCAGTATTACACAGGCTTGTTTAAATGTTGTGCAGCAAACTTTAAAGGAGCTTCAACATGCTGTTTCTTCAGCAGTGGAGTCTTGCGTGGTGAGCGTGCATACAGGCCATGGTGATTCAGTGCATTACTTATTGTTTTCTTTGAAACAATCGTACCTGCTAATTCCAGGTCTTTCTGAAGCTCTCCACAAGTGGTCCTTGGCTCTTGGACAACTCTTCTGATAATTCTTTTCACTCCTCTGTCAGAAATCTTGTGAGGAGCACCTGGTCGTGGTTGGTTTATGGTGAAATGATGTTCTTTCCACTTCTGAATTATGGCCCCAACAGTGCTCACTGGAACCTTCAGAAGTTTAGACATTCTTCTGTAACCGATGCCATCATTATGCTTTGCAACAATAAGGTTGTGAAGGTCTTGAGAGAGCTCTTTACTTTTACCCATCATCAGATGGTTCTTGTGTGATACCTGGCCATCATTTGGGACTGAACCAGCTGATATTTCTGGACATTTATGGTTTGATTTCTTTGTATGTATGGATCACTTGGGTTGTTACCAACATCTGGTGAAAATTTCATGTCATTAGCACCACTAGTAATATATTTACTGAGAAAAATGGTGACGTGTTCAATACTTATTTTACCCGCTGTTTAACGTTACAGTAAAGACATGAATAATATGGGTTTAGCCCCAGTAATAGTATTGTGAAATTTTCTTTGAACGTGGCTCTATTTGCTATTTAGGTTTTTATTATATTGTATTGTGTTTATTTTTACTCATGGCATTCACTCTTTTTGTTGCGCAATGATCTGCACAAAATGTGTGTTTTATTTGTACATAAGCTTGTACAATTTGTATAAGTAAAATAAATGAAAAATAAAGCTCCAGCATCACTATTTGGTTATTTTACATCACGTAGCATAAATTTTACCAGCTATGTGGCTAAACAACAAATTCTTCATCATTTTTTTACTGTAAAAATTGATGACAGTGCAATACGTCCTGGGATATCGTCAGCTGCGAAGGATACTCAGATGCAGCTTTTTTTATGGGGTTTTGAAGATCGCATTTGTCAGCCGAATGAGACGGAGCCCACGAAATTGTACAGCCTTCAGCGTAGTGCAACCTGCCCACAAATGTGCATTATGGAGGAAACCCTGATTAGACAACTAAAGAGACAAACAAGACGGACACTCACATCTAGACAACCCAGTGTTACCAGTGAATCTAATGGTCTGAGGGAGGAAACTGAGAAAACCTATGTTCTGGGAGGGAAGCAACTCTGCCCTGACCCTCAACAGTTAATCAGTTGTAGAAATCCAATGACTATTTGAAAATGTCAATAAAATTTGTACAACAGTTCATGAGATCTTTTCCTACCAGACACACAAACACTGACAAACAAGACTTTAAACTTTTTCGCTTTTCACCTTTTACATGCAATCAGTATTGGTTTAAAAAAATCTTGTTAGGTGAATTTCATCCCAGCTGCTCCCTTCTCGCCATCACTGCGCTGATTGTACAACGACTGGGCCTCTAAAGAGGGACAAGGCCATGCAGTCTCCATCACACTCTGAAAGCCATTAGGAGAAAAGGCCAAGTAATTCCAGCCTAATGGAGCACACGCACGACTTCCACAAGGAGTCACACGCAGCCAAATTAACTGACTTGAGGGAAAAAAAGTTGGGTGGGTGAGCAGAGCAAAGCAAATGAAAGCGGGGTGACTCGATCAGGCTGCATGTCACCAGCTCCATCAGCAGGTGTATAAATATGTGTCATGTTTCACGCTCCGTGTCCGCGGGGACGGGGAAGCCAGATGGGATCTTAAATGCTTGCATTTCATGTGGTAACATTTAGCAGGGTTAGTTCACCCCTCATTGGTCGGCCATCTGCTGCCCTCTCAGCCTGCCGTGGAGGCTGGTGTGTAAAACGCTCCAGATCGCTCTGCCAGAGCAGCTCCAGCAGTTTACATCACAGTCTGCACACACAAGCCCTCCTACACAACTTATTCTTTTTAAAAAGGGTGTATTCCTGCTTTTCTGCAGCCAACACATCTGAAAAAAAAATTAATAAATGAAACAAATGAGCACCGCTGTATAAATTTGTATGAACTTACCATGAGTTTCTTATGGTGAGATAAAAAGAAAAGAAAAAAAAGAAACCTGAAAATTGTTGATCCACTTTGCAGAATTTCCTTTGACAGGTCCTCGTAGTGTGTTTCCATCATTTGCTCTCTTTTATTTTCTTTTTGAGACATCCGTTCTATTCTCCTCGAGGGTGGTTTTGTTCCTTCTCATTTGAGCAAACAGGCAGAGTTAGACACCCAGCCAGTGCTCCCTCCCTTTATTGACGGGCTCCACTTATCACACCGGCCTCACCATTCAAATATATGGAAACGACAAAGCTCCTTACACACACACACACACACACACACACACACACACACACACACACAC
>NW_013952472.1:1391890-1395192 GCF_001266775.1 Austrofundulus limnaeus
CACACACACACACACACACACACACACACACACACACACACACACTTTTATTTGGCACCTCAGCCATTCATTTTTTGTGTATGCAAGAAGGAAATGATCTTTTTTAAAGCCTCTATAATCTGACAATAACTCACTCTAAAATTCAGCAGAAGTTTATTTATTTATTTATTTATTTGCTTCAGATTTAACAGATAAAAAAGTGAATGCCCCCAAAATAACAATAACTAGGTAGATAGGAGCCAAAGTGAATAATCCAGGTGTGATGTCAGAACAGTCTACAGATGAGGATGAGGAACAAATGAAGAGGAGGAGGTGTGTGTGGTGGTGGTGGTGGTGGTGGGGGGGGGGGCGACTTTGAGATGACATTGAGGCTGTGGAGATGGGAGTTTGAGTCCCCTGCTTGTTGATGTTAGACAGAGTGGCAAGAGGCGAAGCGGCTGCTGCTGTTCATTCAACCTCCTCCTCTTCTTTTTCTCCTCCTCCTCCTCCTCCTCTTCCTCTTCTTCCTCCTTCTGCTCTTCAGCACTGCTCCCCGCCGGACAGCTCCTGCCTGGACTCTTCTCTTCTCCCCCGCCCCCCTCGTCCCCTCAATATTCACACACACACACACACACACACACACACACACACACACACACACACACACACACACACACACACACACCTCTACTCTCATCTAACGCTCCTCCACCAGGCTTTTAATGGAAGTAAAATCTATTAATGTCTCGAGGAACATCGGGAGTTTACAACTTCAGCCACAGGAGGGATCGTTTGGAGATTTGTGCCGAGCGGATTCTCTGAGTCTCTGTGAGTAAAAAAAAAAAAAAGGCAAGAAACAAAAACGGTGCAGGTTCTGTGCGCGTGCGGTTTTTTTCTTCATCAGCCTCCATATGAAGGAGTGAGGGAGCAGAGCGCACGTTTTGTGTTTTATTTTTGCCTCTGGGAGCTGGACTGGACTGTGATTTCCTCTGCTGGTGCCGATGCTGCTGGGGTGCATTTTAATCTTTAAAGCAACAATCTATATCTCATTAGGCGCAGGGTCGATGTGTGTTTATCAGTCTGCTCGGCTGCTGCAGATGTGCAGACGCGCTCTGGTGTTCAGTTCATCGGGCTGAACGTGCGCAGACGGATGCGTAAAGCTGTTACGCATTTTGGACACCCTTTTGTTTTCCACTCTGCATTTGTGTTTCTTTCCCCCTCGATCGCTTCTTCTCGGCTGCTCCCAGTTCTGGTGGACTGTTAGGAGGACCTGGAGGTGGTAAACTGGAGGACTTCATGTGCTTCGTTCTCATAGGCTAGACGCTGTTGGTACGGCGCGTCCTGCGCTTCAAAGTGCATGTTTTGGATGCTCTGATCTTCATTTAACTTTTTTTTCCATCTCTCTCTTTCTCCCTCTCTCTCTGCTTCTGCTGCCAGCCTCTTATCTCTCCCTCTCTTTCTATCACTCTTTTTAATGTTTGCTGTTGGGGCACATTTAATTGCAGACTTTGGAATAACGATCTGTTTTTGGCTGTTAAATGATCTGTCTGTCGTCTAGCTGTGGAGGCAAGTCAGCATTTCTCTCTCTGCCATCGATGATTTTTTTTCTGGCGTTTCTTCAGTCTGACATGAATGGAGTCAAATGATTAAATGTGCATTTAAAGTTTTATTTTTATTTAAAACAGCTTGATGTTAAATGCTCTGGTTTGACTGAACGAAATTCTCTGCGCACCTCTTGAATCCGCTTCTATCCACGATCCCTGTTCATAGGTTAAGCGCGACTGACCAGGCGCGCGCGCGCGCACGTGTGTGTGCGTGTCTGTCTGTGTGTGTTTGCGCGCGCGCGCGCAAAAGGGGGGCTTCTTCAACGTCTGAAGAACGCTTTGGTCCGAAGGGCAGCCGGCAAAAAAAGAAATAACTAAATAAACCGCGAAGCTGCTGTCTACGTGGACCGGTGCTGAAGTCTCCCGTCCTCCCGCCAGGACCTTCGCCAAACCCAGAGACATGGCGACGAACGGCACCAAAACGGACGGACAGGTCACGGAACTGAACGAGGTGGTGGCCACCAACAATGACAAGCCCAAATCCCTGGACGTGAAGCCCGAGAAGACGAAAAAGGAGTTGCCGGCCAGAGAAACATGGGTGGGCAAATTTGATTTCCTCCTGTCTTGCGTGGGTTATGCAATTGGACTGGGGAACGTGTGGAGATTTCCCTATCTGTGTGGGAAAAACGGTGGAGGTAAACATGATTTCTCTGTTTTTATTTGTATTTTTTTTACTGCAAATTTATGCACAAGCTCATTGCAGCCCTGTTTTCACTGAAGGCAGGTTTTGCAAATACCTAACCTGATCAGATGTCCTCTTGTCCATCCAGGAGCCTTCTTGATCCCTTATTTTTTGACCCTGATCTTTGCTGGGGTCCCCTTGTTCTTACTGGAATGCTCCCTCGGTCAGTACACATCAATTGGAGGACTTGGTGTGTGGAAACTGGCTCCTATGTTTAAAGGTACATCAATGAAACTGCACTTTAGGTTGTTGTGTCCTGATAAAATATCAACCAAACTCAAATTTTCCATATGTCAGGTGTGGGCCTCGCAGCAGCCGTCCTCTCCTTTTGGCTCAACATCTACTACATTATAATCATTGCTTGGGCCATTTACTACCTGTACAACTCCTTCACCACTGTAAGTATGAGCTCATTAAAAACTGAAACTGCAACCAAAAGGTCAAACTCATGAGCTGTACAAAAATCCCCACAGCTAAACGGGGAAGCTGTAATGTTTCTTTCTGTTTTTTTTCTCTTCAGGATCTACCATGGAGCTCGTGTAACAATCTATGGAACACAGAAAAATGTTACACAAACTACTCCATCGCTGATACCACCAACCTCACCAGTGCTGTGGTGGAGTTCTGGGAGTAAGACCGTTTTCTTCCCTGCTTTTATTTTCAATGGTGGCGATGCCTTCAAGTACCCTGCATGCCTCCAGCCTTCCGCTTCTGCGAGTTTTAGTCACCCTGTGCGCTCCTCTTATAGGCTCAACGTGCATCAAATGACCGACGGCTTGGAAAAACCAGGCCAGATTCGAGTGCCACTGGCGATAACGCTGGCCATCGCCTGGGTCCTGGTGTACTTCTGTATTTGGAAAGGGGTCAGCTGGACAGGAAAGGTAAGAGGTTTCACTCACACTGGAGTCTAATGAGGAGTTTATGGCACCTATGTAATATTAAACAGTCTAATATCACCCTCATAAATCTTTTAGATTGCATTCAACCTCATCCAGGATTGATTTCTTTTAAATAGGGGACATCGTCTCCTCCCACCC
>NW_013952472.1:1395212-1403744 GCF_001266775.1 Austrofundulus limnaeus
CCCCCACCCCCAATCCAGTCCTGCCTCTCAGTGGCTCCTCTCTAATTCCGATTCTCCTGACACTTTTTTTCCAAACTGAGTGTGGATCCATGATAGGATTTGTCCTTCTCCCCCCCTCGATTCCTGTTTCAAACAGTCGAGCTCAGTACATGACCGTGGCAAACAAAATTTGTCGAGGTCAAAACACACACCCCACCCCCACTCCGTCCATTCCCCCTTCACATTTTGTCTCTCGAAACGTTTGCCATAAATGCGCACAAACAGAGAGAACTGGCTCAAAAGGAATGTCCTTTCTTTTTGGATCTTTGGCCACAAAAATGTAAAAACAAATGTAGTCCAGATCCATCATTTCATGAATTTCCACCCCTCTTAGGATGCATTGATGCCTCTCTGCTGATAACCACGTTCCATCTTACAGGTCGTTTACTTCTCGGCCACGTACCCTTACTTCATGCTGTTCATCCTCTTCATTCGCGGCGTGACTCTACCCGGAGCTAGAGAGGGGATTTTGTTCTACATTACCCCCGACTTCGAAAAGCTGAAAGAATCGGAGGTAATGACATGTTATATTATCTGATTCCTGCCTCCGTGGCTGCATGCCTGAGCGAGCAGAGCGTCGGCCTTGATGCGCGCCTGAGTTTCTCTGTTCGCTTTCCTCCCCGACAGGTATGGCTGGACGCGGCCACCCAGATCTTCTTCTCTTACGGACTGGGTCTGGGGTCGCTCATAGCTCTGGGCAGCTATAACACGTTCAATAACAACGTCTACA
Organism: Austrofundulus limnaeus; assembly: GCF_001266775.1. NCBI lineage: Eukaryota > Metazoa > Chordata > Actinopteri > Cyprinodontiformes > Rivulidae > Austrofundulus > Austrofundulus limnaeus. The sequence goes on from NW_013952472.1 coordinate 1,395,982, forward strand.
GGTGAGACTGCTGAGGCAAAGACGTTCGGTGATGGCTGACAAATGCTGCTGCAAAAAAATGGCTAATGAATCAAAGCAAGAGACTTAATAAATCTAATATAAGTGAATTTTTGTCATCAGTATCTTATTAAAGCCAAGGTTTTCGGTTAGTGTTTCCTTGAGCAGCGTCATGCTTCTGGGTCACAGTCGGTTACATAAAACTTGTGCATTCAGTTCATTTTTTGTAAGCTACATTCTTCTTCCTGCCATATTTATATAAATGATTTTTATAGTTTTATTTAATTTAAAGATAAAATAGGTTTATATCTGCAGAAAAATGTTGTGAAATAAACCATCACAAAGAGCTCCTACAGCTACTCTTTTACAGTCTTTTGCAGTTTTTTTTTTATCTCCGGAAAAGTTCAGCATAAAACGTGGAGGGAGAAACGTCAACTTAAAGCTTTAACACCAGCCCCCATTTTATATTCCCTCTCCCCAGAGACTCCATCATTGTGTGCTGCATCAACTCGTGTACCAGCATGTTTGCTGGCTTTGTAATCTTTTCCATTGTTGGCTTCATGGCGCATGTGACAAAGAAAAACATCGCGGACGTAGCAGCTTCAGGTAACTGCAGACGGATCTGTTTCTGTAATGTTTCTGTCTCACATTTTCTGCTGTTCTGTCACTGATGCAGCTTTTCTTTTTTTTTTCTTTTGCACGATTCTACACGAATCAATGTCTTTGTAGTCCTTAGAATGATCAAACTGACACTACAAATGTTTCTGTTTACGATCCAGGCCCTGGCTTAGCTTTCCTTGCGTACCCGGAGGCTGTGACCCAGTTGCCTGTCTCACCTCTCTGGGCCGTTCTGTTCTTCTCCATGCTGCTCATGCTGGGGATAGACAGCCAGGTAAAGGGGGGGGGGGGGGGGGCTTGCTGATGATCTGCTCATGGGCTGACCTAAATATTTTCAAAGCAGTTATAGTTCAGGTAGCCCACCTCTGCTCCTGCCTACACGATAAAAGACCTGCAGTTTCCCCCTTTTGTGGACAGACGTGGCTGGGCTGACATTAGCTGTCAAGTATTTTTAAATGCAACTTTATCACCTCCGTGTGCCCACCGGATCTGCTTTGGGGGTTCTTTATTTCATGCGTGATTTAAATAAGGTCGCGCTGACCGTGACCACGCACACTTCAGAGTGAAAGACGGGAATTACAACCCTGTTCTAAATGTCATAGCAACAGCGCTTTTCCGTATTACTTAATAGGCTCACGGAAAAGAGTGTGCTCGGTTAACGGGGTTATCACAATAATGTTTTAACCATGAGCACACCGCAATGATTTCTTTCTCTCTTTCCATATGGTTTGGGGGGAAAAAAGATATGCTCCCAGATTTCTGCAAAAAAATAAATGATCGTTTTCCTCTTCTGAAGAGCCTTTGTGTGGAGAAATCTGAAAGCACAGAGATGTGAGCACACGGCGTTCCGTTTAAAAGGTGTTTATGTGATTCTGTCCTTTCAGTTCTGCACCGTTGAAGGCTTCATCACTGCCCTGGTGGATGAGTTCCCCAGGGCTCTGCGAGGCAGACGAGAGATCTTCATCGCTGTTGTCTGCCTGGTGTCGTATGTGATCGGACTCTCAAACATCACACAGGTACAGCAGTGAGATCTGACTCTTCAGGGTCTATTTATGCTAGTTTGGGTTCTGTCAGAGCACATACTCTGAGCGTATCTGGCAGCATGATGGTTCAGTGGTTAGCATGGTTAGCACAGATGCCTCACAGAAACAAGGCTCTAGGTTCGATCCCCAGTTCTTTTCAGGGTCGTTCTGCGTGGAGCTTGCATGTTCTCTCCATGCACATGTGGGTTTTCTCCAGATACTCTGGTTTCCTCCAACAGACCAAAAATGTGCATTTTAAGTTGTTCATTGCAAAAACGATCTGTGATCTCGATGGGATTTGCTTGGTTAAATAAAAATTAAAAATTAAATATCTTGACTTTAGGTATTTTTTTCTTAAACCTCTCCTTTTTTATATTTTGGACTTAGGGTGGAATCTATGTGTTCAAACTGTTTGACTACTACTCTGCCAGTGGGATGTGTCTGCTGTTCTTGGTCTTCTTTGAGTGCATCTCCATATCCTGGTGTTACGGTGTGTACTGTGATCATTTGATGCACACATTACATTACAAACTATACAAACTATATTAAAATGTGGTTTTTGGAAGATTTTTTGAATATTAATAAATGCAGAATGCCCATGGCCTTTCATTCCAATATTTTTAACCAATCAATCTAATGATGGTGTTAAAAAACAACAGATTTATGGTTGTTTTGGTTAAAATTTCCAAATAATAAATGTGATAAGATCTCATTCATTCTGTTGGTGCTCAAATTATATTTTGGGGATGATTCTCAGCTACTAATTTTGGTTAAAAAAAATCTCTAAAATTGGCTGTGTTATACCTATTTGTATGATTTTTAAGATCAGTTCGCTGTTGTAGTCCTTGAATGGAGCTGACTCCAAAACTTATTTAACTGTAATGGTTAATTTCAGAGCTTAATTTATGTGTCCATGAAATATTTTGTTAACAGGCAAATTAATACACACAGACAAAGGCAACTGCATGATTACCCGTCTTTCAAGGCGGACGGCATAAAGAAAGCAGACATTTATGTTAATCGTGGATCTAATCTTCTGGCAGGTGTAAACAAGTTCTATGACAACATCCAGGAGATGATCGGCTACAGACCGTGTATATGGTGGAAGCTGTGCTGGGTCGTGTTCACCCCTCTCATCGTGGCTGTGAGTACTTTGAGCTAATAGAACAGTACATTTAAAGTCATGACACGAAAACTGAAACAATAGATAAAGTCAATATTACCTGCTCGCAGCCACGCCGGGCTGAGACTGTGCTGCCTGCAGTCAGACATGTCAGGATGCATAAAGCGCCTCATGTCTCCCACAGGGGGTGTTCTTGTTCAGCGCCGTCCAAATGGTTCCTCTCACGATGGGAGAATACGTGTTCCCGGGCTGGGGTCAGGGAGTAGGTTGGCTCATGGCGCTGTCCTCTATGGTTCTCATACCAGGATACATGGTGTATATGTATCTTGGTCTCAAGGGCACTTACAAGGAGGTAAGAAGAGAATCATTTGTTGTTTTGTTGGATAATAGAATTTGTTGACAGGTATTTACAGAGTCGCTTATTATATTGGATGTTTTTTCTTTCCAACAGCGATTTCGAATAATGTTTCAGCCTCCTGCAGTCACCAGGCGATGTCAGGAGAATGGGCCTGAGCAACAAATGGAAACCAACACTGCTAATTTATCCAGCCCCACCAATCCCGCCAGCGCTGCTCCCGCAAACCCCGCCAGCCCCACCAATCCGGCTCCAGCTAACTCAACCAGCCCGGTGACGCCCGCTAATGTAGCCCTGCCCCCGACTAATCCAGCCTCCGCTTCTAGCCCGGTGACGAGTCCTACCGCCACCATCACTACCACAGTCACCACGACCAGTCCAGCTAACCCCCCCACCACAACTGTTAGCCCAACCAGCCCACCTCCCAAGCCAACCAGCCCAACGGAGCCCGTCAGTCCCCCGAACCCAACCAGCCCAACTTCTAACGTGACCAAGGCCGAGGCCAACGTGTAGTCAGCAAAGAACCACCCCTCCCTCGAGAAGCATTTAGGCAAAAAAAGGAAAAAAAACATTGTAAAGGACTTCTAAGATTTTAATTGATTCACCTACCTCCGAGGGCAATATGTGATCAAAACCGATTTCCAAATCACGTTTCCTTTTTCTGCGTTTGTTAAATCAAGCCAATGATGTCTTATTGTTGGTTTACATCCTGAAAACAAATTCAAGACTGTTAGTGTTGACAAACTACAACCGTGATTCTGAATTTAAAAAAAAAAGATAAAAACAATGTAAACATACTGTGTAATACTGTGAGAAAAGACCGGAAAAAAACCCTTAGAGATATAGATTAGAGATTTGTTGAATATCTTCATGAATCAAGTAAATACCGTGTGACTATAGTAGATTAGGTAATTAACAAACTTGACATAGAAGCGTGCAAGGAATGGTGTCAATTTTTCGTGGATGTTTACTGAAACTCACACAGTTGTCTCTTCTCCAAAACGTTACTCTCTGTGAGTTAAACTACAAGCTGCGAGGCAAACAAGGCGCGCTGAGTAAGCACAATTATAGGAAGAAGTTTAGGAGAGGGTCATCCCTTGTTCTCTAGTTCCTGTTCTCCAGTACCTATGTTGTCTCGTGGTTAATAATGCTTGGCTCCCCTTTCAAATGTCTTTTAATACAAATGGAAAAAATACTGAATCACAATGCAGGTACATATTCCGTTTACCAGTAACTAACCCTCTTAACACTTGGCCCAGATACCTCAAAAGAATGACGGCCCTTGGCTGGCCCAGATGTGGTTTGCCAAAGGTGGTCCATGCATGGGCCTGCACCACGTAAACCAAACCGCAACTGAGACAGTGGTGGCAATCCGCCTTAAAAACAGCACCATTACTGCCAGACCTGGCCCATATCTGGTTGACAAAACTTGACACCAGATCTGGCCCACACCTATCTGCTATGTTCACACTATAGGTTTTAACACTCAGTTTCAAATTTTTTGTATATACAAATATTTATATACACAAAAGTTTGTAATAAAAACTTATGTTCGATTTTAAACGCGACCACCATATGACTCCAGTGTGAACTCTCCACTGCCCTGATGCGGCCTGCATGTGCAGAAAATTGTTGTCATATTGAGCTCTCTGTTTACAGAAGTGGGCTAAGAATGGATGCTACATGTTAGCATGTCGATTCGTGTGTAATTAGAGCAGATTAAATAATTATCTGACAAGCTTGTTTAGTTCACTCTTTACATTTGAAGCTGTCTCTTGCCAGCTGCTCCGACGCAGCATTTTACTCTTGGAAAAGGAGCAAATTGGAGTAAAGTATTAATCCAGTAAATTTAGTACTGACTTGCTCCGAGACCAACATTACTATCATATATACGGGGAGAACATAGGGTACCTATGTTCCCCAGTAACTATGTAAGCCAAACATCTTTCCTGCCTTTCAGTAATAACCCAGGACAACATAGGTACAGAGGAACATAGGTGCCGGTGAACAAAAATACCAGGGAGCGTAGGTACGCTCCAGTTTAGGAGCAATCTGGTTATTGTTGCAAAAATTTTTTTTTTTGTGTATGTGTGAGAGAGACTGTTATTTTCCTTCCTTTTTTCTGTGAAAATAACAAAAAAAAAAGAAGAGATAAAAAAATTTTATGTGATCAGAGCATTTTTAGAATTATTTTTAGGATGTTTTATACTATATATATAAATATATATGTTGTAATGGAGGACCAAAATTAATAGGCAGACAAAAGCAAAAACTATGCCGTTTAGTATTCGGTTGGCAAAGCACAGGGTACAATACTATTCAAAAAAAAAAAGAAGACGATGAAGAAGCACAGGGTTAGGAAAGTGATTTACTAACATCGACTATCCCTTATAATGCTGACAGTCAATCCTGTTTACGTTTTTGCATGTTTTTCCTCAGGAACAAAAGTTTCTCAAAATGTCTCCTGACAAAGAAAAGAAGAGAGAAGGCCTTAAGCCAACATACAAAATTTTAGCCAAGCCATAGTCTATTTACATGACTGGGCAGAAACTATGAAATACCACTTTGTACTCTAGCACAAAAAAATGAAAAAAAAAGGAAATAAAAGATAGCGGTACCAACTCTGTGTTAAAGTGCAGTCATGGTTTTTTACTTTTCTGTATGTGTCATGATCGTAGTTCGATCAATATGTATTCAGCAATACATATGTAGATGTTCGAGTGCAGGCCGGTCAGCAAGTGGGTCTGTTTCTCTTTCTGTTGTCTTCGCTTTGACTTGAGTGAGAAGCACAAAGCTTTAACTTCCCCAGACGTGTTGCTATATAATGGCGTGTTCGGACAATGTTAGTTTGCTTCTATGGCAGCTACCGTGAAAGGCATCCGGTTTTATGTTGAAAAGCAAAACAACTCGAGTGAAAATGGGAAATGGCTCCGGTTCATGTCCTGTGAATTTTGTATAAAGTTCCTCTTGCCGCAGTTTTTTTCTCTGGAAGTTTGTTGTAAAACCGTACCGTGTAAAACATGTAACTGTGAATGTCCGTATTACATTGGAAGTTATTGTCTAAATGTTGAAAAAAAAATGGAGTTGCTGTTTTACTGCAATAATATTTTGACCACAGAAGCTAAAGCACATATCTTACAGAAGTATAAGAAACGATGATGACAATGAGAAGATACTGATGATTATATTAAAATAGAAACTATGTCTAGTTAAATTATATTGTTTTGTATATTTTTATGTCTCACTGCCTAATGTAAAACATAATATAAACATGATATGTATCTAAATGGTGTCAAATGATAAAGCACGATTGTTATGTTATACAAACAGAAAAAAAGACTGAAAAAATAAAGAGTTATAGAAATTATAAATACAACACATGGCTGGCATATGTCCCTAAAAACAAGTGTTTATAATTTAGCAACATTTCTGGTATTGTTGCTAGAAAATTAGGTCAACTATCTTATTAAAAGTTGTATGCTGCTCTGAATCCCCCTGCAGTTAATGGCTGTTGTTTCCTCTCTTGTAAATAAACCCATGTCCATGGAGTATTTCCAGTCAATAGATATAAGAAGAACAGCAGAAAAATAAAATAACGAGGACATAATTAGGTAGAGGAAATGCAAAGTTCAGTTTCTCTCCTGGTTTAATTTACAAGACTTTTTCTCAGTTGATTAAGGTCAAGACTGCATCCAGGGCGACAGCTCTTAGAATGAGGTTCTTAGGAAAAATGTGAACAACAAACATCTTACGTGTTGCAGATAGCTCTTCGATTGGTCTCACTTTGGAGAAATGGTCTAATTCTGAACAAACTGACGAGCTAACAGATAGTTAAGATGAATGTGGATCACTGCTGTGTTAAAATTATTTAAAAATTTCATGCTAATTCGCGTAAACAGTTTTTCTCTCTTTACATCACTGCCAGAATGCACAGGATGTGCTGAAGGTAGCCAGTAATGGAGTTTGCAGATAACTACAGCTTAGTTTTTGGTATAAGCATATAAAAAATACTGCAAAATTGTCTGCCATATAAAGGTTTGCAAACAGTGTTTTAAATTTACCCTGCTTTTTTTTTAAAATGAGTCAAAGAACCATCCACAACCGGTAAGATATTGATTGTTTATAACGTTTCAAGAGAACCCCACGTCTGTCACTCTAATTCTGTCAGGTGGGGATGTTAGAAAAAGCAATTGTTACAATAAAAAAATAAAAGAGATAGAAGAAACATGATTGAATTTCTCTGTGTGATTTATTGAGCATCAGAAAGACACACCGATAGAGAGGCTTCAGAAAAAAAAGAAAAAAGAAACATCACCACCACAAAACAGATTCAGCCTCGAGGCCTGGCGTGTCCGCCTGCCCCATCTCCACAGTCTCTTAGGTTTCTGTCTGCGTGTGTTCGTTTGTGTGTGTCTGCACCCCCCACCTCCTGCAGTTGTTGCTTCCATTAGCTTCCAGTGTGATAAAAGAGACGGCACCAGCTGACACCACCACAATGACTCGCCGTGGATGAAAGAATGAGATGTCCCCTCTAGTAGCTCATGGCAAACTGTGTGTTTGTAAGATGCGAGTGTGTGTGTGTGCGTGCGTGTGCGTGTGTGTGTGTGTGTGTGTGTGTGTGTGTGTGTGTGTGTGTGTGTGTGTGTGT
>NW_013952472.1:1404457-1407237 GCF_001266775.1 Austrofundulus limnaeus
TCTATCTATCTATCTATCTATCTATCTATCTATCTATCTATCTATCTATCTATCTATCTATCTATCTATCTAACCAGGAAAGTCCCATTGAGATTAAAAACCTCTTTTTCAAGGGAGTCCTGGCCAAAAGGCAGCAAAAATTATTATAATCAGAATGTACGTTTCAGCTGCACTCCTCAAATTAATCATTCTCATGATGTAATTCCACGTGGTAGTCTCTGCCTGTGTCAGTAAATGAGAGAATGAGCAAGAAAAAAATTTAGACTGTCAGCAAATTGCCATGAACGAAAAGAAAAGAATCATTTTCTTGGCAACCCCTGTGTGACCAGTGGTCCCAGTCTGGTCACCCCAATAAGAAATTGTTCGGATCCACCACTGGTTGTAGCTGGTTTCAAACCTCAGTTTGGAGAAGTAGGGTTAGGGATTAAAAGAGGTTGGACCTAAGAATGCAGAGGGACTCAAGGAGCTAAATATTTTTTTAAAAACTGATGATACGCACAAGAAGACACAAGGAGACACCAGGAGGCACAGAAAATAGTTGATATGAAAGCACACTCAACGCTGGACTCTTGACTGGAGGGAAACTGAAAGACTCTAGGGTTGATGAAAGGAGTGGCAGCAGCTGTGACTGATGAAATGAGAAACAGGTTTAGATGCTTGTGGCAGGCTGACTGAGGGAGAAGTGACTGGTGGCACAGGGAATTTCCACTGGACGGGCGTTCCAATTTAAATTCATGACATGTAAGTGGGAAATTCCCACTTCCCAGTACAACTGGACCACAGCAAAACTAGCAGGCAAAATGCAGTGAAATGATGATTTTACACAGCAAATTACACCGGCTACTTTTGAATCCTGTACACCTCAACCTAGTAGTGGGATACTGTCATTTTGTGGGTACAGCAATCTACATGCATTATAGGAGATGTAGTCTATGGTCAATGCTGGCTTTAGGAAATTAATGCATCTTCAAAGCTCTCACAGGCCACATAAAATGCTGTGGCGGGGCACAATTGGCCCACAGGCCTTGAGTTTGACACATATTAGTTATTTTTTCTAGTCAGAGTAGCATTTGAGTGAACTGCTATAAAATTTTTGTGACTGGGTTTAATTTAGGGTGTCTACAATCCACTTTGGTCTCAGTTCTCCTCTGACCAGTCAGTTCATCAGATTTAAACTCTTTTCCTTCAGCAGGTCAGCAGGTAAGATGTGAATTGTTCATAAACTTCCCATTAAACCACACTGCAAAAGATCTGAACTATGTCTTTAACATCTCAGTTTCTGCATGTGAGTGAGTCACAGTCAGATGTGTTTGACAGTTCTGTGATTTTGTACCTGATTCTAAGTAAATGTTGTGGGGTTTTTTTTCTTCAGTGAGGTTTTGTCTTCACATTTAAGGTGGTAAAATCAAAGCTCATTCTCAAACAGGAAGTGTGGAACAATGAGTATTTGTGTGTTTGGCTTCAGACAACATCCTGTGTTCCCTTTAACTCAGAAAATGTTAGATATGAGTCTATCTTTGACCTTAAAGGAACGACGTGGTCTGATTCTAAAATAAAAACCTCACTCCAGGTTCATTTTGGGGCCATTTACAGAATGTAGAGCCTAAAAACAAAGTGAATCATCAACTCACTTCATTCATTTGTACAGAGACACTGACTCAGTCTCAAAGCTCTGGAAAAACAGAAGACAGAAGGTTCAGATTTTTGTTTACTTTTAGCAAGAGTCGAGCTTTCCTTCTCAGCACATCAATATATCATCAGCATAGAACGATAGTGGTAATGTCAAGCTAGCGTTCCTTAAAAGGATGTTTCACCTGTGTAGATCCATAATGCTTAAATACCAGAAAAATAAAACCTGCCAACATGCTCCGTATCTCTGGCCACAGTTCTGAAGCTGGAATTATCTAATCTCAAAATGTACTCTTCATCAAATCTTACTTTTCTTTCACAGCTATTCAAATGTGAAAATGTTGCTTTAAAGTAAAAAGAAAAAACATAAATTGGTTTGTTCAGCTCTGTTTCATATTTGTTTTCATTACAACCAGACAAAAACTTGTGCTCTTTATACTTTAAAAATAGTTGTTAAAATAGGTGTAACTTTAGGTTTTTTTTTTTTTTTTTTTTTTAGACTGGGAAGGCTAGTTGCTCTACACCCCTCCAGGAAAACTTAATTTATACACTTCAGTTTATTGTTAAACCTGAATAATATTCCTTTATAGGAAAAAAGAATAACCTTTTGAATGCTTAGACAGGAGACTCAAGACCATCTGGTCCCACAGATGTGACTTTATTCTGACCGCTGCCACCATTTTTTGGCTTAATCACAGTCATTGTGGCACATCAAGATTCAAAACCAGAGCAAAACTCCAAACAAAACTCTAAAGTTGAACTCAAATATGCACCTTGCATGCTCTATGAGCGGGAAAGGGACTGATCACAAAGTTGTCAAGACCCAAAACCCCAAGGAATCACTGGACAAACCAGTCATCTATTTACTTTCCTTTAGATTTCCTTATGGATTTGCTTCTTACAGAGCTGGAAGTTTCAAATTTCTATGCTTCTCTTCTTCATTAAACTCCAGCTGCCACAGATGTTAACTCACGACGCTTCAACTGTCAATCTTCCTTCCTCTACCTGCCCTCCAGCAGTTTGCTTTTAAACAAAGAATCATTTGGACCTTTAGAAAAAAAAAGACTTGTTTCCTGTTCTGGCATTTAGACAACTTCAATCTAATTTACTGTTTATTTGTGTAAAATGGAACTAAAAACCCAGAATATCTT
>NW_013952472.1:1407877-1416183 GCF_001266775.1 Austrofundulus limnaeus
CACACACACACACACACACACACACACACACACACACACACACACTCACACACACAGAGCCATGATTAATCCTCACAGCCCACTTAGAGCAAGGAAAGCAAATTCTGCTGTGAAGATGAAAAGGCTGATAATTAGGTTTATACTTTCTCTGTTTTAACCGAAGGAGTTTCTTAAATGTAACACCTGATTGGATTCATGCTGTTGTTGTGGGTCACCAAACCTAGAGATATTCCTCCTCCAATTTGTGACGTTTTTTTGTTCCCCCCCTCCTCAGATGTGTTCAGTTCATCCCAGACTTCTGTCTGAGGTGCACTCACCCGGGAACTCAAAGCAAATAAATTAATGAATAACTAATCTTTGCAGATGCATGAATCTACATATCAATGTAATCAGAGGAAGTTGTACGCGTGGCTATTTCCAGCAAGAGGGGCTGAGAGGATGTCAAGCATGCAAAGTGTCTCTGCATGTATGCAAATCAGGCCTCCTTCTCTGCCATCTGAGTGTGAACTTCACTGAGATAAACCTGTTTATTCGATTCACAAAGTGTCTCTTTGGCACGTGCGCGTACGCCGAGCTGCCGCCGCCGCTGCTGCTGACATGCGAAGCACACGTTTATGATGTGAGATTTATGGGAGCAAACTGGGAATTACTGTGAATTTCCAAAGATTTAGCGGTTTTGTGATGTGTAGTCATGACGCAGCAAACGCTGAGGTTATTTCATGGCATTAAACCCCCAAAGCATGAGCTTTCATTACGCATGGCTAGATTAGATAATAAGAAAAATTAGATCACAAATATGTTTCTCCTGCAACTTCAACCAATCCTTATAAAGTGAAAGTAGCCTGCCTTAAAGAAATATATATTTCTCACCACCAAAGTTTTATGTCTAGATTTTGAGTAATTTGTTGAAGCTTTAGCAGTGTTGTATAAAGTACCTCAAAGTGATACTTGAGTAAAAGTACAAGTATCTTATCATAAAAATACTTTGGGAAAAGTTAAAGTCTTCTCTAAAAATATTACTTGAGTAAAAGTCTTAAAGTATCTGATAGTTTTTGTATCAAAAGTAAAATTCTGACAAAATCTACTTAAGTATTAAAAGTAAAAGTACTGAGTAAGAGTGAGCAATCAGATTTTCCAAAATGACATTTATTAGGAGGTGACTTCTCCAAAAAATATTTTTTCTAAAGGTCTGCAGCTGTGATGGGTTGTGTACGAGCTAATAGGGTGTCAGAATGGTACATATTTATACTTCTCATCCAACCAATTAAATTCACTCTATCCAGGAGACACAATTTATCAGGATGGTATTTTCTTTAAGTAATAACAACTCAGAATAAAATAGGAGTAACGACTTTCTTACCTTTTTAAAAAATGTAGAGTAGAAAGTACAGATAATTGTGTAAAAATGTAATGTGTAAAAGTAAAAAGTACGCTGAAAAATAATTACTTAAGTAAAGTACAGATAACCAAAATTTCTACTTAAGTACAGTAAAAGTATTTGTACTTAGTTACTTTACAACTCTGAGCTTTAGTATATGATGGGAATGACTCTCAGCTACTACCACATCAAGTTTTAGCTCAGTATCTTCAAAACTGACTGAGTTAGATCAGAAACGTGTTTTCACAGAGGGTCACATGAGAATTATGGGGGTCCTCAAAGGTCTAGTTGTAATTAACGTCAACGTTTCGTGTTTAACTTTGAACATGAAACACAACGTTCCTCATCTCATAGGCTGCAGCTGAGCACCGCTAAATGTCACCCAGTTTTCTGAATTTTAGAGAAATTATTTGTTACCAGATTGGATCAATTTTTAGATAAGCAGAATGTTTTGGGTGATGGTCAATATGGATTAAAAGCAAATAATTCAATGTCAAAGGCTCTCATGGAAATAATGGAAACAAAAACAACTACTGTTAATCAAAAACAACATTGTGTTAATATTTTAAGATATTGTTAGAAGTGTCTGTAATATGCAAATACAAAAATTCAAAGTAAACATACATATGTATATTTAGGAAACATGGCATATTACATATGATTTGACCCAAAAGTTATCACATAAAAGGCATATTTTCTTTTGAACTTGGCTCAGCCAAAATGAAACAGGAAGTGCCATCAAAGAGAAACTTTTAAAGAAATATACTGTAGCTCCCTGGTCTTTGTTTATTGAAACAATATTAATTGAACTCTGTTGCTTTTTAATCTCTCTCTGATAGTGACTAAATGTAATCTAAAGAAACATAAAATTCTTCTCTACAGTCTGTGTTGTTGGCCACTGCAGCAATGATCTGTTTACATGAAGACATTCTCCTTTGACGTCACTTCCTTTTTCTTCACAAGCAAATATTTCAAGAACTGTTCAGCAATATGATTTTTTAAAGCAAAGTGATATCAATGTTATCTTTCCAAAAAATGTATTCACATTTATTATCTGATGTCACAGGCTCTTTAAGATACAGATATAAGATAGAGATGACACAGGCAGAATTTGTGAAAATACAAACTTAGTTACAATTAAATAAGTTATCATTGAATTTAGACAAAACAAACTACAAGATATTTAATAAAAGAAAAAAATATGATCAAAGTCTAATTTAAATTTCATAATTTTGAAATCTCTAGAGTTAGTGAAATAAAGTTTCTGGGTGTTGTTATTGATGAGAAGCTGACATAGAAATCTCACAAAATGCCTAAATCAATCACACTGCAGCATAAAGTAAAATAATTATCTTGTGATAAAGCTCTGTATATATTGTATAATACACTGATTGGTCTGTGGTTAATCTATTGTAATGAAGTTTGGGGAAAGCAAGCAAAACAATAACAAATAACATTTTTATTTTATCAAAAAGAGCTATAAGAATTATCAGTAGAAGGTGCTATGGTCATTCAACATATTTCATCATTCAAAATTATTGATTATTTATGATGTGGTTGAAAATTGTTTTTTACAAGTCATAAAGCCCATAAAATTTATTTTCTCCAAACATTCAATTAAAATTAGTTAAAAAAGAGAGAGTCAGTATAATCTTAAGGGAATGGAAACGGTTGTAAAACCTCCTTAGTCTGAAGGAGCTGCACTGTAATCTGAAGGAGCTGCACTGTAATCTGAAGGAGCTGCACCGTAATCTGAAGGAGCTGCACTGTAATTCAGGGAATACGTTTGTGGACTTGACTTGATATTACTGTAAAACAAATAAAACAGTTTCTACGTTTAAACAGAAGATTGCGTTAAGGTTGATGGGAAGGTATGGTGCCATGTAGTGTTTGGTGGAGATGGGCTGAAGGATGACTGAACTTCTTGTTATCACTTTGGAGATAATTCAGTCTGATGTTGTTGTTTGTAGTTATTTTTGTAAATGAGGGACAGCATCAAAAATTGTGTTTGATAAAGGAAAGTCTCAGGGAAGGATCGCAGCTTTGCCTCCCAGTCTTGCTGAGTGGAGTTTGTGGGTTCCTCGTGGGTTTTTGACGGGTTCTTGGGTTTCTTCCCACAAACCAAAACCATTTATATTTGGTTAACTGGTAACTCTAAACTGTCTCCAGGTGTGAGTAAAAACGTGAATGATTGTCTTCATGTGTCCCTGTGATGGACTGTAAACACTAGCTCCCCTACGACACAGCAAGCAGATGATAAAAGACAAAGATAACGAAAATGGCAGAACGGATGGATCTTAGTGAGTGGATTTAACGTCACAGTAAAGAGCACAAGTTTAGCTAATCAGGAGGCTGTCCTCAGCTACCTTCAGTTTGCTTCTTGTCGTTTGTCAAAGCTCATAACATCTCCCTGATGTGCCAGAGGCTTACCGGGGAGTCACTCTAGATTACTGGCTGGGTCAGAAACCAAATGCAAATCAGGCAGAGGAGCAGACGAAGACAAGAAACACGGAGCGAAGGAATCTGGGTGCAGAGAAAAGCAAGAACAGAAGCAGCTTTTTTTCCTTATATCCAAAGTGTGAGCTGAAATTTTGATCTTTGTGTTTCACAAAGGCAGGAAGTGTTTTAAAAACAATGGAGATTTTAAAGAAATAAGCTAAAACATATGAAGGTGAAAAGCTGACAAACATCAAACCAACAGGAAAATTATAATAAAAATGCTTTTTCTGAGAAAAATGACTGACTGCTGGTTGAATCTGCTACAATGTGCCAAAAAAATGAATTTTTAACTCATCTGTTACAGTAAAACCAAAACCAAGCACACCAGAAGATAAAATCAGAAAAGCAGTAGCTACCTCTGTGGTTTTCTGGTTAACTTTTTTTTTTACAAATTAGGTTAAATAATTCAAAATGTTTAAAAGCGACAATCACTAAAAGTTATAACAAACTACTTCTGATTGAGAGAAACATTTTGATTTGTTAAGATGCAAAGTATGCAAAAGAAACTATAAACCGGAAAAGCTGACTCAGCATTTAGACAATCAGTCGGATAGATCCCTCCGTTTAGTTTTGTTTGGATGATCTTGAGTCCTATTTAAAAGCCAAATTAAAGAAACATTCCCACACCAGTGAAGCTGAATATTTCACCCAAAGGGCCCACTTTCTACCCAGAGTTTTTTTATGCAACAGTTTGAGCTTTAAGGCTTTGATGATCGCTGACGAATGTGTGTGTGTGTGTGTGTGTGTGTGTGNGGGGGGTACTGTATCAATATTAAATGAAGTCATTTGTTTCCCAGCTTTCCAGCAGGAATTTCACGAGTCTGGCGCTAATCTCGTACATTTGAACCCACTTCGAGCAACTACGCAGCACGGACCACCGTGCACGTTATGTTTGCACGTATGCGCACACATGTTGATGTTGACATGCGTGCACGGGGGCCCCGATGAGCACAAACACTCGTGTTAAGCGAGAAGACAGGAGCAGGCAGCTGCTGCAGGCACAGCTTTAGTAAAGACCTGCATTCTAAATAAATTCTGTCAGATTACGCCAGCACGCACTTAACACTTCACTCCTCGGGTTCTTGCCCAAATCTCCTCCGTTTTATTTCTGAAAGCAAAGCGAAAGTAGCAGGTAATTGTGCAAAAATTGTATTTCCCTTGAAAAACATATAAGAAAAAGGGTTTGAATTAAATTATATCACTGAATTACTTGAACCTGGCACAACTCAAATGGTTCTCCTTTAATGTTGTTGTGTGTTAAATGACTTTGTTCAGATTTTTTTTATCTTTTTTTTAGCTCATTAATAAACAACTGTGACCCAACAAACAATCACGTAGATTTTGCAAGCATTTTCAATACAGCTGCATGACATTTTCACTCATGTGGTTATGCCCTTGACTGCACATTGTATCTGTGCAGAATAATACACAGATATTTAGGCTGACCTACATAGATAAATACCCCCTCAAATGTGAACCAAAAAAAAAGGCATGAAGCCCGTTGCACTGTTTCGCTCTGGGAGACATTCAGAGTTCCTGTTAGGATGCAGTTTACTTTTTCTGACACGCAGAGTAAAATACAAAAACAGGCAACTTTTATGGAAGCGCTGTCATAATGCAAACAAGCTCATTCATTCCTCATCTGGCTCTCTCTCTCTCTCTCTGTCTCTCTCTCGTAAACAACGTGCACACGGGCGTACGTGATGATTAAGAGGTCTGGGGGGACCTTCGAGGCACGCCGGGGTCTGGAGGCTGTGGTGAATCACAGCTATGATGTGGCTCGTGCTTTCTGTTCGGATCTGTCACGGGGGGCTTTGGGAGCCGTGCTCACTGAGGAGTGAGTCGGACCTCTCTCTGAGCCACGGCGGCCTTGCCCAGTCCTGATCCTCCCTGGAGCGGCTCGGCGCCACGCTCTCCCTGCCCCGAGCTACACGCTGACAGGTAAGCATCCCCCCACCCTCCATCCCCCCCGAAGCAGCTTGAGCGCTGCGAGGCTGAGGTAAGCAGAAGCACCAGAGAGGTGAAGAAGACCCCGAACTGTGGAGCGAGCAGAACATAAGCGCTGACGATACCTCGCTAAGACAGAAACAACATCTGTTCAACCCAAACATACGTGCTTGTACAGTAAACAAACCAAAGCACACAAACATACACCATGTTTTTTTCTTTCCTTTTTTTTTTTGTTTTTTTCTTTTCTTATGCTTCCTCATTCCACACCCAGAAAGTAGCTCTCACATGTGTCAATTTACAGCCAATAACACAGACTTTAACATGAACTAATTTACACTCATGAACTTCTAAAATAGCAACTTATTCTTCCACTTTGTAACGTTAACATCAGCCATCAATAACAATCTTCACACGCATTCATGAAATGCTAAAATCGTGGACATTACAGCTTTGGCTGGGGACAGGTCACCCAAAAAGGGAAGTGATCCCTCAGAAATCAGAGACGTCTGGTCACCCTAAGACAGAGATGCTCCTCCTTGGTTATTCTATCCATTTAGTGTATTGAACCACAGCATGTTGCTACCACCACCATGCTTGTCAGTTACTGCAGTGTTCTTAGATTTGACTCCAAACGTTTTCTCTTTGTGGTCAAATAACTCGGGCTTTGTCTCATCTGACTTTAAAATTTCAGAGGGTATTTGGCTTCAGTGAGCTTAAAGATGCTACTTTGGGAGAAGAAGCTTCCTCTCAGTCCTTTTTATACTGGGAAAGATAAACTATGTGTGTATGTATATTTGACGCCATGTGGAATGGAGAAAAATGCACAGAAAAAGCAAACTTGTGCAACTGTTGCTTTTAGAAACCATTAAAGCCCTGTGTTGTGTCATCATTCCAGTTTGGGAAAAAAAGTTGAAATAAATGATTGAAAGCTTGAAACAAACACGTAAAACTGTATTATTGTGGTTTAACCATGCTTAGTGAAAAAAAATACAAAAATATTGAAATACCATCAATGGCAAAACCAAAATCCCAGAAAAATTTGCAATTTATGACAAAATCAGCAAAGCTTAGTATGTTTTTGTGATTTTATCCAGATATGAATCCTTCAAAGTGACTGAAGTTTGAAGCTTATGGATGATAAATACAGCAATTCTGTTTTTGTCATGTTTTACCAGGTCTTTACCTACAGCTGCTACAGATGGACTGGAACTCAAGCTCCAATGCTCCAATTAATATTTGTTAAAAACAGAAGGTGCTTTAACAAATTACGTGAAAAGATGGGGAGAATGTGATCCAAACTCTGAGATAAAATGCACCACTTAGATGAGAATCCCTTCGAGAAGAAATGAAAACTTGTTACTCTGAGTGGGGAAAGGATCAAAGCAGATGGAGTAAAGTAAAGCCTGGTGAGCACCAAACACAAAATTCAAAACCTGATGATGAAAAAAGTTTTAAAAAAACAGCATATGTGATTTAATCTGTATTAAACCTATAACAGATGTAACAGAAACCTGCTCGTCTGCTAGAACAGTCTACAGCAAACACCACCCCAGGATCACCATCATCTTAGAAAATCAGTGGCTAAACTGAGCTGAAATCTAAGAACTGAATTTCACTGAAAGATAATATTCTGCTGTTGGCCTGGAATGATGGAGTAGGTCTGACAGATCGAGGGGAAAGCAAAGCCTCGTGTTGGGCTGAAGATCCTGCGGTGTGTCAAAGCCATCCTGTAGCAGAGAGCCTAATGTGGTGTGTGACGCGTCACCCCCGATCACTCTGCCCAGCTGATGACCAGCTGCTTACGTATGCCGCCTGCGCCACTGGATCCCAAACCAGACGCTGTCAGGTGTGATAACAGCTCGAAAGCCAAACCCACTCTGAAGCCTTGCTCTCAAACCCCGCCCACAATTTGTTTTGACGCAACAACCGCACAGCTCCAGCACTACTGCAGGCACGTGTCGTGTCCTGAGGACACTTTTAGCCCTGGTTCACCTGTCCATTCTCCCTGCAGGCTGGGAGCCAGAGATAATCTGTTCCCTCAGACCACTGAAGCCCCCTCCTTTACTGGGGGGGTATCAGAGATAAAGACTGCAGCTGATCCCAGCAAACTGAAGGGAATTAAGCATTTCAGCACTGGCTGAGGTGGTCTCTGTGGACAGTGTTGCTATCAGATGGGTGACATACTGTGAGCATCAATATCAACCTGTGGAACAACTGAAGAGCTTTTTTCTATCCACAGCCATTTTTTATTCACTGAGTCTTTCTTAGATACAGTAAGTAGTTCCAGATTTTGGTCCTAACTGTGTTTGTTACTGGAGGTAAATGTCCCCTCAGTTCACACTCATTACTCTGATCCTCACAAGGATGTGGACAGGCCAAGGCCTTGACAGCATCGGATGCTTGCTTGCCTTTTTTTTTTTGTGTGTGTGTGTGTGTGTGTGTGTGTGTGTGTGTGTGTGTGTGTGTGTGTGTGTGTGTG
>NW_013952472.1:1417737-1423650 GCF_001266775.1 Austrofundulus limnaeus
ATATATATATGAACCTGGCAGATTGTGTTTAAAATAAAACCCCTGGAGCCTGGTCCACTGGTCGAATGAGACCAAACTGGAGATGTTTGACCATGCTGTACAGCGCCAGGTTTGAAAAGCCAACAAACAAGTTATCACCGCCGATGCCTCTCATTTACTGTTGAGCACGGTGGTGGAGCAGTGATGATTTGTGCTTGTTTTGTAGCTTCAGTACCTACTCACCTTGCAGTCATTGAATAAGCCAAGAACTCCTCTGTGGACCAAAGTATTCTGAAGTCAGCTGTCTGACAGCTGAAGTTTGACCAAGGTTGGGTTGTACAAAATGACAATGATCACAAACACAGCAGCACACCTGCAACAGAATGACTTGAAAAGAAACAAGGTTCTGCAGTGGACCAGGACCAAAGTCGAGAACTCAGCCTGACTGAAAAGCTGAGAAGTGAAACGTCATGCTCAGGGAAGGTCAGGTCAGGATTTCTGGTTCTGCCAAGATACCAAACAGTGCACTAATAAAGGATTATTATTATTATTATTATAAATATATTGCTTTAACCATTAAAATAACTAGATATCACATAGCAGTAACATAATGACCCCCACACACACAAATGCACCAGAACTCAGAAGTCTTTATTCCTAATAAATGTCATGCTACTAGGTGCATCCCAAAATTGTAGCGGTTTGGGTGGAGGTCTTTTTTGGGGTGGGGGGGGGGCATTGGTTGACCTGATTGATAGCCCCTCATCAGAGCTAAACAAACAAAGAAATCTGAAGCTCTTATGTTTAATTGTCAACGGTTAACAATTTAGTATTTTTGTATGTCCAGATACCCCTTTTTCAGATAAATTGGGGGTCCGGGGTGGGGGGGGGGCACTGATTGGTGGGCACGATTGATAGCCCTTCATCTAATCTAAACAACAAAAAAAATCTGAAGCTCTTATGTTTTATAGTTTTAGAGCAATAACCATTTTTGTATGTCCAGATGCCACTTTTTCAGATAAATTGGGGGTCGGGGGTGGGGGGCTTCATCAGAGCATCATCAGAGCTAAACAACAAAAAAAATCTGAAGCTCCTATGTTGAGCAGTTTCTGAGTTATAAGCATTTTTGCATGTCCAGACACCCCGTCTTTGAAAGGAGCCCCCTCCTCAAATATGGGGTCTATCGTAACACCAGCTGGTTGGCTGGTGCAGTGTAGGTCAGACTCATATAGTCCTGCCAAAGTGATCGGTGCAGCCGTTTTTGTGCTACGGTTGAACAAAAATCACTGAAAAATAATTTTAAAAAATTAACCGTACAAAAACAATATGACTCCCGCTTACGCTTCGTATGCGGGGGTCATAATAAAAAAATTTTTAAAAATCTGCAAATAAACGCACAGCTGCAGCGCAAAACAGGAGGAAACCTGGGGCTGGGGAACTTGTTGAAAAACGGGACGGTGGTTGGGTTGTTTAATTTTATTTATTGTTTTCTTAGCGTCCTATAGGCTCTGAGAAAAAATAACAAAAATTTGAAGCTGAGTTTTTTAAAAAATCCATGAAATTGCTCTAAATGTCTGTATATCTGCATAATGAGGGAACATCTGTAAAACTATAATCTATGAAGGAAAATTGCTTGAAGTGTGCACAGTTTATAAATTTAAAAAAATCTGTTATAAATCTGAATTTGTTTTGGCGTACGCCATTTTTGCCTTTTGCCCGTATGTACACTTCTAGTATGAATTCTACACAATCCTTTATAAATAAGGTCCCAGACCACTGAAAAGGGGGTCGACATCTTCTTCCCACAACTGTAAATTAAACAGTTTTTTAAATTCAGTCTAACCTCGTTGTGTTAAAGTTGGACCTCCAGCCTGAACGCCGAAAGCTAAGTGCTGCCTTTCTTGCTGAAGCTGTTTGAACATTTTTTCTTCTTCTCTTCTTGCTGTACACCTCAGATCACTCCTCTCTGCTCTGTTTAAAGAGAAAAAGCTGATTTTAATGCAGAATACTGTACAGCCTCTCTGTAGCTACTGAAGTTGGATAAAACAATGTAAAGGCTGAAAGAGAAGAAATATCAGCAAGGAGCGAATTCCTTTTTTTTTTTCCTGTGCTGGATTGTTCTCTTTGATCTGGAGTGCAGTGAAAGGAGGGCATTATGTAACGTCTCAGCACACACATGGCCAACTGTGTGACTGCCAAACACACAGGGCGGCGGGGTGGCAGTGTGTGTGTGTGGTGAGGGTGCTGTGGCAAAAAGGAAAGATATAGGGCCATGGGAGACGGCAGTAGATGGCTGTGAGAGTTAAAATGCTCTGATTGGGTGAATTTCCTTGTTAAGTCTGCTCTGTCATGCAGCTGCACCGTGGGCCTCAACGATCATCATTAAGAGCTCAAACATTAGTGACCTCGCCAGTCTCGATAAACACCGTCTCAGTCAAGAGAAATCGGCAGAAAACCCAAATATTAGCTCCCAATTTGTTTTGGCCTAATTGGAAGCTAATTCGTCATCTCGAAGCAACAACAGTCCTGCCACCACGGAGCAGATGGCTCCTCTTTTAAATCAATCATTTACAAACCCATAATGTATAACAGCATGACAATAAGGCCAAGCAAATCTGAGGGAGAACCATTGGCTGTGTCGAGCACCATACGGAGATCCAGCAGGCCCCTCAACGTTTTTTTTTTTTCACCAAAACAGGTCAAAGACGGAGCCAGAGAGTAAAGACAGTGGGACGTGAAAGGGGAGAAGTGTATTAATAGTACTCTGCCAAATCCGCCGAGCGTGCGTGTGTCATCGACAAGCAGGGGCCTCGTCGAGAGAAGGAGCCATCTCCGGTGATGGGGGGGGGGAGAGAGATTGGTGTTTGTTTGTGTCGTACAGCTGAGAAGTGACGTTGAGACGGCCTGACAGGGTCTGTTTCTGTTCGCTGGGAGACCGTTATCCAGAGTGACCGTGTTGTCTTCCCTTCCCTCTGCAAAGGTTATGCCATTGCCAGCAGTCCACATGACACATTGAATGAGCCACTGCTGCCTGAGCCGAAGACGTTCATCAGGTCAGCCTTTAATAAAAACAATAAAACATGCATACCTTACGATCAAACGCCACGATCGAAAAGTCTGTACTAGGGAATCTCAAGGTTTACAACCTATAGTGCGGTAGCTGCTTTTTTCTTCTTCTTCTTTTTCTTTCTCGAAGTGACGTGATTGGTAATCGGGTGTGTTGGGCTGTCAGCTCAGGGTGCATGATCTTGCCAGCATGACTCAAGTCTGCCCGTGAGCTGCTTCCTGTGCCTGCGCATCTACTCCAGTTGCTCGTATGATCTATTTTAGAGTCTTTTTGCCCAAAGGATGTGTGCATCCTCACAGCAGAAAGAAATAAGAAGAAGGGAAAAAAGAAAAGTGGGGGGGTGATGATGATGATGATGATGTTCACATAATCTACAGGCAATCATGCAAATTCCCCAGACGCTGAGCTCTCCCAGATGCTGGAGATATGGGGGTGCCGCCTCGGTTTTCATTCAGGCACAACAAATTTGGAATTATGCAAACGAACGAATGAGATCTCTATCGGGCCGTTTTGTCCGGGGCCGACACGTGTGTCATACTGTAAGGGCCACTTCTCCCCATTTAGCCCCCAGTAAAAAAAAAAAATCAAAACAAAATCAAGCGTTTATCCAATCGGCATTCATTTGTACATCCATGCAGTGGCCGGAGTGTGTGCTCCAAGCTGATCTCATTGGTTCAGTTCTCATCCGGGGAACACAGTGTTTGACATATGCGTGTCTCGACTGCTAAGCAGCAGAGTTTGTCCGTCCTGAGAAATACCAGGAGGCAGGGATGGACATGGAGAGACCGAGCCTTCCCGTTCTGAGCACAGATGTCACGCTCCTCGTGGCCTTCACACGTCGAAGAGGCCGAGCCAAATTTGGCACGACCCTGAAGTGTCATCCTGATTAAGACACTGGGATTCATGTCGATGCGAGTAACCCTGCGTGCATCTGCGCTGGGATATGGAGTTGATTTGGCCAAAGCTTAAAACAAAAACCAAGTAAATAAAAATGTGGATCTCCTCTTCATAATCCCTCAAGAACAGGCGTCCTTGGAAGGCTTGGTGGTGCAGCAGCAGCAGGGGCATTGTGGCTGCTGAATGCTTGGGTCTAATCTTGTGGAGGCAGTGGTCTGTTTGGAGGAGCTTTCAAGCAGATTTGAGCCCAAAGGGTGAAAACATAAAGAAAAAAGAAAAAAAAGGGGGGAAATAAAAGGATTGTTCTTTCCTGCTTGAAAGCTTTGTGTCATATTACCCAGCTAATTTAGATTTTCTGGAGAGAAATGAGGGTTTTTGGTTTTTATATAGCCTTTAAATAAAACAAAAGCTAAAATGTAAGTATGCTAATATAATCCATTGTTTCCAACATGGAAATAGGTCAACAATAACATTTCAGAAACGGTTATTCGGCAGAAGATTCTGGGATCTCATGCTGGGTTTTTCTACTCCGCAATAAAAAAAACATGTAATATCCAAAAAATGAGTTACTTCAAATTACGACGACAACAGACACACAAAAAATAAAAAAATAAATAAAAAAACACCACATTAAAAGACATCTCAAGAGGAAGACTCTTTGTTTGATCTCCAGAGACCAAGAAATTACAGCATGCTCATAGAGAAGCTTAATGCTGCCACCTGCTGGTGACAAATAAAACTGATTCTCTGAACTATAATTACCACCGTCCTTTTAAACAGACAGTAATACTGTGGAGGTGACAGACTTTTAAAATCACAAGTGAAATTACCGTCAGTCACTATTCACTTTTCCTCCTTTTTAAACATAATAAAAATTTTCCAGCTGCAGAATTTAGTCTCCATGACACCAAACAAACAAAATCTACGGCCTACAAAACGAGAAGCAATGAGATTATGTACAACTCATGTCAGCTGCTTGTCCAGAACAGGCCAACTTGGCTGCAGAATTTATTACACACACACACACACACACACACACACACACACACACACACACACACACACACACACACACACACACACACACACAGCCATTAAGCAGAAAATAGAAAGACATTAAATATGCAGTTGTTGTGAGACCAACATATCAGCAGGCTTTTTAAGTGTTGGAAAACTACATCTGTAACTCTTAAATAACTCCAGCAGGGACATCCGTATTTGTGTTTGTCAGACTGATCCAAGATCAAATAAAAAAACAAAAAAAGGTCCCCCGATATAATCTCTGACTGCTAAAACTGGGTTTCACCATTAAGTTTTTTTAATTTTATTTTAATTTTTGGTGTGTTTGTTGTTTTATTTTGCAGCAGGGGAAGTTTTGTTTCTTTGTAATACATTTCGTCAGCCTCACACCAAACACTGAATTTCTGACTGATATACTATTTCTTTAGTGAGTTTTCTTTAATTTTGCATACATACAGTACAAAGCTTTGTTGCTGCACATTATTTTTAGATAATTTTCTTAAAGGAGTGCCAACCTGTTGAGAGTCACGCAAAAAGTTAAAAGTGTGAAAACCTCTGAATCAACCTTCAAACTGACAAGAGTCAAATAAGGATTCTGTCAGTGCAGCGATAACTGCTTTATTCTTTTTATTAATGAAAAATAAGGAAAGTTTGGTTTGACCAGTCGTGCTCATCGTTGTCCTGGGTCTATGTCACTATTTAACTTTCTTCTTTTTTTGTCTTGATGCTTACGAGAGAAGTTAATCTGAAATGTTTTGTGTGTTTTAGGATTTAAACTCATGTTGGTTGGTTTGGCCACTTGAGTACAATTAAAAGGTTTTTATTTTTATACTTAATGACAAATAGTACCAGACTTTTTTTTAAAATTTACATCTACCAAAAGCCAAAGTCTTGCTGTTTCCAAACATTCTCTAATTTCTTTCTTTGTGTGTGTGTGTGTGTGTGTGTGT
>NW_013952472.1:1425424-1432552 GCF_001266775.1 Austrofundulus limnaeus
ACACGAGGCAGACATGGGGAAGACCAGAATCCAAGGGCCCGAGAGGGATCCCGAGCGCAGAGCCCCAAGGGGCACCCGCACGGGAAAATCCGCCAGCCCCGCCCCCGGCAACCGTCCAAGCCCCGAGCCCACAAACAGCCCAGGACCGCACCTGGCGGCCCACCCTTCTTCAGGACCCCCTCCCCAAATGGYAGTCGGGGAACGGGATGGGGATTAAGACCCTGACACCCCATCTTTTCTCTCTATTTCTAACTTCTGAACCAAAGAAAAGCAAAATTCTGTTTACCTCATCATATCTAGATAAAGATGTATAAACCATCCATCTCTTTTCTTTACTTGCTTCACTTCTCCAGGCCACAAGGAGTTGGTCCCATCTCCAGCAGTCAGAGAGGCAGGGGACACCCTGGACAGGTCACAAGTCCATCACAGAGACAAACCTAGAACAATTTGAAGCAGCGGAGTCAAACTAATGTTCACTGAGGGCCACAGGAGCATTATGGTCTTCAAAGGGCCAGGTGTATAAAGCTTTGATTTGTCGTGTTTAACTTTGAATAAACACAAAACGCCTCATTTCTTGTCATATTGTTATGTCTGAGCACCGCTAACAAACAATAACTGAGCTCTACCTGGTATTTCCTGCATAGAAACAGTGCTTGAACACGTCCTCTTATGAACCCTGAAAAGTGTGTACAACTGACTAAACATGAAACAAATAATACAGAGATACTATTTAAAGTAAAAGACGGAGTTTTACTCACTGTCGAGTTGTGGTGAGCAGCTGCCATTTTCAATTCTAAACTCTCCCACTTTCCAACAAGGAATTCCCACTCGAGTAGCGTTCCAGTTTAAATTTACGACTTGTAAGTGAAAAGTTTGAACTTCCCAGTACAAGTGGGTCGCTACAAAAGTAGGCTGTGAAAATGCAGCCAAATTAATATTTTATACAGCGAATTTCACTGGCTGTCAGCTAACTTTGAACTCTGTGCTCCTCCGACAGAGATGGGGAGATGCAGATTATGGTCAATGCTGGCTTTAAAGCAGCATACGGCTATTTTAACACATACGTCTTTGAAGTTCTCACGGGCCACATAAAATGCCATGGCGGACTACATTTGGCCCGCGGGCCTTGAGTTTGGCATGAGTGATTTAAACTAATCATCTTAGCATGCAGGTTTTTGATGTGTGGGAGGTAACCAGAGAAAACCCATGCATGCACGGAGAGAACAAACTCCACCCATGACAGGCTGGGAGGCAATTCTGCGATATTCTTGCTGTGAGGCAACACCTCTATCCGCTGCTCCACCGTGCTACTGCCTGTACACACGTCAAGGTCAATCAAAGCAAAATGAAAAATACACCTGAAGGATCTTATGAGTTTTAACGTCGTCTGTGACATTTCTAAAAACAGAAAACCCCGAATAACTTGTTCTCATCCTTAAATGTCAAACCAAATTTTCACTCTGAAGTCTGTGATGAGACCTGGACATCAGTATCTCTAGTCCTGCTGCACACACAAAAAAAACCACATTTAGTAATAAACCAGACTATAAAATTCTGAGGCCAATAGTGCAAAATCTGATTCAAAAGCTTCGCATTTGATTGAATGAGGAAAGAAAAACAATAGTTCTTATAAATTTTATTTTGAAAGAGATTCAAGTACAAAAAATGTATTTTCTTCCAAAGAAATAACATAAGTAGACAAACGTTTTATAACTTTCTATAACGATTCATAAAGAGTTTTTTTTTCTGCAAACCGTCTTTGAGTTACAGGTAAATATAAAAAATTAAATAACAACTGCCGAAACACATCAGTGAAAACTTTACTTGTGTCAAACAAGCAGATCCCAGATGAATAACCCCAAACTTCTGCAGAAGCGTTAAAACTGACGCAGGAAGCGTTCTGATCTGCACCAAGTCTTTGATCCACACACGGGTGTGTGCCTCCGCTCATCAACTAGGAATATTAGTCAGCTACTACAAAAACAACTGCGCAGTGCCGTTCTACGCGAGCGCACTAATCTAACAAAAATCAACAGAACTACGATCATTCCGCACGGCGCAATGATGGTCTCAGACGTGTCAATAAAACAAAACAGAATAAAAAGTGTAACAACTTAAACGTAGAACATTAATACAAATGTGTTTTAATAAACTTGTTTAACAAAAAAATAAAAGAAAACATATCACTGTGTTGCCAGATGAGTGATGCTTTGCAAAAAAAAAAAAAGCATAAAAAAGTCCTCCCCCATTAAAGTTTTAGCAACAGCGTAACGTTAAATAAAAATAATTGTAACAGCTCTTGTTAAGCACGTGTGAAGTGAATCGTAAAAACCAGGGAGCAGTGGTAGGAATGTTAAACTTGCAAACAAACGCTTTTTATGTTTCACGTACATTTCAGTTTTCTTTTAAGTGTATTTTTTTTTTTTTTTTGACATCGGAGAAACCCTCTCCGTTAGAAGAGAAACACGTCAAACTTTTGTTTTCACAGCAAACTGTCCCCCACCTCCAAAAAAATACCAACACACAGCGAATAAATAAAGCCACTGCTAGTAAACCAGACTACAGACGAAGAGATTTAACCGTATTAAGTCATGTGAAGCTCAGCAGATTAACAAAAATAATAGTTTATTAAACACAACCTAACCAGAGGCTGCAACTTGCAGAGGGATGCTAACATATATACCTACATATATTCATGAAAACCAGGTACAAAAAATATATATATATATCGAGTATAACTGTACCAGCAGTGAGTATTTCTAAAATGTTACACATAAAAAATAAATTCTGAGTAAATATATAGAACAGAATAAGGTTTGTAATAGAAACCAGTTATTGGAAAGGTGTTTTCTAGTTGGAGACGACGTCTACAGTTGGTATTAGTGAGAATTAGCTGGATGTCGAAGCAAATTAAAAACCTTTTTAACAGGAGAGTACAGGCTGAGTCAGAAGCATCAGGACA
Organism: Austrofundulus limnaeus; assembly: GCF_001266775.1. NCBI lineage: Eukaryota > Metazoa > Chordata > Actinopteri > Cyprinodontiformes > Rivulidae > Austrofundulus > Austrofundulus limnaeus. Next base: position 1,428,387 of record NW_013952472.1, read on the forward strand.
CCCTGTTATGTCATCAACATGAAGAGAAAATGTCATACCTGATGACTATAGCAAGTAATGGGTGAGGGGGGCTATATTTGGGAAAACTTTCCCTTGATCCAATATGGCGGCCATGTTCTGGAAATGAACTGAAACAGAGTTGTTAAACTCAGTTACACAAGGTGACCAAAATTTAAAAATTTATCCAATTGCTGTCATCATTTACTGAAGAAATGGTAAATAAATTAACTAACGAATAATGAATAAAATAAATTATTAAATTTAGAAAGACTCATCATTAACATTTATTTCCTGTGCCTTACTCTCCATCAACAACTTTTTCATGTATTTTATCTTAAAGATACATTTGATCACAATCCAGCAAATCAGGTAAAAATAAAACTATACATAAAACTATTAAGTATTGTCTTTGGGGCCGAATGACATGCTAACAAGGGTCAGACTTGGCCTGTGGGCCATGCGTTGAAAATGTGTGGATAAACCCTCTTACTCATTACATGCTGGGTATTCAGATGTCATTTTCTTTTTGTTTCTGAAATTAAAAAAAGTGTCCTGAGACTTTTGACTCACCTTGCAATGTTCACCATCATTAAAATGATGCGTCTTCAGAAAGCAGGAGGGGCGGAGCCTAACTCGTCACACATTACTTCCACCTGAAACAGGTAACCTGCTATCTCAGGGGGGGAAGTAATAACGTAAATCAAACCTGGCTGTCGTGTTTCAAGTACTACTGATTGAAAAGCAGTTTAGTTTCAGAGAGAAAATAAGATCATCTCTTCCATGTTGGTGGAAAAACGCAGGAAATGTCTTTGGCTGTTTTTAGGGAAGAGGAAAGATGGAGGCTCATCCTGACAACTACCACGTGATACTTTTAAGTTTTCTCCTGTGGTGACAGGGATTTGCATATTTTAGGCTACAAATGGGAGCTGAGCGAACTTAAGGCCCGCCCAGGTGAGCACCATATGTCAGCACCATTGGTCTTACATTGTGCTTGGCTGGAGGAAGGTGATTCTTGGCCCGTGAGGACACACTCTAAAACTGAACACGACTGCTCTCCCCTGACTTCTTATGAGTCAGCCTCTGGAGTCTGACGCCCCCCACCCCTGGCTTGGATCTGACGCCAGGTGTCGCCCAGCGCCTTGGCGAAGTGGTCATCCACAGAACCGGTTATGGACACCGAATTGGACTCGGCCTCTTTGTAGTTCTTCCCGAGGCTGCGGCGGAAGTGCTCCTCGATCACAGGGTCACACACGGTGTTGGCTGAAAGAACACAGGAGGAAGAAAACGTGGTTGTTACAACAGTAAGGTTTTGTCTGATTCACTACTTCCACACACCTGGTGCCGAGCCTGAGCTGATGATAATTAATTTAGGACAGGTGTGTTGCAGCTGGGACATCTGGAGGATCCCTATCAGAGCTGTACATTGATTTATTTTTTTTTAGCTCATGGCACTGGTGCTACAGAGGTTACTGGTTTTGTAGCACAGAGCAAATAGTTGTAGCACCAGCAGAAAATGTCTGTCACAATCTAAAACCAAAAGCACGACTTGTGAGTGTTGCTGTAGGACAGGGGTCACCAACATTTTTGAGACTGAGAGCTACTTCAGGGGAGTAACACAAATGACTCTTTGTTTGATACGAACACATCAAATATATAAAAGTAATAAATTTACATATATGTGAATATCTGACCACCTGGTTACATCTTAATCATGTTTCATGTTTTACTTCATGCACCTCACCTCTTTGTTAAAACACTGTTCATATTTTTATACTTTAAAGGCTTACCGTTGGTCTTTCTCTGATCCGCAGGTGGGGCGGGAGCGCAGCCGTTCATGTGGCAGTGAGACAGGTTACAGTTCCTGTTGCTCGCAGGGGCGCAGGTGATGACGGAGGGACGATTCTGAACAACAAAAACCAAAGCGCTTAATGTAAAGAGCTAAATAGGAATGGACAAAGTTGTTGATGATCATACATTTATGGATCGGTTTCAGTGAGACTGCAGCGACTGACGTAGTGCTCAGAACTGATTATGGGATTTTGATTTAATAAAATCTTCAAAAAGCAGAATCAGACTTTCAGTCATTGAACATATACACTTAAAATGTGAGATATGGATGTATTACATTTATATCAGAAACTGAATATCACCTACAGTATATCAGAGGAATGTAAAAATAATCTGAATAACTTGAATTATGCAAAGCCCTAAAGCAATGGTTCATAAACTTCTCAGTTTTTGACCCACAAAATAAGAGCAGCAGAAACTTGAGCCATTTTTATTTGGCTGACAAACATTGGTATTTGTTAAGCTACTTTAACCCATTTTAAGTACACTAACCTCACTTCTTTGTAACTAAGGCAAAAAATATATATATTAACTATTTTAAATGGAATTAATTCTGAAAATCCCACCTTGATGTTTCAGGAGCCACAGAGTAAAAGGACATATTTTTGGTCTGTCTCTCTTCACATCAGCTGCCGCCCTACATACTGTAGATGTTGGTGATTTTAGTGTACTTTTTATAAGCATGACTTCATCTTTATATACAAAATAATCTTGAATCTTACTTTCCCACTTGGACTCAGAATTAATTCTTCATTCAAATCTATTTCTGATTTCAAAGAATGAATTCAGTTTTAAAATATCCAGTCCAGTCATCTGGAACAAAGCAGAGCGTGTCTAAAATGTAATGACAAACAACTTTTGTTTGGTTTACAAACAGAATTTTGTGACTATCTAATTTAAAAAAGGGAACAGTGCTCTTTTGTATTGTTTTGTCATTCGTACCGTGTCAACAAAAAAAAAAAAACCTCTGCTTTAATCATTAACACAATAAGTGTCCTTCCAGGTTGTCACATACAAATGAAATGTTTTAACCGATTTAAAGAATCAACAGAAACCTCACATATTTGAGTGATAATTACAAGTGAACAAACCTGCTGCCGCTCTGCGGTGCTGCTCACAACAGACCTCGCTGTTCTGCTCCCTCCGAAGTCACTGGTGCTTTTAGTCAAAGCCAGAGGCTGACTCATGTCGTAGTCAGAAACAGGTGCATACGGGTGGTTCCCATGGATACTAACAGGAGAAGAAATGATACGCTCCACAGGACTGTGGCTGAGGCTCCAGTGATCATTGCGGTTGTCTCCAGCAGAGGGACGGGCCCTTAAGGTAAAGAAATATGAGTTAAACGTAGTTTGCCTCACAGCTTAACCTCTTATAACGTTATTTATATTTTTCTACAATTAGTTCTTTGCCTGAAACAGGAAGCTTTCTCCAGACACCAGTTTGGAGAACATGGTAAAGGCAGATTCTTCTCATCTGGCTGATTTTGAACATTTACATCAAATTTAAATGAGCTGCCAGAGGAGATCTTCCTCAAACATTTAATCAAAATGTTGTTTTATTCAGAACACATCAGAGGAATTCTCTACCTCTGTTTGTCACAGATTTTATCATTTTATTCATAAAAGCCTGAGTGAAAAAATGGCTGCCAGACATAAAGTAGTTTGTTTAATGACATAAAAATATTCTCATTTTATAGTTTTATGTTTCAAGATGATTTCTCTGTGGGTCCGATTTTATTATGATGTTTTAATCTAGATGAAGAACTTGACAGAATCTGGTGTGTTGGAGCAGAGAAACCTGTAAAACATGCAGGATAGTGGCCTGAATCATCAGAATGATCAGTGGAGCTTTTATGACTGACCTGTTTTTAGTAATAGGTGAGACAATTTAGCAGAACAGAGCCTTAATGTACAAGTTTAATTAACTATACCAAATGATGTGGAAATAAAAGTCTGAGGATATAAAAACTTTAACCTGAGATGTTATTTGGGATTTTGCTTTATGATTTTCTAAGTTTGTCAAGACATGTATTTTAAAACATTTTACTTCTTGTAAACTGTAAAATTTAAGGCATTTCAGGACAGACAAAGTAATAATAAAATTTTAGCAAAACTGTAATAAAAAAGGTAACTTGTATTCTTAACATGAAAAACAAACAAACAAAAAAGAAATAAGACAATTAGGAACAGTTTGTTTCAACTGATTCACCTCTTGAATCAAGTGTGTGCCCAGTGATGCTCCAGTGGAAATATAATGCAAAAATTTTAATTTATACACTGGTAACAGTCTGTACACAATTTGTCAGACCAGTTATATAA
>NW_013952472.1:1432562-1436651 GCF_001266775.1 Austrofundulus limnaeus
AATTAATTGTACTAGGTCAATGAAATTTTATTCCACAAAAGTGATTAAAATATATTGAGTTACAGAAACATTATTGGATCTAATTAAACATATATTAAAACATATTACTTAAGTTGCATTAGATAAAAGTGAGTTAGTCAAACTCAATTGCTTTACAATTGATCAATGAAAAATGTTYCATTTACGTCACAAAAAAAATCACATAAAGCAGACTTTATTTAAATTGTACAAACATAATTATTGGATGGAAAACCTGCCCAAAATTTATTTAAGTTCAGCCAATGAGTTATTTTTATGAGTGCAACCTAACCCTAACCCTTTACTATAAACCTAACCGCCCTAGCCTAATACATACTGAACACTTAACCTTTTTTTGTCACTTCAGTAGAAAACAAAACTGAATTTCTGTTTCTTAATTTCTGCATCATCAGAGGCTTTTTTAATACTATAGTAAAGAAGAAAAAGAAAAAGTAGAGGAGAAATATAAGAACAGTAAAGAGTGAAACAGACAGAAATTATAGAACGTGAAATGAACACCAATAACACACAGGACACCACACCCAGCAACCAAACTTAAACAGATGTATGTACAAATACCCAAACACACATATATTTAAATAAATACACACATACACATTCACACCTATGTACAATAATTATAACCTCGTTAATTAATATACACAAAACACACACACCTATACACACAACCAGGCACATACACATACAAACATACACATATGCACACACATACTTACATACATAAATACCTACACACACACACACACACACACACACACACACACACACACACACACACACACACACACACACACACATATATACGTTAAGGGTAAAAAAAACTAATTGTGCAACAACTGTAAGAAGCATAATAAAAAAGCAAATAATGTTTGTCCATTTACTGTTTTAAGATGGATTAACTAGGCTGCATATTGTTGCCACAGGATAGAGACAAAGCTGCTCACAGCTGGACTTCAGCAGAAGAAATGTTACAGAATCAAACCTCAAAGGTGAAGCAAATAAAAATGATGAGAAGTAAATAAACTTTAATCATCTGGAACGTCATATCTGAGGTGTCGCTCTGTCGCAGACATTCATGAAGCGCCAGCTGAGACCAAAAACAGTCGGTGAGCCTGTCAAGCTCTGTGAGATAAGATTTGCAAATGTTTCCTTTCCTAAACTCAAAATCCAATCAAACGGATCGCTCTCAATGACTAATCCAATACCAACCAGCAGAGACACGAATCAGACCTTTCTTACAGACGTGCTGCTATTTCAGGTCTTATATTACAAAAAGCCTTGAATCTACAGAAGTTTTGTTTAGAAATTTAACTGTTAATTTATTTTTTTGCTACCAGTTATTAAAAACCCAGCTATCTTCCCAACTAAATTCAACTTTATGAAACGCACTTACAGCTGAGTGGCAAACAATCTGCTCATTTTAGTCATGTGGTCATCATCACAGTTGATTCTGTCCTCCATCTGTTCTTCCCCAAACTTGCGTTTGTTTGGACAGTGTGAAGGAGGCCCAGTTACGGTGGACACAGCGGTCAGCGGGGACGAGATCCTGGACTCATCTGGAGGAGAGGAATCAGTAGTGGATTCAGTGTTATTACATTTAATTGCCAGAGCGTGACTTCTTAAGGGTCATAGTAAAATAATGCAGCTTAATATGTGGGCCTGTTTCTACATCATTTTTGCTCATACTGATTAGATAAAGTACTTTTAAACAGCTCTGCATTATGAAATTTGCTCTGATTCCTTTAAGTAGACTAGTTCATATAAAGCAAATGTTTAGTTAAGACAAATCCACAACACTGCAGAAACAAAAGCCTGTCCTCACATCAGTGAAAATTATGTAAATGGAGGCACACTGTCTAATGTTGCTAGAAAAAAACATTGTTTTTCCAGTCCAGCCAACCACAGTAAAAGTTAAATGTTAGTTGTTTTTAGTTTTTAAATATATTCATTCTTAGGGACCATAAGCATGAGTCAGAACATGAACGACATAGAAAAACACATAAAATACTCATTTGTGAATCTTATTGCACTTTAACACTGTTTGCTATAAACTCTACTTGTCAGAAGATTTAACAAAAGTGGTTCGTATAAGTTTTAATAAGATTTTTTATATAAATAAACAATATTTCTGACTGATGCACACAAGAAAAACAAATGAGAGGAATGTAAATATATAAAGTATGAACATAGAGTTATTATGCAACAGATAACGCATCTAGAAAAAGACATTTCCTGTATGCCATAATTAAACTAGTCTAATTATTTAATGTGATGAACTGATATGAATAAATGAAGTTTAGAAAAGCAGCATAAAAACATAAAATTAAAATAGAAACTTGCTTTATGCTGTAATTTTGCTGAATTTAAAGTCAGGTCAGGAGGAATCAAGCACATAACAAGCCTAAGGGTAAGTCATATGAAAGGACTGAGATTTGTAATTATAATTTAGGTTTCAAATGTCACTGAAAATAGTTCCGGCTTAGATTGTGCATGATGAAAGTGATGTGCATCAACCAAAACAAACTAACTAATGGTACCAGCAATGCTTTCGAACATGTAAACACCTTACGTACACAATTTACAGCCAAAACACAGGGAAAATTAATGTTTGTGAACTGACCGTCATAGTGTAGTCTCCCAATGTTATTGTTCATCTTGTCCAGGAACTGAGAGTTCAACAGGTCCATGCTAGTGCTTAGCCTTTACAGCTACAGGCTAGTTGCTAACATGGAAGTTAGCATGCTACCCCACTGAAGACGACGACCAGGAATATATCTTGGGAAGGAGAAAAATCAGAAAGCCAGTGAGTGAATAAAGACTAAAAAAATAAATAAAAACGTCCACAGTAACGATTAAATAGGAAAGAGGTTTACGTGCTGACAGTAACGTCACGACTACGACGGACACGGACTAGCAGCACTGCTAAACACACTGAGCTAACAGCTAAAAAATGTTAGCTGGCTGGTAAATGTTTAGCTCAAAAGCTTACAGTTGTACTTCAGATGTTCAGTAACTGTATTAAATAGCGCAGTGATAGTCGTTGAAACAAATACCTGTATGTGTGTAGCTTATTATATAAAGTAAAAGTCTAACTTTAGCTCAGGGAGTACACTACTACTACTACTACTACTAGCAAACTTCTTCAATAAGGGCTCGTAAACAGAGCGGTTCACACGACAGAGATTGGTTTGTCCACTAAGATGAACTTTAAAGACACAAAAACGATCGGTTGTACTTACTTAGTTGGTTTACATTAACGATATAGTCAGATGAGTTCGTCAGTACTGTAGTTTCTCATCGCACAGGAAAGCCTTGAAACAAAAGACTAATCGAGTCGAGCAGCAGCCCTAGCGGTCAGACCAGACTAATCTACCGCTTACTAAACACTCCCATAGAAAAACGAGCTAAAAGTATGTTTTACCTGGATGTTAACTCAATAAAGAGTGCGCGTGGTGTGCTGCTTCTACTAACATTTTTGTCATTTCTTAATAAACTCAACTTTACCACCTACATGACTTAATCAGGGGTCAGCAAACAGTGGCTCTCGGGCCAGTTGTGGGTCTTTGGTCCCTCTGAAGGCCAGGAGCTCCTTGTGTCTTTGATCAAAACATACAGACCTGAATATTTAAATTCACAATCTTTGTTTGTTCTGTACAATTTTATGTAAATTGAATGTGTCAGACCGATATACAAAATATTTAAGGAGAAAAACAAAAAATGATTTTACGATCTGGCAGCTTGTTAAACTGTTAGACACTTCATATTTTTGATTTCCAGCCAAAAAAGTGTTTTTCTTCCATGAAAATCAACAAAACTAAAAAAAAAAAGTGTTGATTAGCACATATATTAGAACCAACATACAGTAAACAAACAAAGGCTAAACAAAATGGCAAATTAACATTCTGACCTAATTTGAGTGTTGTTTGTATAAAGTACCTCAAAGTCATACTTGAGTAAAAGTAAAAGTATCTTATCATAAAAATACTTTGGTAAAAGTTAAAGTCTTCTCTAAAAATATTACTTGAGTAAAAGTCTTAAAGTATCTGATAT
>NW_013952472.1:1437301-1441773 GCF_001266775.1 Austrofundulus limnaeus
ATATACAGATATATATGTAGTAGAATATCAGCTAGTCGATATTTCTCAGCCTGCTGGGAGAGAGGATCATCATGTCATTAATGTGAAGAGATTGGATTTAAAATGAATATAAGCCAGTATCATGGCAGTCAGAGTCCTGAGGGAGCGTGCTCAGATGTAGATTAAAGCATTGTTGTCTGCATCCTCTGTAAGTTAGAAAGCACATGAATCCAGGGGGATCTTTTGTTGCAATAAGAAGCTTTTTTCAAATGGCAGAAAAAGCTAACACGCTCACTACACGAGTGTTTAATCACACAGGCAACTTTTAGTTTTTCCACTGCAGCATCTGTGCTAAATTGTTTAGATAGAAAGCTAAATCAGACATAAACCTGCATCTTCTTTAAATTTTACGTTAAAAAAACATCTGTCAATTTGTCAATGTGTGTTGTGTGCCGTACTCCTCAATAACGTAATAAAATATTTATTGATAACTTAATAAGTGAACGTCATCCTTTCATTGTTCTTTAATAATTCTAAGTGAAACACACTGCTAATTTTTTTAAATCTAAAAACAAGTTTAAAATACTAGATTATAGTCTGAATCTTCTCAAATTAAGTGAAACAATCTGCCAGTGGATGAATAAGTGTTGAAATAAGAACATTTTCCAGGCTAACAAGATTAATAGTCTAACAGTCTGCTCTTGTTTAGTATATCATTCTCAAAACAAGATCAAAATACATTTTTGGCTGGAATTAAGATCGTAAGACTTGCTTAGATGGACTGTTTTTGCAGTGTAGAGCTTGTTTTGAGGAGGAGCGATGAATACGTTTGGATATGTTTTTTTGCAGATGTGGGACAAAAAACAGTATAAATTGTTAGACTGAAACACGTCTATTAAAAGCCATTCCAGTGGACATTACAGAATCTTCTGTGAGATCTTAAGCTCACTCTCCATATTGGATATAAATATGTAAAAAACATGTAATTTTTCCCCAGATACTGTTTTTATTATAAGTGTTCGGTGTTCACAGCCTCCATTGTTGTGTGCAGTGTGTGTTTATGTTGCATTTAGCCACGTTCATTCAAAGGCCTTCCTCTGTCTGAGCGCTGCATCTATTTTTTATGACAGCTCAGTATCACGGAGCAGTGGGGGGTTGTTCTTTACATCTACTTTTAATTGTTTTCAGCAGACATTTAACCTAGTGCTTCTAATTCACCCTTGCAGGTATGAACATCAGTGTTTAAAGTAAAACACAAAAGAAAGACGCGAAGTCAAAAACATGTCATAGGTTTTACAAAGAGCACACACTTTGTATTCAGAAGCTTCACTGAAATATTCTGCTGCTGGCAAGCCTTAGAAAAAATAAAATGTCTGTTTTCATTCCGCCAAGAAGCCACTTTCCTCGGTGATGCTGCACATCTTCACAGTCTGAGGCATTATTTATGTGCAGGCAGCGTTCAGACAGCCCTCCCTTCACGACCTCAAATCAAAGCCAGAGAGCTGGGACAGCACAGAGAGAAATCCAGAAAGGATTCTTGTAGATTGATGGCAGCGGGCAGAAGCACCAACATCTGTTAATTAAATCAAATCAGGCCAATCAAAAAAAGAACTGTAATTTTATGGAACATGTTTTCCACCCGTGGCACTTTCTGAGGGATCTTGTGTCGTGTATCTTCTTGTGTTAAGACACCACTGATGTGTTATTAGTCTCGGTTAGGAACAATTTTGATTGTCGCTTTTAGGCAGCCTGTTACGTTATTAATTCAAGATTCAATATTCAAAGTGTTTATTGTCATATGCACAGATGAAAACATGTTTCCCTGAGCAATGAAATTCTTACTTTGTCGTCCATTTTGAGTGCCGAGAGACAACCATACTAAAAAAATGAATCATCACTGAAAGGACACTAACAATATTGACAAAAAAAGAGCCTAAACTAAAGATAATAACATCAGAAGGGAACAATACAATAATAACAACAAGAAGGGAACAGTGCAATCTGTTTTGAAGTGTAATGTGCAAATGTGCAACAGGTAACAGTCTTAAATGTGCACATGTGCAATTATAATAGTCAGGAGATTGTCACATTCAGCTGTTTAAAAGTCTGATGGCACTTGGGAAAAAAGCTGAATGTGACAATCTTCTGACTATTATTATAATTAATATAAAATAAGTGATTTTGTTTTGAAAGCTGGGCCCATTTTTTATTGTGATGAATGAGAAATGTCAAACATGGTGCAAAATGTAGAGAAAATATTCAAAAGATCTAAGGACTAGCTATTTTTGTAGGAATGCTTCTCCCTTGCTGTCTTTCAGAATTTCAATTTCTTGTGTTCGTCACACAAAAAAGAAAATGCATTTGCAACCTCATGCAACATTGTAAGATGTCATGCTCAGATTATGTGTTGCAGTTGACTTTGAGCTGCAATCTCATCAAATTTTAGCTCAATATCTGTAAAACTGACTGAGTTATAAGCATTTATGTGTTCACTAATGTGGATTGGCTGGAGCTGCCATCTTGAATTGGATTGACGCCCAAAGTTAAACAGATGTTGTGGTACATCTAATAATCGATTTTTGAACATTTGATCAAAACCCATTCAGTGGCTCATGAGATATTTTGCTAACAGACAGATGCACACATCCTTTCCCACCTTTGGCAGCAAATGATAAAAGTATCTACGTAGTTGTGTAACGGAACAGTGACTGTTGAAAAACGGTTTACAGAGAAAAGACGTGTAGAAAAAAAAGTGGGACGACAGCCTCGTTCTGTCATCCAGGCAGTGATTTCCACACTGGATGAGGCTGCCAGTCATCCAGACAGGATTGTTTTGTTCCAGGAATGTCGTTTCATAAATTATTCTTATGACAAGAGGAGCAGATGTTATACAGCCTCACTTATCAGCCTAAGGAATCAACTGCTCTGCCTCCTTTTTCTTTCTATAACATGGTTTAAATTCAATCTGAAGAGAAAGTAACTCTTTTTATTACCCAGTGTCCCTAATCACAAAATGCCTTGTTTTAACTAAAGCACGGGGAAAATATGCCCTGTGCCGGGAATTTAATCTTCTGCTAACATTACCCACATGTGAGAGTGAAATAGGCAAAGTAATTACACATTAAAATTCAGCACGGAGTCTCGCCTGCAGAGCCCTCAGCTGAGTCGTCTGCAGAAAATAAAAATAATAATAAAAACCCGCAGCGACATGGGTGCAGTGCTTTCACTAAAATGTGTGTTGGTGTCTTTCTTTTTAAATAAGAATAAACTACAAAAAAATTACAATATTTCGGTTTCCTTTCTGATTTTTTATTATTTATTTATTTTGTAACTGCAAAACACTCCCATTCGTTTAAAAGACTGCTCTTGTTTTTCTTCCTCTTTCAAAATGAGCAGCAGCGAACATCCTGCCCTCCAAATAATGATAGCTTCAAGGCCAGAGGAGCACAGGAACAAACGCACAGCTAACAATCAGCTACAGTGTGGTGGCTGATTTTCTGTTTTTGTTGTTGTTATTAGGCTATCATTCAGTGTTTGATTTAATGTTCACTGTTTCCATCCTGTTTCTCTTTATTCCGTTTTGTCCATACCTTTTTTTTTTGTGCTATTTTATCCATTCAGGTGTTAAAATGTTCAGCTCGTTCAGGACGACAATTCATTTTGGTATCTTTAAAACCTTTCTTCACAAAACATTCTCAGAAAAATAAATTTGGATCTCATATTGTCTACTTCAGTAGACTTGTATTGATGGCTGTGTCCAAATTCAGAGACTGTGTCCTTGAAGGACCTGGCCTAGTTGGTCTAGGTGGGCCAGGTCCTTTATTGACTGCGAAGACCAGAAAAAAGTGGCTGTGGATTTGGACGGTCCAGCCTCCAGCTTTATTCCCGCATTTACCCCAACCATGTTGACACCAAACAGAAGCAAATAAATAAATAAACAAATAAATAAATAAATAAATATTATTATTATCAATTAATAAAATGAGATTAGAGGCAATACTTGAACAACTAAGGGACCCACAATATGAGCTCATTTACAACGATTTCTGACCTAAAGGAAATTTAAAAAACGTCTATGCAAACGACAAAAGCCTGTTAAACTTTTCATTTTTGTACCGCCGGATTTTTATTTAAAACTGTACTCCTGACTTTCACTTCGTCTGCCATTACAAGCAAGAAAGTGATAATTATCATGCGGTCGGCTGCAATGCATCCTAGGATAGAAGAAAAACCAGATCCGTCCCTCAAATTGAAGAGAAAAGCAGGGCAATAATTGAAGGAGTCCAACAGGCAAACATTGTCAGGAACTTACATCTGTTAATAGTCTAAACCATTTACAGAAGACTAAAGCATGTACATTCTTCACAATTTGCATTTGAAAATGAAAAGTCAGATGTTGCAACTGACCCGGGGCCGGGGACAGTTGCAACACTGTTTAGGGGTGGTTGCAACATATTACTAATATAATATATCCATCCATCCATCCATCCATC
>NW_013952472.1:1441783-1459971 GCF_001266775.1 Austrofundulus limnaeus
GACCATAATGACTATAATCTTATATTAAAATGTTAATGAATAATTTGGTTTGAACTAAGTCTGCAGTTCCCAAAGTCAGAGTTGAAACCCCACTGTGGGTTCTGAAACATCAAGGTGAGGTCTGGAAAGGGTTTTCCGAATTAATTACACTTAAAAATGACTCCTAACAACATTTATTTTTGCCTTAGTTGTTGCAAAAGTATGAGGTTAGTTTACTTAAATGAAATCAGCACAATGAATATATTTACTCTGCTCTTGTTTATCTGAACTGATACCTTCCCAGATGTAACTACTGCTGTTTTGTGGGTCAAAAGCTGAAAACTGTGGGATGCACTAGTCTACCTGTTTCATCCACATCTCAGCCAGGTTCGTCTGCAGACTCGGCTACATATGTCTGCTATGTTCTGCTGGAGTGCGATGGATCGTACAAACCAATAGGGCATCAGCTGAAATGAAACCATTTTTAAAATGTAAGGAGTAGAAGTAAAAAGATGGGGGGGGGGGGGGGGGGGGGGGGGCCCCCCACAATAATTTAATCCAGTCAATAAAACACTCCCAATAAAATTACGTCATTTGCAGGGTTTTTAGTCTGGCTGGATTCAGTGAATCCATCCATTATCTGTACCCACTTCTTCCTTTCAGGGTCACTGGTGCCCATATTCAGCAGTCACAGTACGAGGGGCGGAGTACACCCTGAACAGGTCGCAAGTCCACACGTGGTTTGATTTAAATAAATTGTCATTTAGTGAATTAGTTATTGTAATTGCCAAAGTGTAGTACACCAGGTACATAAGTTGTACTGCAACAGATTGCCTAAATACTCTTGGAAAATTGAGACATTTAGGTACATCGTATAATACATTCTAAAAATGTGAAATATTTGCTACTGTAGGAAAAGATGGGGAGGGAGTGTAAGTTTTTTCTTAATTGCTGAACTGATGTGGAACAGAAAAGTTGCAGATTGCAGAGTAAATATAAAGAAACCAGTAAAGTTAATCACAGTAAAAGCATTATAGTGCATTTTAACCACAAAATATCCTGAACCATTCAATGATTCAATAAATAAATAAATAGGCAGCGAGCATACAGTGCCTCCCAATGGTAGACCTGAAGTTACGCCCTTGTAAAGATTGATAAGCAGTTTCCATGTGATGAGCAGCACTAGATGGAGCTGTTGTTTGACACTAAAGTAGAGGACAGAGTCAGGATGTAGATAAAAGAACACAGAGGTAAAAATAAACTGAACTGAGGGTTCTGCTTTTTATGACACTTGGTCTTGCTCACCTGTTACATGTCTTGACCTACACGAGAAGGACTTGTAAAAAAAAAAAAAAAAAGATATTTCCAATTTTAGCTCACCCTAAATATTCCACTGTTTACTGTAAACCTGAATGTTTAGGCAGTGACGTCCCGCAGGACCTGATCTGCTGACTGTTTATAGTAAAACAAAACACAACGGTCCTCACAGGTCCCTCACCTGCATGAGGATCGGCTGCTCCCCTGAGCCGCACACAGAGGCATCAGGATGGAATCACTGTGTCGTAGACTGGATCCCTTGTGAGGTTCCACCACGTCGCCTGTGCTACAGCAAACATTACACCCTGCTGCAAAGTGTTGCAGATGAGTGGGACTTCAAGCAGCAGAGCGTCTGTCATCACTGGCCTCCACTGCTCAACAAGCCTCAAACTCTGGACATTGTGTAAAATATGAGAAAAAAATCTGAATGACCCAAATTTTATTCACAATTGAACATATTAAATATATGTAATGACTGATAAACTGCATTATACTTTGAAAAAAATAAGGTAACCTAAAATGTTATGGCAGCAACAAGGGTTAGAATCACAACAACATTAAGACAGGGCTCCTTTTCTTTTAACGGGGCCATTCAGCTAAACAACTCAGGGGCTGGACATCCAGCAATTAAATAAACACAGTCTACTTTAATCTTCTTCCTATTTAAAATCACTTTAAAATAAATTAGATATTAAATTTAAAAATATATATAAAAAAATAATTACTATATTACTAAAATACTACTATATACCTGCTTCTTCCTTTCAGTGTCACTGTGTGAGGGGCGGGGTGCACCCTGGACGGGTTACAAGTCCATCACAGAGCCACATCGAAATGAACGAGACAATTCACTCACTCACAAGTAAAAAAGATTCTGATTTAAAATCCATTTTTATATTAAATGAAGTCACTGACAGGCAGACTGAGTTATCTCTGTCAAACAACACAGTATGTAACAGGATTTGTTATTCAAGTCTAAATAAATAAATAAACAACTCGTTGGTGGGCCAGACTGAAGTCACCGATGGACCAGAAGTGGCCTGCAGACCACCAGTTAAGTAACCCTGACTTAGGAACTGAGACAGTTGTTCAGAGAGGACGTCCCGTTATTGACTGGTGAGGGATTCTAGCTGTTCAACAGTTCTGGGTCTTTACTGGACTTTTTGTTTCATAATGTGACAAACGTTATCAGTTGGTGAGAGGTGCAGCTCAGCACCAGACGGACACTGAAGCCACGCTGTCGTCACGGATGCAGAATGTGGGTTAGCATCGACTTGCTGAAATACTGTAAGGCCTTCCCCGAAAATGTTTAGTTAGCTTATTTTGTTGTAAAACCTGTTTACTGTTCTGCATTGATGGCAAGCTGTCCATGCCAGAGGCATTAATGTACACCCATAACATCAGAGAGGCAGAATTTTAAACTGTACACTAACAAGGTGGAATGCCCCCCTACATGTTAGTACCATCGATCCTGATTTTATTGAATAAACTGGAAAATTATGAAAGAAGTTTGCTCAAATTGGTGATCATTGAAAAAAAATGACTTGTGGGGTCCCGCAGGGGTCAGTGTTTAGACCAAAACTGTTCGCTCATATGTGCAGAGAATCAGAATCGTTAAATTAGGTTTTACTTGCAGATGATCTTAATTTCCTTTGTTTTAGGGAGCTTTTAGCGAGTCACTACAGAAAAGACAGAATTGAAACAATGGTTTGATTTAAATAAAATGTCATTTAATAAACTAATCTATGTTGTTTGGAAATAAAATAGTACCTGAAGAAACAGATTGATAAAATGGAGATAGAAACAAAATTACATTATTGGGTGTAATACTGGACCATAAAATCTGCTGAAAAACAAAAATTATTCAAAGAAATTTGAAAAACAAATGTTGATCAATATTGGGGAAAGCTCAACAGTTCATTCTGTATCCATTACTTGTATCATATCGGTCTTAGTGTGTACAAATTTGGGGTTGCATATCCAAAAGCAACCTACAACCACTTTATAAGATACAAATAAACATTTAGGATCATTTATAAAGTTGGGTTGTAGCCCAAACTATTTTTTAAAGTCAAACATACTGAAATTTTATGATTTAGTTTTATTAAAATCTGCATAATTTATGTTTAAAGCCAGCAACGAAGAATTTCCAAGAAATCTTTAAAATGTATTTTGTGATAGTGTGAGATAGAGAAATAAAATGTATATTTTTAAAGTGTTTAAACTAAAAGGAAAAGTAAATATGCATGTGGGGGGTGGATTGTTGAGTTGAAACTGTGAAAATATAAAAGTAAAAGAAAAAAGAAGTCATTTTGAGTTATGTGGACATAAGTTTTGGTATTTAAAGATGTGTTCAAACACTGAAGTGGTAAACAAGCTATTATTAAATTCTGCTGTAATTGAGGTAACTTTGCATTTAAAGTAAGGTTTAACACAAATAAGTACCAAAATTATATTGATCAACTAAAAAGTGAGAAAGCATAAGAAAAAATGTATTTACTCTAACCTACTTCTTTTCATACAGATGGCCTTGTAAAGTTGGCCAAAACGTGTTTGAACATGTATATGTACACACATCTTTTTGTTTCGTTTTGAAGATGTGCCGTTTGTGGTTTCCAGAATTTCTTCAGATTATATTTTCTGCTGAAATCACAAACTGTAGATTAAGATATTCAGTCTTGACAAAACTATTTTCTGATGTTTCACCGATCAGAACTTGTCCGTTTTTACCTCCGATTCAGCCGTTCTAAAAAGTTCATTTCATACCCAGTCCTCTGACATGTAATACTCCTGATTTTTAATTTGCATCACTTAATTTACAGCTTTTTTGAGACATATGGGATGAGATTAACAAAATTATGGCATTCTGTTTTTCTTGACTTTTAACACGTCGCAAGCTTGTCAAAAGATGAGGGGGTTGAGGGTTAAAATAAAATCAATCTACATCAAGATAAAAAGAAATAACAAAAACATGACTGTAGCAAAACAAACCTTTTTAACTTAAATTTATTAAAATATCCAATAAACAACTTTCCCACCAAGTTCACAATAAAACATTTAACCTCCTGAATGTGACACAGTGAATAAAAACACAAATTAGTTCCCAAATCATATTTAAATATTTAAGACACCTGCCGTGATAACAAACCTCAGCCCACCTGTTTGGAGAAAACGATGCTGTCGGACAGGTTATAAATCATCAAAAACATCCCCTAAAATAGAGACAACTGAAAGACGTTAACAAAAAAATAAAAAATAAATCCCACATCTACATCGTTTAAGACAAAAATCTACTTCTGTGCAACACAAACTACATCCAGCCTGTGGGAACCAGAGGAGCTGAAAGTTGTGCAGAAATTTAGTCGAGGCTTTGTTTCCTCTTAAGGCAGGAAAGCTTTAAAAGTCTTTTTTGTTTGTTTGTTTGTTTTGTTGTTGCCAGAAACCATAAAAGGTTTTATAAGAGTGTGCTTCATGTCACAGAATGCAAAACAAGAGACAAGTCTGTCCCCTGAGCGTCCTTCAGTGTCCATTCATCGTCTCAGGTAGGCGACCGTGCAAATATTTACAACTTAAACCGAACTAACGCCGACGTGAAGCGTCGTCGAAAAACGTGGCGGGGTGATGTACCTTACAGCTGATGCCATCCCATAATTACAATCCATTATCGTTCTTCCACAGTCTGTTTCAGACTGTCATCTTCCTGTGTATGTGTGTGTGTGTGTGTGTGTGTGTGTGTGTGTGTGTGTGTGTGTGTGTGTGTGAGAGGACCAACATACTTCAGAAGGAACTTTGTGTATACTGACGGTTCAGAGGAAGTAGAGTATTGTTGAAAAGGAGGAGGCTGTACGTGAGGAGGCAGAGCTTTTTTTTGTTTTTTTACTCGAGTGTTTTTAAAACACAGGCAGTCTGGTGGAGATCAGAGTGCACGTGTTGATGTCCTCGGTCTGCGAGGCACGGTGCAGGGACGGTTCTGAGGCGCTGCGGTTTATCTTGGGAAGGGCGTGCTGGAGAAGCTCGATGGACGACAGGATCTAGGAGAATGAAGAGAGAAGAGCAAAAGATGAGCTGAGGGTCCGCCTACTTTTTTGGTCATTTTAAAAACAGATGCTGTAAAACAAAAAAATGGTTTTTCAAGTTTCATTTTATACTCTAAAACCAGAAAACGTATTTCTCTTAAACCAGAAGTTTACCAGCATCAAGGCAAGTCAACGCTGTCCTGTGGAAGTTGCTGCAGCCACAGGTTTGAACCATCAGAAATGCAGACTAGCAGTTTTCAAGTGAAAACTAGCGAGCTTATTGTCACGACTTATTTCATAAAAATAACTCAACTGTACTTCCTCATTGGAGCTAACTACAGACTGTATTTTTTAAAGCCAGGCTCGCTAATTTCTTTAGTTTTTATTATTCAACTTGCTTGACCTTAAATGAGGTGGTAATGGGATAAATTAACACATTTTACTTTTTAACTAGGCTAACCAGGCAGCTGCAATAAATTAACGCTAACTAGCTAACTAGTTTTACATTTCTTCAACAGGTGTCAGCCAATGGTTTGTGTATCACTGATGAGTGAAAGTTTTTCCTGAGCTTCTGGTGTTTTTAGCACATGAAGCCTTTCTCCAAGACGTCACTGTGAGGTTCTTTGTTCCACAGGACGTTGAGTTGCCTCGATGGCAGAAGTAAACTTACAGTTTGAGTAAAATTTAAAAAAAGACATAGCTTTTCCGTTGTTTTGAGTATAAAATGAAAAGAACCATCCATTTTTCAATATCTGATTTTAAAATGAAAATCAAATGATCAAAAAGTGCACAGACCGCCGAGCAAAATGTTTTTTATTTCAGATCCAAATTCTAGAGCGAGTGAGAACCTCACCTGCGGAAAGAGCGGCCGTTCGTCCTTGGACTTCTTGATGCAGTCTGCCACCAACCTTTTCATGGCTTTGGGACAGCTCTTGTAGAGCTTACTGAGGTCTGGGGACAGATAGCACCTGCCCACCATGAAAATAATCTAAACGGGGGGAAGAACGAAGAGCAGATGAGAAGAATATCATTTGAATGTCCTATAAAGTTGAGCCAACAACCCGATCAGTCGTGAACCAGCAGGTCAGACTCAGATAGACTTTATAAATATGGCCTCTGAGTCTAAGGTGACCGACATCTAAAACACTACAGCTATTGTGAGGGCATGAGGGTGCAGAGAGGAACGATGAAAGGAGTACTCCGTGTGCCTGCCAGATCTGCTGAGCACCAAGTCCTTCTGCGTGAAGGAGAACAGGGAACAACAGAGGATGGAAACTTTAGGGACACTTTGCACGCTCAGCCTGATTTTCATTCAGACAATGTCAGATCAGGTCTCGTGGCCTGAAAGGACAAAAAACAAAAAAAAAAACAGACAAACAAACATACACAAACCCCCTTTTCCCCACACAGGGTTGTATTACGAGGGCTATAATTAGGCCGGTGGCTCCACGGCGTCCGCCTCAGCTGCATGTCGGGCCTTAGGCCAGCACCGAGACCCCCTTCAGTCGTTTCACCGCCTCCTGAACTGGGTTTGCACTCTGACCCAGGAGCCAGAGCTCAGAGACGGGTCAGACTGTGAGGTCACAGCTGTGCGTGACACGTATCAGGTCGGAAAATACTCCAACCTTTAACCTTCAGTGGACACGTTAAGCCTGGTTTGGACTTCAACAGGACGTGAGACAGAGACAGTGATTACATCGTTTCGGACGTCTTTCTCTTACTGAGCGTTTATAGTTGGGCTGAAGAGGCAGGGGATAAATCATCATAATCCCTCCCACGGCACTCCCAATGTAGCCCACATCGTGCTTAGCAAAGCATATAATAACAACAGTGACAGAAGATTAGTTGTTTTTTTCACTTGATGACAAATTAGAAGTTTGAAGATAGGCTTGTGTTGTTGGAAGAGGAGGCAGAGGAAAATCAAGTTTGTTTTTGTGGAGATGTAAGGAAGACGATGACGTGCAAAGTACAAGACGAGGTGTCGGCGGGAGATAATATAAATTTACGCAATTTTCGTCATGTGAGACTATAAGCAAGACGTGAGAATGTCAGTATAAACCAGCCTTGGTGCAGTTAGATGTGAGTTTTTACCTGATCTCTGTTCGCTATCTGGGAGTACGGGAGCTCTCCCGTCATGAGCTCGTAGAGAACCACTCCGTATGAATACACATCAGACTGGAAGCTGTAAGGATTGTTGTCCTGCATCCGGATCACCTCAGGAGCCTGTCCACAAACAACAAAAGGGTTCTGTTTTTACCATAACTCCAAAGGTTTTCCCCGTCGCCATCTCTGTGGTTTTACTCCTCACTAACCATCCACAGAATCGATCCAGAGGGCTGCTCCACCTGCTGAGAGCCACTCCACCTGGCCTTCACCGTGGCAAGACCAAAGTCC
Source organism: Austrofundulus limnaeus (assembly GCF_001266775.1). NCBI lineage: Eukaryota > Metazoa > Chordata > Actinopteri > Cyprinodontiformes > Rivulidae > Austrofundulus > Austrofundulus limnaeus. The sequence continues at coordinate 1,449,490 of NW_013952472.1, forward strand.
CCTATTTTCACCGTTAGGCCTTCATGCAAGAAGATGTCTACACTGATGTCAAGGAACTGAAGCCGAAAACACACAGGAAGTTCTCATTTTGGGTGTTATTATGATTCAAGTTGTGTTTCACACTCAGAAAAGAAAGGATACTGTTGGACTTCATGTCACGATGAATGATGTTTTTTGCGTGTAAATAGCTGGAAAAGGAGAAACTCTTTTTAGAAACTGCAGTTATTTTTATTGGTGGCTTAAAGACGTTCACTCTTTCTGACTCACTCCATGCCCTGAGCCGTCTGTCTGGCAATATCGATGAGCTGGATCATCTTGAAGTCCGTCTCCAGGACGTGAATGTGTTTGTACAGGCTGCTGCCCTCGCACCACTGAGTCACGATGGCCAGGTTGTCCTGCGTCATGTAGCCCATGAACAGGAGGATGTTGACGTGTCGCGTTTTCCTGCAACCCCCGAAGCAGAGGGGAAAAGGAAATCATCAAACTGAAGATACGGTTAGAGAAACGGTTGGGGATAAAGAGGATTTGCTGGATCTTCAACAGTCTGTGTGTTAGAACAGCTGTAGGAGCTTGGTGATGGAGGATAAAATCAAGACTTAAATAGTAAAAGCTTGGAGTTATTTCTTACCTCAGGACGGCCACTTCGTTTCTGAATGCCTGGAACTGCTCTGGTGTTGGGTCAGTGACCTTTAAAATCTTCACTGCTACATCACCTACGACAGAAATACACAACTTTGTGGTTAATTTTAGCACAAAAAGCTCGTGTGGAAGGTATGATAAGCGCACTAATCACTTTCACACATGTTGATCAATCCATACTGCGTGAGTTGTGCTCCAGCTGACAGTGTGTTTGTAGTGCATTCTCACCGTGCCACTTCCCTTTGTACACCGTTCCAAAGGAGCCTGAACCGATGCGGGAATGCAGAACCACCTCGCTGGCCTCGATCTCCCAGTAATAACTAGAGTCCCGCTTTTCCCGAGGCCTCTGAGTGAACAGGAAGCAGGAGGACACAACCGATGACGCACGAGCTTCATGTGAGTGGAATTTGGTTTGCACTGAACTTACTATTTTATTTTTCTCCTGAGTGGGGACGGATAAACGTCGCTCTCGTTGGGAAGGTGGTGGGGCTTTGGACTGGGACCAGCCTGTGGGGCTCTGGCTGGGGGAACTCCCCGCTTTAGGAACACAAAGAGGGTACGATAAATAAGGATGGTAGCAGAGTTCAAATCAATTTGTTAAAACAAAATGGAGGTAATTATTTAAATGCAGTGATGATGCACCATTCAGACTGTTCTTTATCTGTTTTTTATTTTTAACGTGTTTCTTGTAGTCTAACTACTTCTGCATACTTTGCTATTTTAGCCTTTCATTAAGCAAAACATTCAGCTCATTCTAGTAACATTTATACTTGTCAAAAACATAAAACTATTTACAACTATTTCCGTAAAAATACATTGAGATCTCAGATTCCTTAAAAATGATTTCTTTGACATCTGCTTAAACATACTAGCTCCATTTTTGTCTTCTTCTACTTGTAGTTTATAGCTGCTAGTTTTCTAGTTTTAGCTTTTATTTGGCTGTTTGCTTCATTGACCTACAAGCTACCATTTTGCTACAATTAGGTGCTAGTTTTCTAGTTTTAGCTTTTATTTGGCTGTTTGCTTCATTGACCTTCAAGCTACCATTTTGCTACAATTAGCTTCTAGCTAGTGCTGGGCGGTATACCGTTTTGTACCGAATACCGGTTTTTATTTTTGTTATGATATGAATTTTCTGAATACCGGACATTCCGGTTTAAATAGGGGAAAGTTTCGTCGCGGCCGCCAGTGAACTGTTGTTTCCCGGGGTACATTTTTCCTTGCTGCACCGCTATGTGTGTTAGCATGCTAATGTTTGGAGCAGCTAGTTGCAGCCGCGGGTGGCTATTCTGCTGCTTATATTGACTGACGTTTAAAAAAACATCCCGTTTTCGCCATCGCTGAATGTAGTAAACACCTCTTCAGTGACGTGCACAGTTAGATTTAACGCAGTTAGTTAATATGGAGACGTTATGCTGATGGAGACTTAACGTGGTTTTATTGTGAAAAGCCCGCAGGAAGTAGTTCCGCTGAGCAGCAGGAGGAGAGGAGAGCGGAAAAAGTTCAAAACTTATTTCTAGAGGCAGAACAGGTTAAAAGATGGCTGTCTTATGTTGTTTGCTTTTTTTTATCATCCTACAGGCTCTGACATGTTAGATAAATTTGAAAATCTGGTTTTGAAAAAATCTGTAAGACTTGAAAAAATCTGTGAGATTGCTCTATACGCCCGTATACCTGCAAAATGACGTAAAATCCTTATAACTTACGGACAATCTGTACAAGCTGACATGTATGAGCAGGGTTTGTACATCTTATTATCAGCTGAGCTGTGATGAAAAGAAAAATACCATCAAATACAGTGAAACCGGTGAAAATTTTGAAAATACCGTGATATAAAATTTTGATCATTTCGCCCAGCCCTACTTATAGCTACTGTTTTGTTACAATCAACTAGCATTTAGCTACTTTTATCCTTTACTAGCATTCTGTTAGTCTTCCTTTTAGCTTCTATTTTGCTACTTTTAGATAACATTTAACTTTTAGCTTTAAGCTAGCATGTCGCTACTCATCACTTTTACTAGCATGGTTTTAGTTTAGTTTTAATTTTTTTATTTATTATATTATTTATGATATTATATTATTATTTATTTTTATATTTATGTATTTATTTCTTTATTAGGCTACTTTTAAATACAATTTTGATGCTTTTAGATAGCATTTCAATACTTTTAGCTTCAAATTAGCATCTTGTTACATTTAGTTCTAGCATTTTCCTACTTTTAACACTTCATTACCTTTAGCTTTAAGCTAGCAATTTGATACTTTTTGTTAACATTTTGCTACATTTAGATTTAAATAGAATTTTGCTAATTCTAGTACTATTCAACTTGGGATTGCAGTTGTCTCTGTTCTGCTATCAGCTCTAACGACTGCATTTAAGCTTCTACAGCCAATTTCAGCAGTCCTTCAGCATTCAAACTGCGTTATCACACTCTCTCTAGTTTAACTATATGGGCGGAGAGGAAGGTATTTCTGTTTTAGATGAGAGCACATTCTGAGTGGGAAATATGTGAAGTAAACATGTTGCAGCACAAACACACAAAGGCAGAGGAAGCACGCACCAGAGTCATGGTCACGCATGGCATCCTATAAAAAAATACAGAGAAAAAAAAAACACAAATTAGTTTTGATATTTTTTTATCAAATCCTGGCATGCCATGTTCCCACTCAGGACTTGATAACTGCAATACTGATTTTTGAATGCAGGCTTTGTAAGGCATGCACACACAGACTCTGCTGTTCTAACCTTTCCTGGACTCTCAGATGAGGCCTCAACAAAAGACTGGGAGAAGTGCACAATACCTACTTTCCTCTTCAGCCAGAATCTACGGCACCAGGAGCTGGGAGAGGCACTCAGGCAGTCTAGCTACTCTCCAGTAGGGTACAACACAAACAGGAGGGGAAAAGGACAGAGTGAAAGGAAAGTGAGGGGAAAAGTTATGCTACTTAAATCAGATGCAGAGCAGAAATCATAAAATAAATAAATAAATAAAAAATACGGGTTGATTATGCAACAGTAAGGGTGGTGATGAAGCCGAAAGTGGAACTGAACAACAGGAAGTCAAAATGTGCAAGAGTAAAAGAAGAAACTGTTGAAATAAGATGCCATCTAGGGAAATAGGGAAACATTCTCAGCCCTCTTCAGGTGGATGACTAACAGCAGAGGTATAAGAGGTCAATTACAAGTCAGACAAAGATAGCTGGAATGCCTAAGTGGCGAGGAGGAGCACAACGCTCTGAGGCAGGAGATATTTTAGGAGTTTAACCTAGATGCCCCCCACCCGCCCCACATGGTGTGTCGTTACCTCGATCATGCTGCTGTCTACGGGCAGAGTGGTGCTGACCATGTGGACGTTGGGCGTAGAGGTGGAGCGCTGCCTCTGAGAGAGGCCACCGCCCGTGGGTGGGTACGACGTGTTGTAGCTGAAGGCATGAGTGATGGAATTTCGGTGGGCTGAGCTGTAACAGGGTGGGATAAAGAATCAAATTTGAGGTTTCGTTGCTCCGAATAGGCACAACACAGACCGCTGTAAAACATTTAATTAGATCATTTCTTTAGAACTGGTTCACTGAGGGTGTGGTGGCTGTTGGGTACAACTGGTTTCATTTCTGCCATAGTTAATAACTCACTTCATTAAATGCATTTTTTTATTAAGGTTGGACCTTTTTCACACTGTTAAGAGGCTACGCTACACTTGCACAAAGCTGTAAAACTGACAGATTTTTTGGGGAGGAAGTAACTATTGTTTAATAATAGTTACGATCTTCCCCATGAGCCTTTTTTTTTGGTCGAGTTGATCCTGCAGAGGCTTTTTGCCAAGATCAGTAGTTAAAGAGTACAAAGCTTTCCAGTCCAACATGTTAATCTTAAAGCCAACATGAACTGTTCACATACAAACATCTGCTTTTTTTTTTATTTCAGCCACAAAAAATAAAATAAAAAAAGAGAGATCCAGTTTGTGGAATGTAGCTCATTGTTTTACAGGGCAGCAGACACCTGCACACAGTGGATATCTCACAAACAATTGCTCTTTATAGGCAACGCAAACGAATGTTTCTAAAGAGCAATTAAGAATTAGCTGCAAGAAGCAACTTGATTCTCTGCAAGAGCTATTTTAGCAAGTCAGAGTGGTTGAACCACTTTTATCAGCCACTAAAACAGACTCTCCTTCACACCCGGTTACACCATTTCCTCCCACCCAATAAGTCTTCCTGAAGCAGAAGTCAACAAACAAACACACAATGTAATTCAATTAGAATTAAAGCTCTTAAATATCGATTTCCCTCAATTTAATCCCAGAAACCAAACATTTAGAAAGAAAAAAAAAAAACGTTTGGTTTTGACTGATCTGAGCTTTTACCACAGTGAAGAAAAAAAGAACCAAAATGAGAACTTGTTAAAAACTGAGTGAAATTTGTTCCTTTTCTTTCAAAATCATTTCAAAAGAGGCTCAATTCCATAAAAACGTCTGCTCCTCTGACGTTCCTGTGTTTTGTGCTGCAGCAGTGACAGAAAAAGTAACTTCACCTTGGGAACCGCGTTAAAGATTCCCTCATACGTCGGGACGTGGGTGGGGGCAGCGACGGGGCGCTGCCATCGCCAGGTGTTGCACAAAACCTGACGACAGAGACAGAACCGTCACAAACAAGTTACTGACACGGGGCAGTTTGTAGCCAAACAGATCTTTAAATAATTGACTGTTTATATTAAGGCCTGCAGGCCAAATGGAAATAAAAAAAAGCTTCTTTTCAGAGGGCCTGCATGCAAAATCATGCAATCTAAACTTCAACATCAGCGGAACTTCCTCCTTTTTTATCTTTGCAGCACGTCCTGCTTTAAAAGTGGCAATTTTAAAAGCCGCATCACGTTACATTTTGTGATGATCTGTCACTTAGCGGAGAATGTGTAGCAACAAAGATGGGAAATGATGTCTTTACCTGTGTCTGTGCTGCTAACAAAATGTACCATGAAACACTGGACTGAATTTAAAAAAAACAATCAGGAAGAACTATTTAACTTTTGGAGTCAACCCAGTTCAAGATGCCCACCACAACCAAGAAAGCTTAATAACATTGGCAAGAATCTGGTGAGACGATACACACGACACAGGGATCACGATATGATATATGGCGATATATGTGACCCATCACATCGAAACAAGGATTAAGTCCAAAACTGGGATGTGGAGAAATAGGCAGACATAAGGTTTTGATTTAAACATCTGCAAAATTTGCATTTTGTCAAAATATAATAATTAATGCCTTATCAGTGTATCATTTGAATGAACTGTCTGAAAGATAATCCTAAAAAATATTTTTAGAAGCACTTTTTGAGCAACAGCAACAAAAAAAAACATGATTTTGAGGAAAAACGCCTTAAAAATTTGAATTTTTCCCTGTGAGCTACCAATGTTTTTGTTTCTTTACAACTGGGAAATCATAATATACAATTAATATTGACATCAAAAATTACTCAATTTACATAAAATTAGGATTCAGACCAAACAGTAATTTGTTATCATAACCAACAAGACAAATTAAGTCATATCTCTGGATAAACTGATGATGTCAGGATGATCCAGGTATCAAAATGTAGCTTTTAAAGCCAGGTGTCTGAAAATGTAATTAGGTCATTTTGACCAAATTTGACTTAATCCTCATTTCGATATGATGATCAATATGTTTCATATTTTAGCCACGTTTTCAATAATTAGGTCAAATGTGCCATTAAATCTAAAAATGGCAGTTTTTAGATTTATAATATTAATTTATTATAAAAAATATGGTCACCCACCACAGTAACAACAGTCTGTATCTTGTGCTAAATTTCAGTAAACTGTTGAAACGAAGCTCCTTTCACTTAAGTGCACGAGTATGCCGGTCATTTCAATACGCTCAGTGTATTGCTCCTAAACAGACACTCCCACCAGCTGTGTTTCCCCACCAGAGGGTACACAGCAAAGGCTGAAAATCCTCAAGTCTTGAAATTAGGGTTAGCATTATATATGACTCAATTTTTAAGGCATTATACACGCACACGTATGGTAATCGTGTGAAACTGTGTGCAAAATTTCTTTCCAAAAGGTGACCAACACAGCTAAAATTTATTTTCTCAAAATTAGATTATCTTAGTTTATACAGGGTTCCTACAGTTTAAAGAAAGTTATATTTAAGACTTTTTAATGCCAAGTGAAATTAAATTTAAGATCAATTTCATAATAAAACACAAATGACAAAAAAATAAATAAAAAATAAAAACTGGCAGAAACTCATGAATCAAAGTATTTTTGGTTGCTAATAGACCGATTGTTTTTATTCATATCTAACTATAGCAGAAACGGTTTAGCAGTCAGTTTAAAACTTAATCTAATTTCAGGAAATCCTTTAACGACCCAAAATTTGGAGTTTTAGGACCCACAGTGGGGTCTTAACCCCAATTTGCTGTAGATGAAACCTTAAAGTGCCTGTGACATCAATTTTTTGTAAGAAAAGTTAATGCATTTTTGAAAAGACAACATTAACATTTTACAAAACGAATTTCACATTGCTCAGATGGACAATAGAGATATTTGCATGTGAAAGTGAAATAACAGGAAGTGATGTCAAAGGGGAATGTCTGCATGTGAATATTTAAAAAAATAATTTTTACCAATTATTTTAATATTTGAGATGAATTACAATCATCCTATCTACAATGTGTTGACATTTTAAGACTTCTGACAGATTAATTTAAGACATTTTAAGGCTAATTAAGGACTTATTTTTAGATTGATGAATTCAATGCCTTTTAAAACTTTTTAAGGATCTGCATATAATCCTGGCATGAACGGCAGCGACATGCATTCCTTCAAGAAAAGCAACACCTTTAGTTTTCAGTGTTTTAATTTAAATATATATATATATATTATTTTTGAAACTGACATTCAAAGAAACACTGACCGACTCATCAACATATCAATAAAATTCCTGATAGACATCTTAGAGTTATTTTACTTACAGGAGTTGTCTAATATTGCTCCAGTCCACACACATGGTGGGCACCTTGGTGCTACAATGTTCGTGGAACTTGTAGCCACAAGTTTGGCAGCGGAATCCGTTTAAAAGAAACTTCTGGCAAATATCGCAGAAGGCTAGCTTCAGATACGTCTTCCGAACCTGAAAGTGACGAGGTGTTGTGGATTTTATTCATTCAGCGGCGAAACGCTTCAGTTGTGGAGGCTCTCCGAAACACTTGGGATACTTACAAAATTATGCGTCGTCAGCGGAACGTGATCTAGAACCTCCACCAGCAGCTCTTCCCCAATTAAAGACGTAGAGTCGGTGTTCCAGTCCATCCGTGATTTTTTACTGATTGGAAAGAAAACGCAGAGAAAAATATATTAGACGTCTGGAAAAGTTCTTGGTTTTACGATTTGCTCATCCTCGCTCACAAGGGAAACAAACCCCACCTGGTCTGTCCTGAGTGCAGCTTGAAGACGGCGCAGCACTGAGGCTGCAGACCTCGGACCTTCAGGGCTTTAATCAGACAGCTGTAGAGGGTCATCCCTGGCCGTACGTTGACCTGACAGGTGAACAGGTACAAATACAAGTTGAACTACGAGGCCTCGTTCACAGTCAAGAAACCAAAGATGGATTCTCCTCCAGTGACGACTGACCACAGTGCGCTGCTGGTTGGGGAGGTAGACACGGATTGTGGTGCTAGTCTTTGAGTCCGGCATCTTGCTGTCGTCTGAGGAGCGCCGCTGGCAGGGAAAGCCCTGGACCATGGTGGGGGAAAGACAGGGACCCTCAAAAACAGAGTCCTTCATCCCAAAACCGTTGCTCAGGGTCCTCCACGCTCCTTGAAGGTGCTCCATTAGTGAAAGGAAATGCTAACAACGGTCTTGAGAGAAAACATAAATAACTTCATTAGCTCTCCTTTTCCTTTAAGATATAAAGACTGTGTGTAAACGACAAGGCTTGAACACAACTTTTCACTGTGAACGGAGCTGAGAAATAAAAAGCTTTTTGAGGCCTATAAATGGCTTCATTCCAAATCTAAAAATGCTGAAACAACAGGCTTATTAAAATCCTAAGAAAACTGCTCCAGCTGGTTTGAATGCGGATCAGCCACAACTGATTACAACTTTTTTCCCCACCTGCACACTAAAAAGAAAAGCAGCAAAACAGGAAATATGGGTTCTGACATCATAAGGTTAGAGGTAATCTGCAAAGATAATCTCAACCCTCAAAGGGATTGTGTGTGGGTAACTGGAGCTATTTCAAGTGTAACCACTAGTTACTAATAATAAACACAAACCAGAAAAAACTAATGAATTTACCATGTATGCAGTCTGTCCACATGAATCAAAAATTGTTTGGATGCATTAGAAGCGCCTGGGAAAAGCTAAGCTTCTCATGAATTAAGTGCATCTTGTAAACAATGATAACATTTACAGAGGTCTATAAAGTACTTAAAAAAAACTAAGTAAAAGTAAAATTACCTGAACAGAAAATGACTTTGGTAAAAATGAATTTCACTGATGAGGAAACTACTCAAGTAACAGTCATAAAACTGTTCACAAAAATCAGGAAAAATAAAAATTAAAGTACTTTTACACACACTTTAAGAAATAAACTGTTGAACTTACTGAACCAAACTGGTTCCACTAAGCCAGGTTGAGTAAATCGAGCATTATATGTATATTCTTTGCTCAGTTTACTCAACTAATCTTAATGGAGCCAGTTAACATGACTTTGATAAGTAAATTCAACACTTCATTTTTTAGAGTGCAGAAACATCTTCTTTCATGATGAGTTTGAACATATTTAATTTTATAACGTGTAACTAGGTATTAAATTTTAAAGTAAAGAAGTAAAAGTATCATTTAGCTTTAAAATGCAACTAAAGTAAAAGTAGCTATTTTTAAAAAATAATTGGTAAAATTACAAATCCTCAAAAAAAACCTGCTCAAGTACTGTAATGAAGTAAACGTACTTAGTTACTATAAACCTCTGAAAATTTATACTTTATATATAGTCACTTTTTCCTGAGAAACTAGAAAAAATAAAATAATGTGTTTAGATGTATTCATTACATACATACTTGAGTAATCTTTCATGAAACACAAGATTCGCAATATAGGAGATGTGCTCAATATGTCGCCCACCCCTGGCCATTACAACCGGCACCAAGAAATATCATCACCTTCCCAAAACAATCTATCAAGTAATTTTTTTATACATTTTTGGGTAAAAACAAAAAACTTAATCAAAAAATGTACCATATGAAATTTGTTGAGACTCCTGACAAACCAGGGAAAAAAAAGTTCAGATGCATTCAGCACACGATGCACATTAATCAAAAATTGCTTCGACACGCTGAAAGAACCTGGAAAAACTAAGTGTCTTGTGAATTAGGTGCAGAGGGTCAACAATAATAATATTGTTATCATGCAATATAAATACGAAACTCGCTATTTGTCAGATATGCTCAGCATATTGCCCACCCCTGGTTATTACAACCTGCACAAAAAAAATGTCAGCGCCTTCCTAAAACAGAGAAAACTAAAACCAAAAATGCACCAATTTTTTTTTTGGGATTCCTGACGAACTAGAAAAAAATATTTATGGTTCGATGTATTCAGTCTGTGTACATTAATGAAAAACTAATGTGATGCGTTAGAAGCGCCTGGGAAAACTAAGCTTCTCATGAGTAGGTTCCAACTGTAAACAATGTTAAAATTAATACTTAAAAATTTCAATAGTCATTTTTCATGCAATATAAATAGAAAACTCCCAATTTACAGGATATACTAAATATATCGCTCACCCTTGGCTAATACAACCTGCAATATATATATA
>NW_013952472.1:1466831-1486658 GCF_001266775.1 Austrofundulus limnaeus
GAATGCACCATGTGGAAAGGTTCTGAAACGGGCGTCTCTTGAACGTTACTTTTCACCCGGACTCTGACCGCAGCAGAAGCACCGTGAGTGTGTGGAGCCAGTTTATATTCTGTGTGGAGCTAAAAGAAAATAAATGTTTGGATAAAAACTACTCCATTCGTCGACTGATGTCTTCAAGCTGCAACAACTAAATAAAAAAAACTTGGGCATTTATTTTAGGAAAGTGCTGAAATGTTATTTTCAAACTCTGATTTTGGCAAAGACTTTAACGTCATCGACAACTAAAACCCGTGAAGCGTGCAGAGAAATAAAAACAAGTGCAGGACAATAATGAGCTGAATTCAGCAGATAAATCTAAAACAATATGTGCTTCCTGAAACAAACACACACAAAAAGCTAGGCCAGCAAATACACCTGCTTTGTTTCAAATACAAACTGCAGCTTTATATTGTATATATACACACACACACAGAGGTTTTTGTTTATTCTTAGCATTCTTGCTTCTCATTTGTGTTCTATATAAAGCCCTGCTGACTCTGAGAACATAAATATGTATTTTTACTGCAGTTAGTGGTCAGAATAAGCTGGAGAATTGTGGGTCTACCATCTTTCCACACCATGCTGCTGTCCAGTGTGTTCAAAACAAGTGCAGAGAGCAACAGCACATGTTAAATAGTTGCTACTTTAAAAAAAACAACAGCTAATTTCACCATGCTCAGTCTGAAGAGTCTCCTTAAACCCTAAATTGTAGAACAATGTCATTAGGTTAGCAAGATCTGTGTCTCAGCATTTAGAGAGAACAAGAAAAGACAACAGCATGCAGAAACTTCACAGGCTGCTCCTGTTTTTACAGCCCGGTAGTTCTGGTTACAGCAGACCGCCTCAAGGCCCATAAGCGAGCTGTGTGACGGTAAACTTCACGCTTCTTTTCTGTTCCGCTCAGTTTTCCTTACTCTTACCGCGAGTCTCCCACAGAACCGGCGCGACCACCAAGGTTAGCTTTTCTAGCTTAATTCAAAGCAGATCATGCGCTACGAGCGGCAGCTTGTGTGCATATAAGCTCACCGAGAGAAGGTAAAAAGTTGCGCTCCGCCATAACTTTGGGGCAAAGTGGCGTCGGTGACGTCATCCCGAGCTGCAACGCATTCAAAGAAAAGAGGAAAAAACGAGTCCCGAGCTGAGCAAAAGACCTCCGACTTGGTTCAAATAGTCCCGACCCAAGGTTGCTTTAAAGTGAGACCTGAAGGTCGCAGGAGGGTCTGTTTTACCGAACACCTGGAAACAACAAGGAAAAGTTTTAATTCACCCGGTCCGGACGGGAAAAAAAAAAAAAACTCAAGGAAGGAAAACAAATCTGTGGTTCGTCAAAGTGACACGAAGAGGGATTTTTCTTCTTTCTTCCCCTCCTCTCCAACTCCTCCAAAAGTCCAACAAAGCACTTTCGAAGCACGGAAAAAAAAAAGTCGTCCGCGATCAATATTTACGTGGTTCAGGAGAGGAGGTGAAGCGGGTCGGCTCGGTTCCGTCCGTCTGACGCCACTGAATGAAACAGGACCTCGCAGTCATAACAAGACCTGCGAGCATCACTGCGCCAACCTGAACCCTCCCACTTAAACCACACTTTTACTTTTTTTTATCCCATAAAAATATGCGGAAGGTTTTTTTTAAACATGTTACTATGATCATGTTTACTACATATACATATTTAAACACACATTAAATTACACAATGTCGCATTTGAAACATAAACCATCGTGAGCTCTGATATATTAAACTAAAAGTTATTAATTTAAACAAGCATGAGTTTTAAAACTAGACTTTATACGTTTTGTTTGTAAATTAGCAGATTTACAGCGTTAGGGTAAATTATGTTATCCCCTTGCGCCATCTGCTGTCAAAACGAAGGTACTGCAGCACGAATAAAAAATGTACTACCGGTAAATGTTTTTCTGCTGTTTATGCTATATTTTTCACATTTTCTAAAACTAATAAAAATATATTAGTAGCATGGCATGCAGCTTACATTAGCTTAAAATGTATTTTTATTTATTTTATTTTTTTAACTGCTTGGTGGACAGAAATGCATTTTTAAAAGATTTTGCTTTTTCACCTAAAGCAAAAACAATTTATACAAATAAAACCATACCTCTTTTTCCTGAACTGAACCAGACACAGAATCATCATAAAACCAGAACCATCTACACTCACCATGTGGTCACGTCCGGTCTGGGTCCCCTGAGGAACCCAAATCCCAATCATGGCTCCAAAGCTCCCGTTAACCGGCTGGACATCTTACCATCTAGGACTGAAACAAACTTATTAACATCCCTGTGTGTGTGTGTGTGTTGGTGTGTGCGTGTCCTGATGGTTTCAGAAGCATATAATGTTTCCATAAAGCAGCATCAGACAATTTTTAGCGACAGATGGAAACACAAACCTGTGCCTTCTTGCAGCCTTTTTAATAAATTGTATATTTAGTCTCTGTATCCGTAAAGTGTCTACTTTTTTTCCTAAAAATCGGACAAATATCCTGACAAGAAGTGACAGAAACACTAAATACTGTTTCTGTGAAGATGAGGGCAGGGCTTTGTCATTATGGAGCATTTTAAGGTACTCCGCTCCACAGGCTACTCAGATACTGTGTTTTCACTCAGAACATGCTGTGATCCATGCAGAACGTATGAGACAGTTATATAAATATTTTAGCTGGTTTTGATGTAAAGTGTGCAAGTGAGTAAATGAAAGCCTGAGAAACGAGGAAACGCAATCCCAAAACGTTAGAGCCAAGGCCACCTTAAGAGTGATGACAGCATCTCTTCCACCTATTGATCTGAGCTCTGAGGCTGCTGAGAGGCTCCCAGGACCCGTCTCCTCCCGTGTTCAGTCAGGACTTCTTAAAGAACAGCAACACAACAAAACATCCTGATCACGAAGGTTTTCTGAAATAGCTCCACTAATTTTAGGTTTTAGACTTTAAAGTTTCACAAACCCAGCAGCTGAAGCTGATGGATTATTTATTATAAAACGCAGAAATGGTAAAATAATTATGTGACATTCTCGTAGTAATTATTTGTATGTTTTGTCCATTAAAATTCATCCCATCATTATCAGTGATTTTGATCATGTGACTAAAAGTAAAAAATTATATCCGTCACGAATCTTTGTAGCTTTTAGTTGAACCTTCAAAAAGCATTTTAAGTGTTTCCACACAGTAGACGTAATGAAATGCATGTGTGCATTTAAATATATAACGTACAACTGGACCTGTCTGGTTAAACTGTGACAGATATCCAGTTACAATAAACAATCTAAACACTATATCACAAATCTAATCTCAAAAAGTGGGGACATGCATTGTAAATAAACCTATAAGAGTGATTTGCTAAATGTCTAAAATTCATATTTTATTCACAACAGAACATGGAAAACATTTTAAATGTTTAAACTAAGAAACTGTGCAACTATTTGATTAAATAAAAAAGAAAAAAATTGAATTTTATGGCATTAAACATGCAAAAAAGTATGAACATGGTCATTTTACCCCCTTGGAAGCATCCCTTCTTTTTTTAGCACATCTAGGATATGAGGAGACCAGTTGTTGGAGCTGGTGGAGAACATCGTCTCTTGTCTGGTGCAGGGTTCTACCTCCAGTTCTGGGTCTTTGTTGGATTTGTTTTGTTTCATGATGCAACAAAGGTTTTACAGTTAGTGAGAAGTCTGGACTGCAGCTGGGTCGGTTCAGCATCTGAACGCTTCCCCTTTAAAGCCGTGCTGATAGAGTGGCTTCTTTTCTGCCTGATAGAGCTTTAACCAGCAGGGGCAGTCATTGTCGGTGATTTGTGGAAATACTGAGCTCATGCAGTGATGTCCAGAAAATAATCAGTCCTCTTTTTAAGGCTGTGGGCCCCTGAGGGTCCAAAGATCACAGACATCGGTAACGACCTTTGATCTTTTCCTTTCATTTCAGAGATTTCTCCAGATTAGATAATGAGATAGTCAAAGTCAATTTCCACTGAGGAACATTAGCTGTTCCACTATTGCTAGCCTTTTTTTCTCAGACTGGTGGACCTCTGCCCATCTTTACTTCTGAGAGGTTCAGCCTCTCTAAAATGCTGTTTATAGTGGCCTGCTGCCAATTAACCTAATTAGCAGGAAAAGGCTCTTTCAGCTGTTTGTTACAGGTACAAATTCCTTTTGCTGCACCCATTCAATGAGATTTGTGGCTGTCATAAAATTCAAATTAACTTTAATTTTATTATTCAAATGTACAATATTTTTAGTTTTAACAGTTGATAAAACTTATATGTTATTAGGATCCCTATTAAATCTCCACGCAGCAAAGACTACACTTCCTGGTTCCACACTGTGAATAAAATATGAGTTTTAAGAAATTTGTATTTTCATACATTATATTATATTATATTATATATATAAAAACCCAAAGCCCAACTTTTCCAGAACTTGTGGCTGTAAAATGAAATAGTTCGGGCTATCAAAACAGAACTTCAGCATTTAAATCAGTTGTTTTATGTTCCTCGCAGAAGCATGTGTGCAATATAAATATGCAATGGTGTCTAAAGTGATTTTATTGAAGCTAACTCACAACAGAGGCCGCATTAAGTTTTACTTTGTACAAAATGCATTGATGCAGCCCAAACTTTTTTTGCTTCCAACCCAAAAATAATAGTAACAGGTCATATTCAAGTCACAAGTCTTTTAGATTTGTTTTAATTTGATGTGACATTTGTGAGTGAAATGTGCTATCTGCAGTCACAAATTTAATTTGATTTCTGTAGACCTCACATCTAGTGTTTTACGACCCACAGCGGGGTGCCGACCTTAACTTTAAAACAACTATTTTTTCCTACGACTATTACTTCTCTTACCGTGTAGTTTGTCATGACTTTACCTCTCTTTTTAGTAGTCCCACATCTCCTTTGTAGCCGTGTTCTTTGCGAATCAATGCTTCTCACTTTAAACTTTCAGGTTTTGGAAAATAAAGTCAAACAAACCGATTAAGGAGAAAAAGGGGAACCGTTCCTCATCTATTGGCCAATTCCCAGAGGCGGTGTCCAGACATCGTCGCTTTTTATTGGCTGCTCGCAGAGTCTATGGCCAATGACTATGCAGGTTTTTACTGGTTAATGCGAATGACAATTCAGGAACTCCTGCTGGCACCGCATGTAGCGCAAAGAAGGAGGCGTAAACACTGACATAGCTAGGTAGCCATAAAGGTAAGCAATAAGACGACATTAAATTTATTTAATAAATATACGTTCTGTAGCTGTGCATTTTGTGACTGTTACGTGTGTAAAGTAACAATAGCGGAAAGCTAAAAGTCTGAACACGCCTCTTGCGAAGACGCGTGGTTTTGATTTTGTTTGCTATCGCTAACCCAGCATCGGGTTCCAGGTCCGGCCTGCTAACGTTAGCTTGTCACTCCGGCGTGTGCGCCCTGGCGGGAAATTTTGTTTTTGGCGTATATTCAGCTGGGTACCCGTGAAGATGCATCTATTGCAGGTATTTATCGCCGCCGGTGCCTGGCCGACGCGTTCCTCCTGGAGAACGAGGATCGATCGTCGACTGAAGCGCGTTTCTTTGGTCGTGAGGCGCTCAGCTAGCCGCTGTTAGCTATAGCTTCACTTGCTAGCGCCAGTGTGTCTCGCGAGTGCGCAGCAAACTCAACGTGACTAGGCCGACGTTAGCGGAGCTTCAACCTTTGGCATTTCATTTGGTTTCTTTCCTTTTGTCGAAGACTCTCAAACTGTTAAGACTTGGAAATCCCGGCTCGCGTACTTGATGCACACGAGCTGTTGAGGTAGTTTAGCGAGTTGAGCTAACATTGTTGCTAAAGCTTCGACTTTTGTCTCGGCTTCAGACGGTAAATAACAACACGATGCGACGCGCTTTCAGACCACACGGCATGCTCCCATGCTCGTCCTTATATTCTGTGGCGTGTAGGTGAACATGCTGTACCTGGACTGAGTGGTTTGACTTCACATTTTTAGTTCCTCACGTGGCTGTTTGAGGAAAGCTAAAAGCTCGCAGTGAAAGTGTCGGGTTACCCGAGCTGAAAGTTGAGTCCTGGCTTTCTCCAAGCGACTATTTTAAAGGCTGTGAGGTGTCGCTGTTTTTAGAGTTTATTTTTAGATGCCCCGTTTTCTTAAGTTATTTTACGACCTCTCAATGCATGGATGGGAGCGTATTTTTTGAACTTATCCATTCCTGTTGGCCTAATTTGTCCAGCAAGCAGAAGTTTGACTCCTCACAGACTGATAAAGTTCTATAAGTTGGCTGATAGAA
This sequence comes from Austrofundulus limnaeus, assembly GCF_001266775.1. Taxonomy (NCBI): domain Eukaryota; kingdom Metazoa; phylum Chordata; class Actinopteri; order Cyprinodontiformes; family Rivulidae; genus Austrofundulus; species Austrofundulus limnaeus. The sequence goes on from NW_013952472.1 coordinate 1,473,135, forward strand.
GTACTGCAAACTTTAAATTACTCCGCGTATTGTAAAGTAGATCCCCTTTTGTTTGATGTGTAAATGCATCCTCCCTCCATTACTCGGGTCTCGAACAACCTGGCCTCTACAATATTGTCGCATATTTCAATGAACAATATAGACAGACTTTTAAGTGTAAAAGGGTGCATTGGGTAACAAGGAAAAACATGACATTAACTGCAAACTTGCCATGTTTATAAAAAGTTGTCTCTGTCTCGTTTTAAGCTGTTAAATCTAAATGCAGTCCTCTCGTATCTGCTGTTTGTGGATATTATCTGCATAACATACTCAACTGTGACATGAGTGTAAAAGTGTGTAAAATAATGTTTATCTTCTGTGCAGTGTTTTTGTTAAAGTCATGGAGATGAGCAGCAACAGCGAGTGCTTTGGATGTGGCCGGTCTGGACACTGGGTCAAGCATTGTCCCAATGCCAGCGGGTCGCGTGGACGTGGCAGGGGCCGGGGACGAGGAAAGGGTACTGTATTTTTTTTTCTGCTTGTGTTCTGAGTAGATTAATTACCATAAAGTGCAGCTTGTGTCTTTTAAAAACATGTTATTTGCTGCTAACCTGTGGTCTCTAATGTCATAATGTAAGAGGCCGAGTAAATCTTAAAAATATTGTGCATCCTGTCTTTTCAGAACTGTTCTGTTATCGGTGTGGAGACCAGGGTCACATGGCCAGGGACTGTGACCAAACCGAGGATGGTGAGCATTGTTCATCTGTTTGAAATTCAGTTTTAGTTACTTACCTAACCCATCTGTTTTTTTGTTGTTTTTTTTTTTCACAAACGTTAAGAGCATTCAAAAGGCTTTCTTTTTGCTTTGTGTGTGTTAAGCGTGCTACAACTGCCACAGGAGTGGTCACATTTCCCGGGACTGCAAGGAGCCCAGGAAGGAGAGGGAGCAGCTCTGCTACACCTGCGGCAAGGCCGGCCACATGGCCCGCGACTGCGATCATGCCAACGAGCAGAAGTGCTACTCCTGCGGTGGGTTTGGCCACATCCAGAAGCTTTGCGATAAGGTCAAATGTTACAGGTGAGGTTTTGTTTTTGAGCTCCAAAATCTGCAACATTTCCAGCTGTGTGGCATTTTTGCTTCAAACGTTACGTTCTTCTGTGTTGGTCACGGTGCGACTTTGTGCGTCCCCCCTCCAGGTGTGGCGAGATCGGCCATGTTGCCGTGCATTGCAGTAAAGCCAGTGAGACTAACTGCTACAACTGTGGAAAGGCGGGCCACTTGGCGAAAGAGTGCACCATCGAAGCCACCGCATAATCAGCACCCTCTGTTGCCCCTCCTTTTTTTTCAGATTGATGGTTGGTTGTATTATTTTCTCTGAATCCTCTTCACTGGCCAAAGGTTGGCTAACAGAGGCTAGTCCCAGGCCTGTGAGCCTCTCGTCATGTAATACAAATGAAAGGGGTGAAAAAAAATCTTTCTGCATTCAATACAAAAAAAAAAGTTTTAGTTTGGTAGCGGTGTTATGTATAATGCTTTGTTTAAGAACCTCCCCTTTCCAGGCCACCGGTGATCAGCAAGGAAAAAAAAATGGGACTAAACATAACGGGAATCTAGAGGACCTCTGAGCTATGTGGACATGCCTCTCAGTAAAATGAGACGGAAGAAGGGTGCAAATGGAAACCAAACATCCATGTGTGGTTATTTTGGTTTGTTTTAGTGGAATATGAGTTGGCCAAGAGAGTACGATATGGAAACAGTTCATAACATGATGCATTTCTGCCCTTCAAGCAGCTACAAGTGGGCGACAACTATATTACTAAGATATGAAAATTTTGGAGGTATTAAAAAGAAACATGCTCTTTTATAGAAATCTGTTTACAATTTAAATATCACTTGTTAGTCCAAGGTAGACTTCTTTTTTGTTTCTCCTTTTTAGAAATGGCTTTCGAATTTATTCCTTTTTTTCCCTTCTTGTTTTTACCTTGGCGAAAAAAGAAAAAAAAAGACGTTAAGAGCAGTTGAAAGAACAGCAGAATTAGGAGTTATTTGGGAACGACAAATGTTTTCACAGAAATCAAAAATATTATTTTTGTACAATATCACTTAGACTACTGTATAAATACCATTTGCTTGTACTCAGTTTTTAAGTCGGAAGGAAAGCGCAACTGAAGTCCTAGAAAATAGAAATGTAATTTTAAACTATCAATAAAGCTGGAGGAGCACGGGGACAAGTGTTTTTGTTTTGATTTCGCTTTGCAACATGCCATTTTTTTAGTGTTTGCAAAAAATGAATTCACGTGCAGATCTGATTGTTTTTCTATATTTTATTGCAATTTCTAAAAGTATGTGAACTTCTAGAAAATGATTTGCTTTTTATTTTATTAAAATTGAAAATCTGGACATGGTTAATGATTGTAAATTTGACCCAGGTTAGAGTTCTAGACGTGAGTTTTATAAATTGCATCAATTTAGGCATTTAGGACATTAAAATAACATCGAAATTCAAGTCTAGGAATTATTTTTTTTACAGAAATGCAAAATGAATAAGTTCTCAGCATTGTTCATGGTAGCAAAATGTTTCAAAGCATGAAAAGCAAACATGATCACTTTTTTCCAATCCTATTTTTGTGGGTTTTCCTTTAAATCTTAAGATTACATCACAGAAATCTGCTCAGATTTGTTCTAACCCGCACCCATCTGCTGTTTGTGCAAAAACACTTGTTTGATCAGAGAAGCTGGTGCGTCTCATTTACTAAACACTGCTGCCTCAGGACAGACAGGCGGACGTGTCATTTTTGTCCAAAAAGGAGAAATCAATGGTTCTTGACGCAAATGTTCCCACTGACCCCAGACCGAATCGGGGGACGGCAGTGAGATATCTAGCTCCACCTCGGTGTCTAAAATGGCAGCGGGGGTTGTGGTGCAGATGTAGCGCTGCGACTCTCCCATTCCGCCTCCGTCTGTGACGTCACAACACCTGTCCAATCACAGTGCAGCAAAAATAATATATCTGAAACAGCCGAGGCTAGCAGCAGCAACAGCGGCCGGTGTGAGCCGGCTCCATCTTCATGTTGGGGTTGCGTTAATTTATTTATATATTTTTTTCTGTCGTTCTTTCTTTTTGAACCCCCACCCCACAGCCCCCGTCCCTCTCTCCCTTGATAAAGCAAAGGAGATGCGGGGACTCCTGACGGCTTTCCGGGGCCTGCGCACCCTGAGCAACCGTCCAGCCAGGCGAAAAGCTGGGATTGTTGGTTGTCGGTGCGGGCTTTGCGGAACTCAGTCTGTTAACAAGGTACGGTTCGAGCTGTTGCTGCCACCTTGGCTCAGACAAACAACACGCCGCTGACAAAACCGTGTTTCTTTTTGTTTCTTTTTTGTTCTTTTTCTTGTTTGTAGTTTTATATGGTTTTGTCACGGTGTTTGTCGAGTGGAGCGGTGTTTCATCGAACTTTGTGTCCGTTGTGGATGCGGGCGCTGCCTGGTCGAAACAGCAGCCGATGTAGCTGACTCTTTTCCTTCCTGAAGGAAATAACAGTCATTTGTGTGCTGTGGTGATGCGTTGTTTGCATTTAAACCTACATCAGAAGAAAAAACACAAAGAATCAAATACTCAGACTTGTTTAGGTAGATTTAAAATGATCTCTCATCATGTACAGCTGCACATCATTAAACAGCCTGAAATGTCAATAAAATGTTATTAAACCCAACATAAACTATTACATAGTATCAATTCATAGAATTAAAAATGTCTCCATTATAGTGGGTAAACAGATACATTTTTATCTGCACACATAATCAAAATTCAATAAGCCACAAGTTCCTTTTTTTAAATTTTGTACATCTTTTCAATTATTTATACATGTTTTATTCTCTTGTCCATGTTTCCATCAGTACTGTGTTTGTGTGTGTGTGTTTTATGAGTCTTGAACACCGTGTACCCATTTAATTCTTAGCTTTTCTTTTTTTTTTCCTGCTCCTCTGCAGCCACAGCCAAGATTCGGTTTATTGTTCGACATCGATGGGGTGCTCGTCAGAGGACGGATGCCAATCCCTGCGGCGAAAAGGGCCTTCGAGAAGCTGGTCGACTCTCGGGGACAGTTTGTGGTGCCTGTTGTTTTTGTCACAAACGCAGGGAACTGCCAACGACACACTAAAGCAGACCAGCTCTCACACGTCCTGGGAGTGCCTGTGAGTTATGACGATGGAGATGAAATAAAACTGACCCTATGGCCTTTTTTTGTAATTGCTTTCTGGTAACCTCTTCATTTTTGTTGGACTTTAAGGTGACAGAGGACCAAGTCATCATGTCCCACAGTCCCCTGAGGATGTTTAAAAGGTTCCACGACAAGTGTGTCCTGGTGTCGGGGCAGGGGCCGGTGTTGGAGATTGCTAAAGAGTATCCAAGAAACTGTCCTTTCATTGCACTTTATTGTCTTTTTTATCATCTAAACACTAGCATTTCATCTCATTCCTTGACCATCCTCTTGTCTTCAGTGTGGGGTTTCAGAATGTTGTCAGTATTGACATGGTCAGGGAGTCTTACCCGTTGTTGGACATGGTGGACCACAACCGACGACCCAAGCTGCCAGTAAGATATTCAAATCTGCACTCAAGAGTTTCCTGTTTTATACAAAATCCTTCGTTCTGAGGGTGTTGTGGTAGTATCTCACTGGGCTGCCGCTGTCAGGGGCTAGCTGAAGACACAGAAATGTGCAAGTTTTTACTTGGAATCACACAAAATTAGCATGCTGAGAAGGCTTCGAATGATCAGTGGTGGACCCAGAGATGTTAGAATGGCAAAGTCTCGAGCAGAGTTAAGGTTTACTTTTGTACATAAATTTATACGTTCAGGTTATTTGTTTAAATATTATGAAATGCACCGATTACTTGAACTGTGCTGTTTGCCCGCAACTTTTCAAGAAAGACTCACAATCAGATGTTTTTGATTTTGAAGAAAAGTTTTGTCATTTTCAATCCAATTCAATTCTTTATTAATTTCATTAAAACAAAACAAGTAATTTTATATACAATAGAAATAAAAATATAAAAAAATGAGAGAAAAAAATATGTACATGAAAATCACTAATGAAATGAAAGGCGGCAGAGAGAAGAAAAAAATCTTAAAATATCTGCTCCTTTTTTCCCTAGAATAAGTACATATAACAAAAAAAACTGTTATAAACAAAACAAAAGACAAGAACATCTAATTCCTCTAGAACAACAATTTATATATAGATACACATTATACTGTTTCATATTTCTTCAACAATCCAACTTTCTTAAATGTACACAGTGATCCTGCATTTTTTACATCTCCCCAAATTATTCCACAGTTTTATTCCTTGAATTAAAGTACACTGTTCCTTCAAACTAGTTCTGAATTTGGGTTTTACAAATATCTCTGTCCCTTTAAGGTTATAACAACTCTTTCTCTAAACAAAATTTACTTGGATGTTTAAAGGTAATGTGTTTTTGTGGGCCTTATACATAACCAGTAGAATATTATAATCAACCAAATCAAAGAACTTCAATATTTTCAATTTACAAAATAATGAATTTGATAGGTGATGACAATGTTTTCCAGTAATAATTGTCACTGCTCTTTTCTGTAATAAAAAGAACAGGATTTGTAATTGTCCTACATGCTTTCCCCCAGACTTCAATACAATAAACCAGGTGTGGACTTATTACATTATACAACATATACTGTGCTTTATCATTAAATAACTTCCTTACTTTATACAGAACAGCAAAAGATTTAGCCATCTTTGTTGTTAAATAATTTATGTGAGGTCTCCATGTCAGCCTTTCATCAATCACTCCACCCAAAAACTTCACCTCACTGACTTTACAAATCTTAACCCCACTGACTCTAAATGGAACATCAATAGATTTCTTTCTATAACTAAATACCATATAATTAGTTTTCTCTAAATTTAATGACAACTTATTAAGTCTAAACCAAGTTTGTATTTTAACACATTCCATTTGCATCATTTCCAACATCTGTTTTATATACAGTACTTACACAAACCAAAAAAATGTAGTATCATCTGCAAATAAAACACATTTGAAAAACTGACACATTTACCAAATCATTCACATACATTATAAACAACATTGGTCCAAGTACAGAACCCTGAGGAACTCCACATCTTATGTTACAAAGTTCAAATCTTACTCCTTTTATCTGTACAAACTGTTTCCTATCTTTCAAATAGCTAGATATCCACTGTAATGCCGGTCCTCAAATACCACGCTGATTCAGCTTTTCGAAAAGAATACTATGGTCAATAGTGTCAAATGATTTTTTTAATCAACAAAAAATGCTTGCACAATACTGCTTTTGGTCAGCAGCGGTTGTTATTTGCTCAATTAATTCCATGAGAGCCATTGCTGTAGAATTATTTGCTCCAAACCTGTATTGACTACTACTTAAAATATTTTGTTTGTAGATGAATTGGTCCAATCTTGTTACAAATAATTTCTCTAAAATTTTTGAAAACTGTGGCACAAGGATATTGGTCTGTAATTGTTAAACACATATTTTCTACCTTCCATTTTAGCTTATAGCATCGTTTTTTCCCAATATGTTTCCAAGACATTTAAGATTGAACATAATGTTGCAAATAATCAAGTACACCGTTTATAGTGTTTAATATTCATTTATTGTTATGTTAAGTGTTTATAACATTAACACAAAGATTACTCAGTTTGTCATAAACAAAAACCTTGAGCCAATTTCTGACCTACTATTACTAGTACTACTACTGCTAGTACTGCTACTACTGCTAGTACTCAGTGCATGAAGTAGTAGTAGCTGCTCTAGTAGTTTCAGTACTTGCAGTACTAAGTACTGCTATTACTGGATCTGCTGTACTACTATAGCCACTGATAGTACTGCTACTCTTCTGTTACTACTACTACTACTACTACTACTGTAACTACTAATAATACTTTAATATGCATTTAGGTACAGACATGCAGTAAAGTCAGATAAATTAACACAGATTCTTTATTTAACAGCTGCTGTGTGACCAAAGGAAACAATTACAATAATATGTTAACCAATGCTGTAATATGAGCAAACATCATACTGAATGTTCAGATGGTCGCCAAATCATGTTCTATGTTAGTGCAGCCCAGCAGCTAACTGACCCAACATCAAGAATTTTAAGTTGACCCAAAATAAATAAATAAAACCATTTAATAAGAAAGAGGCAAGTTTGTCACTACTGTTGCCACTTTGACAGTTGTGAGGTTTTGAAACGCTGCTGGTCCTGTTTCCATGTTCGGTTGGAAGGTGAAAACACCAAATTTCAAACACATGAGTTCTGTTGTAGTTTGAAGCTCTGAAGACATATTTGACAGCTGCTCTTTGGCGCCCCCTAGAGCCCAGAGGAAATTTGATCATGCAGATTTTGATTCACGCAAAATTTCCAACAAGAGGCTCTGCGACTCACACGGGGTAATTACGAACCCCTGCAAATTTCTTTGAGATAATGTATTGCCCACAGTCACAGCCCACTGAGACACTACAATAATAACAAAACACGTTAAGATTTTGTTTTTCAATTACAGTCCAGCTCTGTACCCAGCCTTCCTAAAGTTGAAGGTAAGGGTAAAGTCCTCTTGTTTCTGGCTCAGATTCTTCATCATGGACAGGTTAGATATCACTTGTAATGGTTAAACTTTCTCACACAGCTGTGGTTTTGTTCGGGGAGCCAATTCGATGGGAGACTAACCTGCAGCTGATCGTGGACATTTTGTTGACCAACGGTGACCTCTGTAGTCCTCATCAAACCCAAGCAACGGCTCACCTCCCCATCCTGGCCTGTAACATGGACCTCATGTGGATGGCTGAAGCTAACTCTCCCAGGTAAGTCGTTTCAAAATAAGAATTAAAAAAAAATATCTTTGTTGTGAGCAAAGCAGTGAGCCACTGTCTCGCTTCGGTCCAGGTTTGGCCACGGGACGTTTCTCGTGTGCTTGGAGAACATCTATAAGAAGATAACTGGCAGAGATCTGAAGTACGAGGCCCTCATGGGGAAACCCAGTGAGCTGACCTACCATTTTGCAGAGTGCCTCATCAGAAGCCAGGCTGTGCAGAAGCAGTGGAAACTTCCCATCACTTCTCTTTACGCTATAGGGTGAGACCATAGAGTTAAATAACACTAGACTGAGCCCTGCATGTCGCGTCTACTCTTAGCATCTGTAACAACATGGAGGACAGAAATGGTGATCCAGCACAGTTGACAAAGCAAATATTTGATTAACAGCAGGCCCAACTGTGTCACAAGTTTATCTATAATATTTTACAATTAATATTTGTTGATTTTTTATTTTATTCAAAAATATAAAACTGTAGATGATATGAGGAAAATATGAAAGTAACAATGATCTGAACCAGACCTGAAGTCAGTCAATAACTTGGAGCTAATTGAACAAATAAGACTTCAACTAGTGATAAAGTACATTTTATTATTTCTTACCTGTAATTATAATCAATATTTACCAGTCAACACTTGGAAAATACACTTCATCCTGGTGATACTATGAATGATTACTAATGATTGTTTACTGATTTTGGATAACCATCTGCTCAATAGGTTTGTGTAACTGAAACCTTAAAATTTGTCTGATATATATTATTTTACACTGTGTATATATTATATAAATCAGAGCTAAACCAGCTTATAATGTTTAATAATTTTTGTTAAATTGTAGCATGATTCTGCAGTGCTACACTCTGTATAACAATAAATGCTACAGAAGCTAATATCTGCTAACCTATTCAATAATTACCTGTGATTAAATCTAGGGATGCACTGATTTCAGCCAATATCGATATCCGATATAATTATTGCTGCTATGGCCGATAACCGATATTTACCGATATTACACAAACACATAAATTATATTGTACATATACACACAAACACACTTGGGTCTTTTTTTTTTGGTTTTGTAAATAAATGACCAGACCTCTGATATGGCTCCCTACTTCAGTTATTCCTGCTGTGCAGCGTCACTAACACTATCATGATCAAATAGATTAGGGATGCACGATATATCGGTATTGATATCAGTATCGGCTGATATGTAAAACTGGGCCAATATTAACATCCGATATTGATTTCCCACTTTTTCGCTTTGTGTTTGTGTTTTGGGAGGCAAGATGGTTGGTTGAGCAGCATCTATTTGCTGTTTGATTTGTGTGTTTGTGTAATATTGGTAAATATCGGTTATCAGCCATAACAGCAATAATTATATCGGATATTGATATTGGCTGAAATTTTCATATTGGTGCATTCCTAAAACAGATGCCACTCAATCAACCATCTCCCCTCCCAAAACAGAAACACAAAGCTCAATATCAAAAATCAATATCGGACGTTAATATCGGCGCAGTTTTACATATCGGACCGATACGATATCAATATATATCGTGCATCCCTAATTACATCAGCTTAATAAGCTTGTTATAATTTTAAACTTACGTTATTAACTTCAGTTCTGGTCAGATCACATCCAAATTGAGGTAAAAAAGATCAAATCTGTTTACTTGTGAAATGAGATATTTATCTGTTTCTCTTCTGTTGGTACGTCCATAACTCACACAGCTTTCTGGCATTTTTATACACATTAAATAGATAATATATGCTTTAATATATTAATAATATTTTTGTTTATATTATCATTAATAGTTTTTACATAATCAACCCTTATTGATTGCTATTTTGCCATTATGTACAATATTTTATCTTATTTTAATGTTTTGTTCTTACAACTTTTTTGTATTGATTTTTATCTTTTTGTAACTGTTCAGCACTTTGTTTGAAAACGCTTTATAAATAAAGTTATTATTATTATTATTTAATTATTATTAATCTAAACCACTCTGTCTGTTTAGTGTAGCCGCTGCTACAGTAGATCACATGGTCATGTGACCAAAACTCACTCCAGCTGTTCTGTGTATCTCCATGAGTAAGACCAGTTTTTACCAAAAACTGCAGTGTTTCAGCTAAAAACATGAGAACTTAACTGCTGATAATACTTTTTTATGTTTCACTTCAGTTTTGATTAATCAGATTGTTTTAGTTTTTGTTTCAGTTTATGTGAGCTGTCTCGATGCACACGTCAGCTGATTCATCGTCTGTCTTTTCCCGTCCTTAGAGACAACCTCATGACTGACGTATACGGAGCCAATCTGTACAACCGCTTCCTGGAGGAGAGACATGCCAGAAAGAACCCGAAAGCCGTCGCAAAGGTGGCGTCCGCCACCGGGTCCAGCGCCGCGGTACCCGGCGGGGAGGAGTACATGGACAGCCTGAGGGAGAGCGAGCTGGCTCTGCCCTCCGCCACTTCCTGTAAGTCTGTTCTGGTTTGCACGGGGGTGTACGACCCCAACGCGGAGGTGCCGTCCGACTCGAACCGCTGCATCAAAGAGACGGTTTTCCACGGGCACCGCGACTTCAGGTTCGACCCGGCGCTGGTGGAGCCGGGCCACATCGTGACGGACGTGGACGAAGCTGTGGAGCTCATCTTTGAGCAGGAGAAGTTTGTGCCTCAGTAGAGATTGGAGTCCTCGAGGGTTTGTGTCGGGTCCAAACAGCGTTAAACTGCGAGAACCCCGCTTAATGTGTGAAACTGTACGATGAAAACACTGTGGACTTTAACCAACAGGGCACTGACACCAATAATTATATAGCTGTAACTGTTTGATTTTTCATTTTGTTTTTAATAATTTGTCTAAACAGAAACACGTTTATTTGAATATTTTTTTAATGACTTCATGTTTTACATTATCGCCAAATTCTGAAATCATCTTCTTGTTATTACAACTCTTTCAATGTATTCCAACAGCATTTCACTTTAATTACTCCATTTTATTTGTTCACCCATTTATTTTGAAAAACCCATCTATGCATGAACATGAGAATAATAGTTTGTCTTTAAAGCCAACTGTTCGATGTGCAATATCGTCCTGTAATCGTACCGTAACGTCTGCCTTTCAGCCCCAGAACCAGTATTTGCACAGTTGCTTCATCTTTGGTGAATGCTATGTGTTTTTTTTTCTCCTGCCATAATCTGCTTATAAAGATATACTTAGAGCATAGCAACTAAAAAAAGCTAACAAGATGTTTATTGAGTCACATCCAACGCTCTTATTGTAGCGCTTTGTAGTCATTCATTCACTGTATATACTGTACCTTCTCCTGGAAAAATACAGAGTTTACACAAGTTTGACCAAGTGTTTGATTTTTTTTCAGAACTTGACCACAATTCATCAAAAATTCATTTCGGTTGTAATCATTCTAGTTAGACACAGAAAATGTTTGTATGTTGTCATTCACACATTTTCCTCCCACAGACAAAAACATGCATGTTGGGATGATTGGTAACTGACTTGTCCCTATGTGTAGGTGTGAGTGGTCAGTTGTCACGTTTGTTTCCATGTGGCCCTGTGACAGGACAGACTTGTAACCATTACAGGAGCTTGATCTCTGTCTCATGAAAGTCTGGCCCTGACTAGTTGAGTTACATGTCAAACAAGATCAAACAGCCACACCTTAAAAAAATCGCCTGTCAGTTTGTCAAGATTCACATGAAACAGAAAGCCCACCTTAACTCCTGGGTTCAAAACGTAAGGGACTTGTTAGGACTTAAAAAAGCTACTTATAGTCTACGCTGGGGTCCAGCAGAAGCTTTATTCATATAAATAAGTCCAACAAGTTAGACTTATGGGTTATGGTGCCTAGCTCTGCCACCCAAAGTGGATCCTTATTTTAGGATTGTATGATGATGCTGAGACCACAAATGTGATGCTGAAATTGTAAAATATCAGGCTGAGATGTTTAATCTATGAAAAACTTCACACTGTCAACACTTATAATAAAAATACAAGTTCTAAAAGAAAATCATGTGTTTTAACTCTTTCTTTAGGTCCTGTCAAAAATTCAAAAACTAGATTTAAAATCCATCCTTTTAAATTTGGGGCGTTGGTGGAGAGTTACAGTGAAATGTGAGAGTGCAACCAGAAGATTATTAAAAAAAAAGTTCCCAGAAATTCAAGTCCTTTCAAATAAATCAGGTTTATATAAACCAAATATGTCATTTGATCTAAAAGTTGGAACTAAAGCCAGTTTTCTGCTCAGGTAGCTTTAATCTTGATGTTGTGTTTCTTGTGTAACACGTCCAGCACCTGTGGCAGTAAGTCCGTGTTGATGAGCGGCCGGTCCAAGTCCTCAGACCAAGTGAGAGACTCTGAGTCCTCAGTGACCCCCGACAGGCCGGTGTGCAGCCTCCTCCGGTGTTTGGGCCTCAGGGAGCGCAGAGAGTCAGCCTCCAACCCAGAGTGCCTCTGGTCCAAGAACAGGGTGATGGTGGACCTTCTGGCCAGGGTTAGGCTCCAGAGGAGCAGAAGAATGAGGCAGAGCAGCATCCCTGTGGTCATGGTGTTATAAAGCACGTGAGCACAGCTGGAGGCCATCAGGCGGACCACCAGAGGGAACGTGCAGGAGGAGAAGTGGTCCTCTGTGAGCTCTGAGATGGCTTTCTGAGCCAGGGACCCTGGACCAGAACAGAGAGGCTCCTCAGAAAGCACAGCCCTGTTCCTCAGCACCCAGCTCCTCAGGTACTGGATGCCACAGTCACAGTGGAAGGGGTTTGGAGACAGAGAGACCCTTTTCAGGCTCAGCAGTCTGTCGAAGCGGCCCGGAGGCACTGAGGTGAGCCGGTTGTTCTGAACGTGGAGTTCTGTGGTCTCTGAGGGCAGATCAGGCAGCTGCATGAGGTCTGAGGAGCTGCAGTTTACCCGCAGCCCGGCAGGCTTGGTCTTTGAGAAGACGCAGGACTTTACAGTTCTCTGGGCACTTGATGAGATCAGGAGGAGGACGGCTAAGGTCAAACTGTGGAGCAGCATCCTGCAGGAGACAGACGTGACGACAACAAACTGTAAGAGAGCAATATGAAGCAGCGTAGACCCCCTCAAACTGATCTCTCAAACTAAAATCCAGAAGATAGAATGAAAAGTGTAAAGTAATAAAGTACAAATACTTTTCTTAAGTAGACATTTTGGCTATCCCTACTTCACTGGAGTAATTATTTTACACTGCAAAAACTGTCCACCTAACTAAGTTTTAAAATCTTATATCAGCCAAAAAGTCTTTTTGATCTTGTTTTCAGACTGATTTACTAAACAAGAACTGATTGTGTAAGAATATTTGTCTTGTTAGTCTGAAAATTTGACTCAATTTAAGTCAAAAATGTCTGCCAATGGAGTAAGAAAATTTTACTTAGTATGTTTTTAGTATGTTTTTTAGTATGTATCACCTGGCTATCGTTGACACCTAATTAACACCTATTGTTAACGGGGGTGATTTTTAGCAAAAAGATAAGCAGACATTTGAAAGTGTGTAAAGTTGGTGGAGACAGGGGTAACACCTAACAATAGGTGTTAATTAGGTGTCAACGATAGCCATGTGATGTGAGTATCAGTCACATGGAGGCAGTGCTTAAAAGCCTGAATTTTGCCTGAA
>NW_013952472.1:1486774-1489000 GCF_001266775.1 Austrofundulus limnaeus
TCTCTGTACTTCATGTGTTAAAACTTTAAAACAAAATATTTTTTTATTAAACAACCTTTATTTAACCAGGCAAAGCCCTTTAAGATCAGAGGTCTCTTTTGCAAGGGAGGCCTGGTCCTGAAGGCAACCTGTTGATTTGATTTGAGTTATTGATTTAACAGGAAAATATTACTAAAAATCACAAAGACAAACAAGCATACCAAATTTCAGGAAGGCAGCATTTGCAAAATAGGACGTCTAAATATGAGCACAACAAAAAGTGTCCAGCAGATGGCAGACAAGATTCTTCTTAAAGGACTGTAGTTTTGAAATGGACTTTATGTTTTGAGGAATGTCATTCCATGCTTTAGTATAAACATAGAAGAAAGACCTCTGGCCGTAACAGTTTTTAAAAGTTGGTAATATCAGTTGTCCTTTTGTAACAGATCTAGTTGAATGACCACTTCCAGAATTTGATTTGGGCAACAATGCACAGAGAGTTCCATTATTGGCTCCTTGGAAGATCTGAAAATATAAATTAATACCACTATACAAAACATAATTCTGAAAAGTCAATCTTTCATTCTTACACAATCAGTTCTTGTTTAGTAAATCAGTCTCAAAACAAGATCAAAAAGACTTTTTGGCTGATATAAGATTTTAAAACTTGGTTAGATGGACATTTTTTTCAGTGTGCAGACAACTTTTTATTACTACTCTGGCAGATGTTTAGCCTCACATCCCAAATGTTGCAGAATTAATATTTAAATATACCATTAGTAATATAACATTATAATTATTATCTTTAAAAATTAAATGTAATTTTGGAAATTCTAATCACTAATAAACACTCAATACTTAAATACATTTTATATCAGAAATTTACTTCTGATACTTAAGTACAGCAAATGTCAGATACTGTAAGACTTATATGCAAGTAATATTCTTTACGAAGAATATAAATTGTACCAAAGTAATTTTATTTTAACATACTTGTACTTTTACTCAAGTATAATTTTGAAGTACTTTATAAAAGACTGGAAAGAATGGATCTAAGTAGAGGACAATCCTGGAGGAAAACCTTGTTAGAGGCTCTAAAAGACTCGAGACTGAGGCAGAATTTCACCTTCCAGCAGGACATGAAACATCCAGCTGAACGTTCCAGTCAAAGTCCAGACTAAGCTCCATCTGAGAACCTGTGATCAGACCTGGAACTGCTGTTCACACATGTTCTGACTGACTTTCAGGTTTTTAGCAAAAAGAATAAGCAGACATTTGAAAGTGTGTAAAGCTGGTGGAGACAGAGCCGCCAAAAAACTGCATCTAAAGGTGGTTCCACACAGTTCTGACTCAGAGGCTGAATTATTAAAAAAACTATTTGCTTTTTGCGTCATCAAACATTATTCCTAATCTAATTTAAAAAAAGTGAAAACAAACCTTTAAAATTCGAACCAACTTCCAGGTTACTTCTTGTGATTGCAGTCATTCTTAAACACAGAGTTAAATCTCCTGAGTATCCTTCAGCTTTTAAAGTTTGTTTTTACTAACTGAGCTCAGCGGTGACAGGAAACACTTTGTACTGAGCAAATAAAAACTGTTACGTTACAACATGAAGGAAATCCATCTGCTGGAAAGTGATAAGAGGTTATCTGATGAAGAGGCTCCCCGTCACAGAATTAACACTCAGGATTAACACTTCTGGCCTTTGAGGGTATTCACCTTTAAATTTCAGCTTTTTGTTGTTATTTTGGGTAAAACTTGTTACAATTATCATGATTGTTAGAGCTGGAAGAAGAGATGAAGAGGAGTCTCACCTATGGGTGATGCAGCAGTGTCTGAGTCTTCTACTGTAACTTTAGACGCCCTCTAGTGGAGACGTTGAAGCAATGCTGGAAGGTCATGTTGCAGTATTTAAACCTGCAGAGGAAAACTGATCCCAAATCTGATCCCTGAACTCAAACCAAGTTCACTTTAGGACCTCAGATCAGTTAAAGCTTATGTTTAATAAAAGATGTTTGATAGAGGGAATAAAGAATTCTGATCTCAGTTGACTGACTGACTGACTGACTGACTGACTGACATACAGGTGCTGGTCATAAAATTAGAATATCATGAAAAAGTAGATTTATTCCAGTAATTCCATTTAAAAAGTGAAACTTGTATATTATATTCATACATTACATACAAACTCATATATTTCAAATGTTTATTTCGTTTAATTTTGATGATTACAAATGACAACAAATG
>NW_013952472.1:1495208-1496473 GCF_001266775.1 Austrofundulus limnaeus
CTTATAAGAAGAAAATCATTTTAAAGTGTTTTTATTTTCTTTAAGTGAATATAAGTCCTATATCTATATGTTTTATTTCATTTAATCTTCTATTAGAGGTTATAATCAATATATCATTACTCAAAGTTTTATTGAATTAATCTTTGCATCTCTCTTTATTCCAGAGTTTAAACACTGTGAAGGAAAAAGAGTTGAAATGTGTTTTACTGTTTTTTCTTAGTACTGGTTTATTAATCATGGTTTTATCATTTTTCTTAATTGGTTTAATGATTAATTATGGTGTACTATTAATTTTTAATATTAATCCATTTGTGCAAAGTGGTGTTGTGATGTATAACCTCAGTGAAGTGATTTTAAGTACGACAGTTAGTCTGTCTTTCCAGACTTCCAAGGTCTTTTGCAGAACAACCCACAGCTGGCCGCGCCAGTGTGAGAAAAACAGGTTGTTTTCTTTCTCACTCTTTTTCCTCTCAGAGAACTAATTTTCTGTTCACACAGTTAACAGTGGTTCTTGTCTGTCGTTGGAGAAAGGATGGTTCTGACTGGGTCTCTCTGCGTGTCCATCTGGACACCTGTCTGGATGAAGACTGAATGTCACTAACCTAATTTTTACTGCCGAGAAGCAAGCGACTGATACCAGCGCCGAGAGCCACTGGCTTGTTAGGGGTGAGACAGAATCTTCTCAACCCCCTGATGTCATGACGGACATTATCCATCTTGGCGGACTTCGGATGCCGACACTCTCAAAACYKTCTACCTGCCTGTGGGCTCTGTCTGAAGACATCAAAAAGGTAGACAAATGTTTGCTGAGATAAAACGTCGAAGGAAGTCTAGCTTCGGAAGTGTCTGGTCTTGACTTAATGTTGGTGCTGGTCTGGTCTTGACTTGGAGAACAAGTGCTAAACTCACTAATTTCTTTTCCTCCTATCCTTAAAGCTATAAATCTTTATTATCTTTATTCTCTTTTTACTTAAAACTTAGTTAAGCAGCGTGCCAGTAAAGTTACTGTTTATGAGAACTCTGAGGGGTAATTCATATGTCGAAAATATAACTTGTGTTCATTTATTCATATAATAATTTTTAATAAATGTTTGTATGTTTAATCCTGTTCATATATCTAAAAATAAATTACTTTATTTTGGAAATACATTCAGGTCACAAGTTTTCATTTCTCTTTCATGGCCAGAGTGATAGATCATTTTCTGAGATTTCATAATGCAAAGATCTTGAGTAAGAGATTATTTTGTGAGATTGAGCTGGTCTTA
>NW_013952472.1:1496715-1505971 GCF_001266775.1 Austrofundulus limnaeus
TATATATATATATAAACTTGGGAGCTAACACTATATTTATTTGCTCTGGAGCTAATGCTATACATTAGTTTCAGCAACATTTAATTTAAAAACTGTACTTTTGAGGTTAAACAAATGTTCAGAATAAATTTCAATAAATTATAAGTTAAGAAGGGCATGAAAATTTCTCGTTTTTTATGGAAAAAATATTTAACAGCGACACTAAAGTATTGAACTGAACTGAACCAAATCATGAATTTTCTGTATCGTTGCACCCCTAATAATTATATACATGTATTAGCTTGGTTGCTAACGCTAGATTTATTTGTTCTGGAGCTAATGCTATATATTATAATATATACTAGCTCTAGAGCTAAAACTTTATTAGCTCCTAAGCTAAGACTATATATCGTCATATATATTAGCACGGGAGCTAACACTATATTTAGTAGCTTTGAAGCTGATTCTATATGTTTAAATATGTATACATATATAAACTTGGGAGTTAACAATTAGCTCTGGAGCTAATGCCATGTATCATGTGTCAAACTCAAGGCCCGTGGGCGGGTCACTCCCGTGTCCCAGTTTGAGTAATTTTTACATTTTCCTTTCTGTCAACATGCTCCAGTTTCATTTAAAAGTGCTGAACATCAGACAAAATTAACATTTAAGCTGGATGGACCTTGCACCAATACAGGCAACGTCCATGTGACAATACATTTTTTTATTTATAAGAAACTTAAGACTACAGTATTTTTACAGTCTTGCATTTATAGTTGAAGTAAATGTTTATAATGTTACTAGACTCAGATCCCTTTAACAATGGACAGATACAATCTGCTTGAAAGTGTTTTGCACAATATTAAAAGGCTGGGATGGAACACAGACTATTTTCATGATCTTCTACCTCTCTGTGTCAAAGTGAAAAACAGGCTCTGACTAATCTTACTTTCCTTCAGCCTTGAACTCCACCCTTCCAGCTGTACCTCCACAGCAGCTGAAGCTCCCCGCAGTAAACAGAGTTGATATTCAGCCCCGAGGAGCATAGACGGGTTCAACCATCCGCACTGGCACAAGTCATTGTTTGTGCTGGCACTGCATATGAAAGCAGCCCTTTCTCCATATGTGCTCATTGCAGCTTTTCCAGCCTTCGATTCAGGAAAACAGTCACTAAGAACTGCTCTGTGCTGATCCGTCAACACCTCAGAAACCCAAATAACACGGCTTTTGTACAGAAACAAAATCTCGACCGGCGTACAGACGTTCAAGGCCGTCTTTCATATTTTGATTCACACGGATATAAAAGTGCGAAAACGTCTCATTTTATGAAACTCATTAAACTGGGAGGGAAGGGACTGAGTCAGGAAACTATTTTATTTTTCAGAGTTCCTGCCAAAAACTTGCAGATGTGGAGAAACTGAAGGCAACTTTGAATACCAGGGTTACATTCAGTGATAATTTAAACAATTTCAAGCACAAAGGAGCAAAAAGTATCGTCCTTTCATTTAGAGTTGGACATATAGTTAAAATAAGCTTCTTTTTTTGATTGAATTGGCATTCCAACTTGAATTGATTTGCATTTTTATGTGCTCATAAGTAACATCCTTCTCCATTTATTTTCTTCCTCTCTTGAGAGTTAAAAGGTTGGAGCCGTAATGAAAGTCATTTACTGAGCAGAAACGCTGCATCAGGAATCTGAAGACATCCAAGGAAATCCTGACTCTTACGCTTTCTCTTCCCCCCACTTTATTTATTTTTTACTTAAAACTCTGCATATCCCAGCAGAGAAAGCAGGGTTTATTCCAGGACCCGGTCATTAGGAGGATGAACATGAGAACACCAAAGATAAGCTTACCCGTCTGACGAGAACTTGATCAGCTGCGTTTAAATATTAACTGGAAGCCACGGGTCAGAACAAAAACCCTTTGCTCTCATTCAGGGAAGAAGAAACTATCTGGATTTTGACAATTAGAGAAACAACAATAATCAGCCAGATGATCATTTTGTCCAAAGTTACACGGATGAACCTGACAACCGTCGGTTATGGGACAAAAGCAGAGAGGTACAGCAGATGTTCTTTGTGAAAAAGCAGAAAGAAATGGAGCATACCTTTAGTGCAGGTCACGAGAGCGCTGAAAAACGGATTCACGTTGACMTATTCCAGAGGAACAAGACACCCTGAGTGTGCAGGTTCCAATCATACCACGTCTCCACCGGACCTGCTGGGTGCGAGTCAGCAGATCTGCTCTATCCAGGCAGGCTCAAACCAGTGCAGGACACGCTGCTTTGCTTCACCGGGCGTCAAACGCCTGATAAGAACTCCACGAGGAGGGGGGGACCCAGACGTTCGGATCATCTCTAAACATCAAAGCGTTTCCCCACAGAAGAGTCCCAAGAGAAGATATAAAACTACGAGAAGAATTTAAAATGTGGCCCAAATCTGTCCGTTACTTCAGCTGCGTCCTCGGCGGTCTGATGTTCGGTCCGTGAAGCTTTTTAAGATTTATTGACTCAGAGCGCAGCTCGGGTCTTTTACAGGCTGCAGGCGTATCGATCTGCAGCTCCTCAATTACTTATTAGAGGCTTTTCTGCCTTGCTTCTCTGAGGCCGCAGGATAACAAACGAGCCGGAGGTCACAGCCGGTTCTTTGGCTTGAAGAATACAATAATGCCAAGTTATATTTGTTTGAGGGATACAGAGAGCAGTGTAGCATGGTTTAAATGAAAAAAATTACCTCGTTCATGCCTTTACCTTTCCAAAGAAATAGCGTTTACTTATCTCCATCCAGTTTAGGCAACTTTCAACCCAGATTTGGAAAAATTCTAGCATTAGTATCTACTGTACACTGAATGCTTAAATTACAGCAAGAAATATGCTATGTTCTGATTTTAGTACATGACACCATCTACTTTGCCTATAATGCAGTTTTCTGCTATGCTAGAATAACCTTTTTTTGACTTTATGGCATTAAAGTCATTTGAATTCAGAGCAAAAAGCTAATTAAAAAAAACAAATTAAGAAAGCAGCTTTAACCAGTTTTTGTGTGTTTTTATATTTTAGTTTAGCTTTTAGTGGAACTGATTCTGACACTGACCAATTTGCTGTATCATGCTAAGCTACGCTAACGGTCTTCTCACCCCTGATTTACAGTACATGCATTCCGTCTCCACTCCGCTCCGGTCCGACCTCCGCAGTAAATACTCACCCATAATAATCAATTACACTGGCGGCGCAGGTCAGCGGTGAGCGGACGGCGATCCGTCAAAATTAGAACAGATCCCTTTTTTTTCCTGGACACTGGAGCTGCGCCGGAGTCAATTTTTAAAGATTACGTCGCACCAACAGGAAACGAAAAGAGCACAACATCCGTATTTTCAAAATAAGACACTTTTAGGCAGGATAATTTGTCGGAATTATGTTGAAATTGCAGCTATGTTAATAAATATACGAATATATTTCTACATAAATGCTGTCAGAATGTATCGTTCTGTTTGGGAAGCAGATGGAAACATGTAGCATGAAGCATATGTGCACACACACGATACACGTGGATTTTATTTTGAAATCAGAAGTTTCAGAAAGAAGACAGCAAGACAGTTTCAACATAGATACCAAAAGCCTTTATATCAATGTTTTCAGCTGTGTTTGGAGTTTGTCTTTCACAGAATTAATTATTTTTTGCTGTGACTTCCACATTTATCACTGAATTTAACGCGCGATCTGCTTCCTGCACGTCTGTCGGACCGGAGCGGAGCGGAGGCTGTATAAATTGAGACACAAACGAACAGCTGCGACCTGCGCACCACAGCGCAGCATAGTGGAGACGCATGTAGTATAAATTCAGCTTTACTGTTAAAACTTTAAAAGAGCAGCTTTATCCAATCTTTGTACATATTTTTGTTTGTATTGACACTAGCCACCACCGATTATAATTTTTTCCATTTAGAATTTGACAAGATAATTATCTATTAGGTACTTTATTTGTCATCCAATGCATGTTCCCATACAATGACGACATTTGTGCTCTGCATTTAACCCATCACACGTGAGAAACACCCAAGTGGAGCAGCGGGCAGCCATGTGAGGCACCCGGGGAGCAGTTGGGGGTTGGGTGTCTTGCTCAAGGACACCACAACATGTGGGCATGGTGGGAGTCGAACCTGTGACTTTCGGGTCCCAAGCTTTACCACTACACCACAGCCGCCCACTTTTATAGTTTTATGCTAAGCTATGCCAACATCTGGTTGCAGTTTGGCTTACTTGATACAAATTTCAAACCAACCAAAAAAATGAATAGATCAGTTTTAACTATTATTTTTCTACACCAGTTTTTATTGACTATATTTTTTGTATACTTTGACAAAAGCTGATTCTCCTGCATGCAGTTTGATGTTCAAAAATACAATAATGCCAAGTTATATGAGGAATACAGAGAGCAGTATAGTGTAGTTAAAAAAATGAATTCATTCATGCCTTCACCTTTCCAAAGAAACAGAGTTTAGATAACCACTAGGAATACAAAGGTGGGCATTCCTCAGCAATGAATGGTGCCACCAGCCTGTCTCTACATGCTGGTTTTAGTTTCTTTTTTTAAATCTGGACAATCAGTCATTTGAATCAAGTAAACCATCTTGATAAAGAGCAGGAAGCAGAGTCAGTGGACAGTAATTCTCACAGTCTGATGGGTAATCTCTGGCAGACACTAAAATCAACAATAGGTCAAATGAGACTAAAACTCTTTGGCAAAATGAATCCATGAGAAACAGCAACAAACACTGTTTCTCTGGTTTGCCTGGAAATCATATATTAATGTGGAGATGAGAATACAGTGTTTCCCCCACCATAATCCAGGGAAAGCGCTACACCACCCCATCAGAACCACCTGACTCCCCCCATGAAGCTCAAGGTATGTGATAAATTTCTATCTATACATGTTCAAACGTGACCAATTCTTTAGGGGTGGATGTATCATTTTAAATACTGACAGTATCGATATCAAGAGTATTGCATTGAATATTAACTAGTGTGACGAGATTAACGTTTGATTACACTTTATTTGTATTACTGACTTTATTTCAACAAATATCTGCATGCAATGGAAGGCATTTTTCTTGTGTTGTTACATTGTTGCTTTTTGTTATTTTGCACTAGTGAGTTTTTTCCTGAAACCCATTGTGTGTAATGAAAGGTAATAAAGGAATTATTGTATTAAACTTTATACTGTTACATTGTTTTATAATATTAGTTAGCTAAAACACATTTTGTTGACCTATCTTTGTCCTGTTTTATCATGAACAATAGTCTAAAGGCAAAACAAGATTATTCAACAATCGTGACATTTCAATTGAAAAGTATTGGTATACTAGTATTGGGAACTAAAAATTCTTAGTATCGCCCACTCCTACAATTTAACGCAACCAGAGAAGATGTCAGAGCCGACACATTACCCCATCCTCCCTCACCACATCCCCAACATCCCCGGGACTTATAGTTTAAAACACTACAGCATCGAGAGTCTTCATTAGCATACAGACACGTCCGACTTACGCCCACAGCCTGTTTGAGTGTCTCTCTCTGGATGATTCACAATTTCTGCTGCTTCAGTTCTTGGAATTAAACAATATTAACACCTAGAGATGTAAATGAATATGCCCAAGATTACAACAAATATAGCCAACTACTGAGAAACTACTGGGAAAAACCAAGAACATTCAACCTAAAACAAATTTATGAGTTAATTAATCTTGGTGTTTGCATGGAGTTACAGAAAATGTAAGAACCTTTTTCTTTTGTTTTTTGGAGTCAGTACTGGAAGAGAAGGGTTAGAAATCTTTAAACATCAAAAACTGGAGAAAATAAAAGATAGTTTCTGACTTGATTGATGAAAAAACTGCTGGTCCAAGAGGGACCATAAATAAAATATTTTACGTCCATCTTTGATTGACTTCAATGGTCGTGTCAACATTATTTTAGAAACCTTTACAGTTTTTCCATGTCACGATTGCTTACATAGAATTCTGCTGTGATTTGCAAGAACAAATAGCAACAGCAGCAGTTAGCGGAACCACTTCCAGTAAAGTCTGGGAATCTTTGAACTGGTAAATCTTAATATAACTGATGTTAAAGTGACAGTGGTGTATGTGTTTTTAAAAACATGCCACACTCAAAGTTTTAAGACTGGAGTTCTTAAACAGCTACGCGCATAAATCTGTCCGAATTCATCTTTTTCTTCAAACTGAGCTCAAATAGTTATCTACAAAAGGTAAGATATTAACTGTTCATAACGTTTCCAAAAAACACCACCTCAAACACCTTAATTACAACTTTAACATTTGTGCACTTTTAAGAAGGACAAGTAGAACTTTTGTTCTGTTGTTAAGAGATTCAGCAATAATTGCTCACTTATTTACTACTTTTAAAAAATAAAATCTGAAAAAACATTTGATTTACCTTTACAAAACTACAGCCAGCAGCAATTCAGCTGGAAGCTGCAGGATACTGACTTTATCTTCTGATTAAAATACAAATAAATAAATAAATAAATAAATAAATAAATAAATAAATAAATAAATCCTTTCCTTTATTTCATCCATGCCAGTAGAGCTGATCTGCTGATTTAAATGGTGTCAACAAGACTTTGGTAATTTTTAACATTTTTTCTTTTATCCAACACATGCATTAGCTCATACTGCTTATTTTGATTTGCCACGTGTTTATTTTTGATTCTCAGACCTAAAATGCAGTTGAAAAATGATTTTGTTGAGGAAAAAAATCATTTGTTTACCTATCCAGCATTGCAGGCGGTCTGAAGGGAGAATGTAAACAATGTAAAGATTCTCTGGACAGAGTGGGGCTGATTTCTGTGGACAGTGTTTTGTCAAAACTAAGAAATGTCCCATGAGTAGCTGTGATGGAGATAAAACAGTTTTATCTGTCTGTGCTGCTCAGGACTGAAGAAATAAGACATAAAATGGAGTTGATTGGTTTTAATGCTGAAATAAATCTGTTTTCTGTAGAGTGATTAAAGAAAGCTGTACGGACTCACAGAGACGTCTGTTCTGGTTGGTGACGTGTGTCGACAAAACACACATCTGGAAAACGAGAGCAAAGGTTGTTCTGACAAAAGTGACGCTGTTTTTAAGAACATTGTGTCCAACGTCAGGAAGAGAATTTAAACATCTTGATTTATTTCAGATGTAGTTGTTTGTTCGATGGTTTAACGCAGCAGTTTGTTCGTTTTTTTTTCCTGATGAATTGTCTCGAATTGTAATGTAATGCATGCAACAGGAAATGATCTGTAAATAAATATTGAAAAAAAGGAAAGCTTTAAATCAAAAATCCACCGTGTAAAGAAAGTCAACATCTTCCCTTAGACTGTGCAAACTGCTGAGTGACAGCTGATCTCAGAGGGAGGGACTAGCGTGCTCCAACCAACTGAGAACAGGATGAGACACTCTTCCTCCTATGATCTGTACGTGTTCAAAGCTGAGCACTCGCAGATTGTTTTTTTTTTTTTTTTGCTGCTTTAAGTTCCACAGGAGGGCACATGTGGGCGTGACAGGTCACATTAAAGCCCGCCGGACCCAACAAACATCTGCTCAACACAAGGTAGACTCAAACAGGAAACGCTCGCGTATAAGCAGCTTTGAGATGTTGTTTTAACCGTATCTAATATTGACATAATGCAGAGTAATGAGCAGGAAAGCCAGCTCAACAGAGCTTTTAGTCATGAGGAAAAAAAAAAAGAAAGAAAGAAATAAAAGAAGAGGTTTGAACAAAGTAAAGCTCCAGGGACTCCACACTGTTATGCTGTGCCTAATTGTCCCAGAAGGGAGTTCTGTCTTTTATTTTGCGCACCATGAGATGCAGCCTGGAAACAACACGTGTGACTGAGACGGGTCAGCTGGGGGGAGGTGAGGGGGAGGCAGACAGCTCACAGTGGGCCTCTCCTGCTCCCTGCTTCTAAAAAGGTTTTAATGATGTCCTGACTGAGCCGCCCGCTCTGTTACCGGCTCTAATGAGAGGAAGTCCAGTTGGACCAAAGGTGCACAAGATCTTTGTAAACACGCGGTGCAAACAGATCGGCTATGGCTGCAGGAGCTGGGATGAGCAGGAGAGATATTTTGCTAACAGACACACAGGATTGAGGTCAACAGTTAATGTTCAGTGTATGTGTCGGCAATCATTTCCAGCTAGGACCAATTTTTGTCCTAATATCTGTAAAATTGGCTGAGTTGTAGCCATTTCTCCCACAGTGGTTTGAGATATTTTGCTAACACTACAAACACACACACGAGCAAAAACATTGTCTTTGTTGTTGGCAGGGGGAAATGAAAAGAAAATATCTATTTTGTTGACAGCTCATGTAAACAGAAAATACAGACGTCTAAGATCATCTAACTCAGTGATTTTTTAAAATCAAGCAAAAACCAAAGGAAACAGCTGCAAAAGTGAAATAAATTTTCATTTCAAAGCCCGAGACATTTCTTTCTCTCACACAAATTTGTTTTTATATCCCCGTGGGGACGGTGGATTGACGTTCAATAATTTTCTGGTCATTTCTATACCCAAACCTTGAAAATTTACCCTAAAACTAACCTCACAGGTACCTACCTGACCCTAAAACTAACCCAAACTCAGTTCACACCTTGGTCCTACCCCCACCCCACACACACACACACACACGCGCGCACACACACACACACAAAATTAGCATCCAAACCCAGACCGACCTTTGGTCCTCAAGAGGCTGCATTTTTCTGAAAAATGGTTCCCACAATGTAGCAAATACGCGCGCACACACACACACACACACACATACACACGCACACACACACACGTATGGAGCAGAGCCCACCTACCTCCACACACCTGTCTCTGGATAGACCCAGACAGGGAAACAGGACCCGGGTCCTGACAACCAGCTGCAGAAAGGTGTGGTAACTGTGGCAACTGCACAGCTACAGTCAGCAATGTGAGAATCTGACTGACTTTCCACTGATCAGCACATTCCCCTAAATGTTAATGAAAACTGGAGCCCCCCACCCCCCACCCCCCATGCGTCATTCAGAGCTACGCCTCCCCTCACGGACCCACTCGGTCCGGTCTTTCATTAGTCCATCTCTACTTCTACGGTTAGCCCTGGATCAGTAGGGCAGACTTCCTGCTGGCCCCAGTTCGAGGTTGTTTATTTAGCTGTTGTGTGTGAGTGTGTGTGTGTGTGTATGTGTGTGTGTGTGTGTGTGTGTGTGTGTGTGTGTGTGTGTGTGTGTGTGTG